>NC_083418.1:74611164-74927468 GCF_020745735.1 Hemiscyllium ocellatum
TACTGGCCTGACTACCTCTGAGCCAGCTGTGAGTGAGCAGAACCTCTGACACTTATGTTTATATCTGTCAGTCAAGGCTACCTCTTTAAGGATTGTAATCTGGTCAAATAAGGAACTTGTATTCTGTGAGGTCCACTTGGCTGAATTTGTTAAAACACTGCATCTCTCCATTTCTAAGTCTGGGAACGTAGGCTAGTTCTTTTCCTTGTAGTCTTTACAGAGGCGTGTTTGCACTGGGTTCGGTTCTTTGGCACTTTGGGTACTGCTCTATTAATGTGGCTATGTGTGCATTCAATCCTGCCTACCAAACATACTACTTGCTAACATCTTCATCTTAGAAAACCCTTGATGACCCTGGAGGAGTTCAACCAGTATCTGGCAGCGACATTTGCGTGGGTCGATCACTCTTGGTCCCCATAATAAAATGCCATCCTGTACAGTGAATGGTCTCACCAAGTCCAGGAAGGTTTGAAAACCCTTTTGTCCCCTCCTTCACCAGCTGTTTTAGTTTTGCCAAGGCTAGATCTTCTTGCGCCCACAGTCTGATATTGTCAGTAATGATCAGCAGGATGTCCAGAAAGTTTAAAACCAGAACAGACTCTAGTGGGAGGTGGCTCAAAGCGTCTGCATTTGCAACTCGGCCTTCCAGATGGTATTCTAACTTGTAAATTGTACACAATTAGTATGAGAGCCTACTGCTGAATTCTACCTGAAACTGCAGGCAGTACAACCATGTCCTCTGAGTAGTCCTAGCATGGGTTGTGGTCTGTAATTATTACAAATTTACATTCTTGCACCAAAGATGACCACCAAACTTCAGGAAGCATATGTTCCTCTCTGAACCCAAGTAAGATCTGGTGCCCAATACCAAATCGGGGAAGTATTGACTCAAGTGGCCCATACTGTGTCAATAACTTAGATGATGATAGCTGCTGCTTCTTTTCTCTAAAGGTCACATTGCCAACTCTGTAGTTTAATGGCTAAGTTGGTGTGCCAGAAACATACATTTTTCCCTTCAAAGGCGTACATTCTCCTGGGAGAAACATCTAAGGGTGTAACTTTATTTTACTTCCCTGTTATTAGCATGTCCTCCAGGTGACCGAGGGTAGACCTTGTAAAATGATGTTCTTTTGTAAAAAATGGCACAAGCTGATACCCCAAATTGCAGTCTCGTATATTGATACGAACCTTTAAGGATATTAATTGTAGCATACTTGTGGGAATCCTCATCTAGCCTCAATTGCAAATAGGCATAGCTCACATGCAGTTTCATGAGGCACAGATAATCTCACTTCATGCCCAAAACCTAATTCAAATGGATTGAATTTAGTTGATACTTTTTGTGATCAGAGATGCACCAAATGAACAAACAGAATTCCCTTATCCCAGTCATCTAGATAGTCTTGATTATAAGCCCTCAATGGTCTTTAATGTCTGATGCGAACTTTCTAGCACTCCCTGCGACTGGATGGAATTGAGTAGATTTGAATTGTTTTATTCCTAAGCTGTCCATAACTTACTTGAATAATTTTGATGTAAAGTCTGACCCTTGATCTGATTGTATCTTTGTGGGTAGTCTGTATCTAGTGAAAAATTTGAGTAACTCCTCCACAATCCTTTGAGCTGTGACATTGCATAATGGAATGCTCTCTGGAAATCTAGTGGACCCATCCATTACTGTTAACAAATACTGATTTTCACTTTTTGTTTTAGCTGGGGTTCTTCGCAATCAATTAAGACTCTTGTAAAAATTTCGTGAAGTCAGGAATGGTTATTAAAGGTGCGGGTTTATTACTGTCTGTGGTTTTCCAATTTACCTGAAACGTCTGGCAAAATCAAATACGTCCCTGTGAAGTCCTGGCCAGTAAAAATGTTTTTTGTATTTTAGCTTGGGTTATTCTTACCCCTTACTGGCAGTTCATATGCCACCCCCAACACCACTTTTCTGTAATCCTCTGGCAATATAACTTGAACTTCTGCCCATTTCTCATTTGTCTGCATGTGAGTTGGTCATAATTTTAAGACATAATTTTTAAGGGAGTAAATTCAGGGATACATTCAGATTTGTGTTCCGTGAATAGCTTTTGATTTAATTACTTTAAATTTTCATCTTTCTGCTGTAACTCAGTTAATTTATATGAGCTAAAGATTTCTTTTTGTCAGTCATTTGCTCCTGTTTTGTGTCAACCATTTGATCAAACATGGTCTCTGCTAATTCCACTTCAAATTTCTTTTCAATATCCTTCGATCTCACCTGTTTCATCTGGTGACTTTGGGATCTCGTTACCACACAGTTAGGGAAACAATTCCAGGATATGTTTCCTGGAATATATGCAATAGTTCAGTTGCCTGAGTTTCCATTGGCTTTTCAACCACAGTAGGAATCACTCCTACCTATGGACCAGCTATATCATTATCAAGGACACATTGTCATCCTGGGGCTGAGAATTTATCCAGTACTCTTACCACAACTTGTCCACTCTTCACTGGACACTCTAACTTTACCCGACATAATTGAGCACTTCTTGCCGCAAGGTGAATTCCTGTTACTAGCACCTTTTTTCTGGCAATCGTCCTTCAGTGGAACATACTTCCTCATCTTTCAGTATCACAGATTGAGAGGATCTTGTATCTCTTAAGATTGTAACCTCCTTACCTGTTGATCCTGGCCTATGCGAGTAAGCTTTACCTTTACAAGTATATGGTTTAAGAAGATCTGACACTTCCTATTTAACCAACCTCTAACGAGGTTTTACATTCTGATGCAACTTTTTAGCTTCCACTGTGTTTTCCTCTACCACTCCAATAAAATTTCCTTACCCACCAACATTGTGATTTCATGTGTCCTACTTTATTGCAGTGAAAATACTAGAGCTTTTTAACTTCTCTTTCCCCTTCAAGGGATTCCTTTTTAGCCAGTGGTAAGATACCCTTATGATCTTCACCAAGATCTACCTTTCCCTTAGCATGTGAGGATTTCTCTTTCCTTCAATTTTTATCCCTATCAGATCGAAATTGATGTTAGAAGCCAAGCTTTGATTGCTGGATCAACTCCTAATCATCAGCCATTTCAGCTGCTAATCTTGCTGTTTTAACTCTTTACTCTTCCACATGATTTCTCACTACTTCTGGAAGTGAGTTTTTGAACTCCTCCAAAATAATTCTCTCTAAGAGCTTCATAGGTTTGCTCTATTTTTAATGTATTTATTCACCTCTCAAAATTGCTATGTTTGATCCTTTCAAACTCAATGTAGGTTTGACCACAGCCCATCTTTAGATTCCTGAAATATTGCCTGTAGGCTGCTGGCACAAACTCATATGCAGTTAAGATGACTCCTTTCACCTCTTCATACATTCCAGATAGCTCCTCTGACAGTGATACAAATACCTCACTAGCTCTACCTACAGGTTTTGTTTGGACCAACAAAACTCAGATGGTCACTGGTACTGCATTTGTTTAGCCATCTTTCTAAATGAGATGAAAAAAGTTTCTACATCCTTATCAAATTTAGGCATTACTTGAATATATTTAAACAGAGCAGAAGTGGATACTGCAGATGCTGGAGATTAGAGTCAAGATTAGAGGTTTGGAAAAGCACAGCAGGTCAACCAGCATCCAAGGACCAGGAAAATCGATGTTTCAGGCCGGAGCCCTTCATCAGGATTGAGGCTGGGAGCATCGTGGGTGGAGAAGTAAATGGGAGGGGGTGGGGCTGGGGAGAAAGTAGCTGAGAATGCAATAGGCGATGGAGGTGGGGTGAAGGTGATAGGTCGGAGGGAAGAATGGAGCAGATAGGTGGGAAGGAGGATTGACAGGTGGGGCAGGCCATGAGGATGGTGCTGAGCTGGCAGGCTGAAACTAGTGTAAACTGGGGGGAGGGGAAACAAGGAAACTGGTGAAGTCCACTGATGCCATGAGGTTGAAGGGTCCCGAGGCGGAAGATGAGGTGCTATTCCTCTAGGCATCGGGTGGTGAGGGAGTAGCAGTAGAAGAGGCCCAGAACCTGCATGTACTTGGCAGGATGGGAATGGGAGTTGAAATGTTCAGGTTGATTGGTGTGGGTGTCCTGGAGATGTTCTCTGATGTGCTCTGCGAGAAGGTGTCCAGTCTCCCCAATCTACAGGAGACTGTATTGGAAGCAACGGATACAATAAATGACATGTGGAAGTGCAGGTGAAACTTGGATGGATGTGGAAGGCTTCTTTGGGGCCTTGGATGGAGGTGAGGGGGGAGGTGTGGCTGCAGGTTTTCTGTCCTCAAACTCCACCCATCCAACCGCAACAAGGACAGAACCGCATCCACGCCACATCTTCACCACGTGCCACCTGGAGGAAGATCGCCTCATCTTCTGTCTTGGGACCCTTCAACCCCATGGCATCAATGTGGACCTCACCAGTTTCCTCATTTCCCCTACTCCCACCTTATCCCAGTTCCAACCTTCCAGCTCAGCACCGTCCTCATGACCTGTCCCATTGTTCATCTTCCTTCCTACCTATCCGCTCCACCCTCCTCTCTGACCTATCACCTTCACTCCCATCTCCATCCACCTATTGCACTCTCAGCTACCTTCTCCCCAGCCCCACCCCCCCTCCCATTTATCTCTCCATCCCCAAGGCTGCCAGCCTCATTCCTGATGAAGGACTTTTGCCCCCTTGGATGCTGCCTGACCTGCTGTGTTTTTTCCAGCACCACTCTAATCTTGACTTATATTTAAACAGATTCTCAACAGACATTTGGCTACCATAGGTTTGCTCATCCTCACTCTGTTCCTCACTAAGCTTATCATCAGCTTTCATCTCCATCTTTTTAAGCTGGCTTTCCTGTCTAAGTGCCAATTTCTGAAGTTCACACTCACACTGTTTTTCCTTTCCTCTCTCTCCTTTTCTTTTGTTCTGTAAAAACAATTTGTTCTTTTTCTCATCTGTGTTCTTATTCGTAATTCAGTTTCATTTCTTTTGTCCTTTCTTTGTCTTTTGCCTTTGACTCAAGCTTCCTCGTTTTCATTTGAATTTTAGCCACCTCTAAAGATTCTAATGGCATTTCCAGAAATTTTAAATGCTGAGCTTTCACTGTAATTATCTTTTCTTTCCTTACAGAAAGAGGCTTCTTCAACTCCAGATTGTCTGCTAATTCCAGCAGGTTTTTCTTGTTCACCTTTTGTAAAGCTCACAAAGTCACTTCTTTGACCTCCAGAAAACTTTTAGTGGCTGAAGGAGCCATTGCTATCCCAAGCATGTTTAACAATGGAGCAGGAAAATCGATGTTTCAGGCACAAGCCCTTCATCAGGAATAGAGACAAGGTGCCTGCAGAGTGGAGAAATAAATGAGAGGGGAGAGTTGGTGGGGAGAAAGTAGCATTGAGTACAATAGCTGAATGGGGGTGGGGATGGAGATGGAGGTGATAGGTCAGAGAGGAGGGTGGGGGAAGGTAGCAAAGAGTACAACATGTGACTGGGGGTGGGGATGAAGGTGATAGGTCAGAGAAGAGGGTGGAGTAGATAGGTGGAAAGGAAGAGAGGCAAGTAGGAGAGGTCATGAGGGTGGTGCTGAGCTGGAAGGTTGGAGCTGGGGTAAGGCGGGGGAAGGGGAAATGAGGAAGCTGGTGAAATCCACGTTGATGCCATGGGGTTGAAGTGTTCTGAGACAGAAATAAGGGGTTCTTCTTCCAGGCGTCAGGTGGTGAGGGAGTGGCTGTGAAGGAGGCCCAGGACTTGCATGTCCTTGGCAGAGTGGGAGGGGGAGTTGAAATGTTGGACCACAGGGCGGTGGGGTTGATTGGTGCAAGTGTCCCGGAGATGTTCCCTAACGCTCTCTGCTAGAAGGCGTCCAGTCTCCCCAATGTAGAGAAGACCTCATCAGGAGCAACAGCTACAATGAATGACATTGGTGGATGTGCAGGTAAAACTTTGATGGATGTGGGAGGCTCCTTTGGGGCCTTGGATGAAGGTGAGGGAGAGGGTGGCACAGGTTTTGCAATTCCTGCGGTGGCAGGGAAGAGTGGGTTTTGGGGGGCATGGACCTGACCAGGTAGTCACAGAGGGAACAGTCTTTGCGGAAATGGGTGGGGAGGGAAATCTATCCCTGGTGGTGGAAATGTCATTGGATGATTTGGTTTATGTGAAGATTGGTAGTATAAAAGGTGAGCACTGGGGGGGGGTGGTTCTGTCCTTGTTACGGTTGGAGGGATAGGGTTTGAGGGCGGAGGGGCGGGATGTGGATGAGATGCGTTGAAGGGCATCTTTAACCATGTGGGAAAGGAAATTGCGGTCTCTAAAGAAGGAGGCCATCTGGTGTGTTGTGTGGTGGAACTAGTCCTCCTGGGAGCAGATACGGTGGAGTCGGAGGAATTGGGAATATGGGATGGCATTTTTGCAGGAGGCAGGAAAAGGTATAGACAAGGTAGCTGTGGGAGTCGGTGGGTTTGTAAAAATGTCAGTGTCAAGTCGGTCGTTATTATTGGAGATGGAGAGGTCCAGGAGCGAGAGGGAGGTGTCAGAGATGGTCCAGGTGAATTTAAGGTCAGGGTGGAATGTGTTGGTGAAGTTGATGAATTGCTCAACCTCCTCGCGGGAGCACGAAGTGGCGCCAGTGCACTCATCAATGTAGCGGAGGAAGAGGTGGGGAGTGGTGCCGGTGTAACTTGGAAGATGGACTGTTCTACATAGCCAACAAAGAGACAGGCATAGCTGTGGCCCATATGGTGCCCATGGCTACCCCTTTGGTCTGGAGGAAGTGGGAGGATTCAAAGGAGAAATTGTTAAGGGTGAGGACTAGTTCAGCCAAACGAATGAGAGTGTCGGTGGAATAATACTGTTGGGGACTTTGGAAGAGAAAGAAGCGGAGGGCTTGGAGGCCCTGGTCATTGCGGATGGAGGTGTAGAGGGATTGGATATCCATGGTGAAGATGAGGCCTTGGAGGCCAGGGAAACCAAAGTCTTGGAGGAGGTGGAAGGTGCGGGTGGTGTCTCAAATGTATGTGTGGAGTTCCTGGACTAGGGGGGAATAGGACAGTGTCAAGGTAGGTGGAGATGAGTTCGGTGGGGCAGGAGCATGCTGAGATAATGGGTCGGCCAGGGTGGTCAGGCTTTTGATCTTGGGAAGGAGGTAGAATCGGGCGGTGCATGGTTCCCAGACTATGAGATTGGAAGCTGTGGGTGTGAGATTTCCTGAGATGATTAGATTACTTACAGTGTGGAAACAGGCCCTTCAGCCCAACAAGTCCACACCGACCCGCCGAAGCGTATACCACCCAGACCCATACTCCTACATTTACCCCTTCACGTAACACTACGGGCAATTTTAGCATGGCCAATTCACCTAACCTGAACATTTTTGGATTGTGGGAGGAAACCGGAGCACCCGGAGGAAACCCACGCAGATACGGGGAGAATGTGCAAACTCCACACAAAGTCGCCTGAGTTGGGAATTGAACCCAGGTCTCTAGCGCTGTGAGGCAGCAGTGCTAACCACTGTGCCACCGTTCTGTACGGTCTGGGAGATGACAGTTTGGTGATGGGGGTGGGGTACTGGTCGAGGGGGAAGTAGGAGACGGTGTCTTCAAGTTGGTGTCTGGCTTCAGCGGTGTAGAGGTCAGTGCGCCAAACTACCACAACACCCCCTTTATCTGCTGGTTTGATGATGAGATTGGGATTGGAGCAGAGAGAGTGGAGGGTTGTGAGGGTAAGACCTCTCCCACTACCTCCTGCAAAAATGCCATCCTGTATTCCCAATTCCGCCGCCTCCGCCGTATCAGCTTTTTCGCACCACTCTAATCTAGACTCTGGTTTCCAGCATCTGCAGTCCTTGTTTTTACCTACTGTTTAACCAATACCTAGAACAAAAGACACTACCACCTACTACTTGCTTCCTTCTAGTACAGCAACCCTAATCCCAAATCAGAACTATAGAGCAAATCCCAGGTGAGCCCCCAATCTATTCAAGAAAGTAGCCTGGACTAGTTGTTTTAAGCAGGTGTAAAAGGATATTCCAGGAGTGGTATACTGGCCCAACCACTTAGTTTTAGGCAAAACAGAATTTATTTGCAAGATTACCAAATGAACCACAAACAAAAGAGAACAGAATATAAAATAACTTTGAATAACTGGATTCCTGATGAAGGATTTTTGCCCGAAACATCGATTTTCCTGCTCCTTGGATGCTGCCTGACCTGCTGTGTTTTTCCAGCACCACCCTAATCTAGACTCTGGTTTCCAACATCTGCAGTCCTTGCTTTTACCTAAAAAATACCAACGTATCCAAAAACCCAACAGATTATCCTAACTTAATGATGCTGTTTCAAATCCCTACAACCCCCATAAATACCCTTTGGCAAAAGAGGTAAAATCAAACTCAGGGTCTGACAGGAAAAATGTCAGAGAGAGCAAGTAATGCAGCATGGAGCACCTTCTTCCATGTAGCAGTTTCTTTGACCATCAACCTCAAAAAGGACTGACTGCTCACTCTGAACAGCCGGACTGCTAAATCCAAGCTACACCAAACCAAACCAGAGAAAGGCTGAGCTTGGAGAACTAGCCAGTCCTCTTTCATTGTACGTGTTTGTATTTAAACTTAAAAGCTTCTTCAAATAAATCAAGCCATTCATTTGGATAACTCTGCCTCATACAACACTTTTGGAAAAGAAATCAAAGACAACACAACCTTGTTAAAGGAGCAACATCATCACGAGTGTCATATACTTTTTATGTCTAATTAGCTAATGTGTCCAATATAAAGTGCTGCTTCTTAATAAACTTAAATAACCTCTCTGAAAATTCCTAACATATCTAAGTTAGGCAGTCGAATATAACTGACTTCAAATTCAAAATCTTACACACAGTTCAAAGTCAGATTGTATTGTGAATTGGAGGGGACTATGCATTTATTATCCCTGTTCTAGATGACAAAGGACACAGGTTTAGAAGGTGCAAAGCATCACACTTGAGACATAAAGTCATAGAGATGTACAGCACAAATACAGACTCTTTGGTCCAACACATCCATGCTGACAAGATATTCTAACTTTTATTCTCGTCCTATTTGCCAACACTTGGCCCACATTCCTCAAAACCTTCCTATTCATAGCCCAGATGCCTTTTAAATGTTGTAATTGTACCAGTCTCCACCATTTTCTCTGGCAGTTCATTCCATCCGTACACCACCCTCTGCATGAAAATGTTGCCCCTTAGGTCCCGCTTAAATCTTTCCCCTCACACCTTAAACCTATGTCCTCTAGTTGTCAAGGTGTACTTACATTATCATGCTAGCGTTGGTAAGAAAGATTTCACATTGTATTAAATTTTGGAATATGTGTATAATAAACCCTGAGTTAGCTTTCAAAATGAATGAATGAATCTCTGTTTTGCGTAGTGTCTGGTTGAGTCTGACGTTCCAATCATTTGCACCAATGCTATTGTGTGAATGTTCTATAAATTAAGAAAACATGTCATGCACCGTATGCCAAGACTTATGCAGAAAATGTCTGATGTATTGGTAAGTTCAAAATAACACCAAGCAATTATTAGTGATCCATTATTTTGAAGTACATGATTCCAAAAAGGTGATAAAATGTGCCATGGTTGTAATCCAAAATTCAATGTTCCATGTTAGCGTTAATTGTCACAAAGGCTTACCTGTGAACTCAATTTTTTTTAGAGTCACAGAGTTGTGAAGCACTGAAATAGACCCTTTGGTCTCATTCAGGTTGACCACATATCCTAACTTAATCTCGTCCCATTTGCCAGCATTGTGTCCATATCCCTCTCAACCCTTCCTATTCACATACCCATCCAGATGCCTTTTAAATATTGTAAATGTACAAGTCTCCGTCACTTCCTGTGGTAACTCATTCCATACACACATCCTCAGTGTCAAAAAGTTGCCCCTTAGGTCCCTTTTAAATCTTTCCCCTCTCACATTAAACCTATGCCATCTAGTTTTGGATACCTTTAGCCTGGGGAGAAGACCTTGACCATTCACCCTTTCCATGCCTCTCGTGATTTTATCCTCTATAATGTCATCCCTCAGCCTCCAACACTGCCGCAGCCTATTCAGACTCTCGCTATAGCTCAAACATTCCGACCCCAGCAACATCCTTGTAAATCTTCAACCTTTCAATTTTCACAAGGTCTTTCCTATGTCAGGTCTAGCCAATGTCCTATCTAAGCTTTCAGAATTTAGTATGACAAATAAAAGCTGGAAGATTTGTGTGATAGTGACAAAAGGTTTGTGCTCATGTAAAATGTTTTTCTGGGAACTAACTTCAGTGCCTTATAAACTGCTAAAACAATTAGAACTGATATTGCTGGAAGGGCAGTTTATAATTTTTAATGCATGCTGAGAATTTTTACATTTTTGACATACAAGTTTTTGGAAGTGCAAACCAATCATAGTGTAGTAAGAAAATTGGTTTCTGGGGACCTTGATGAACAATTGGACAATCAAAAATTTTAAGGTTGACAGATAGACATCATGGACTGAGTGGACGTGAATCATCTTGTTTTATTTATGTTGTGTCTGCTCAATGTCTCCCCCAGGTGGCCTATCTTAAATTAGGAAGGCATATGGAGGTTTGCTTTTCAAAGCATTCTTCGTTGTTATAGAAGATGTTTATCAATGTAAATAAAGTCTTTTATTTGCAAATATAATTCAACCAATTTATTTATTTTTCTAAAGGAAAAAATTCATGATCAAAAGCACTTCACAATTAATTAATTTCTTTTGAAGTTTCCCTAAACAATAAATATATGGCCAGTTAACTATTTTACTGTTGTTATTTGAGGCATAGGTATTGGGAGCTTAATTGTGGAACACAGCAGTTTTCTTTAAATAATGCTATGAGATCTTTCATATTATGAATATAAATGAGTTGTGAGGGTTGGGGGGGTAGAGATATATGCAAAAGAAATATCAAATGCATTCGTCGTAATTTACCAAAATTCAGTGGACTCTTTCAAAAGCTGGTGGTCCAGAGAAATTGATCAACAGTCTCCATCTCCACAACAAAATGTTGGCAATGGTCTTTCCTGATGATAATATGACAGAATCCTTTTGCAGTCAAGAGAGGAGTAAAGTGGGGACATGTGGTGCCGGAGAAGCACAGCTGGTCAGGCAGCATCCGAGGAACAGGAGAATCGATATTTCAAGCATTAGCTCTTCATCAGGTTCCTGCTTCTCAGCTAAGGCTGACATCAATGTCAAGATTCAATACCACATCCAATTTATGAGCATAGCCTCAAACAACCAAGGATGAGAGTCTTTAACTGTGACATCTATACTGATATCAACATCCTTGTGTATAAGGAAATCATCCTTTGCACTTCTCTCTATAGCTCAAAAACTTGGACTGTATGTAGATGTTAAGGTCCTTGAAAAGTCTTGTCATAGCTGATTAGGACAAATGCTCTGCATTAGGTGTACTAACATCAATGTCACTGAAGGAGCCAATAGCAGCATTGTTGAGAATATGATTATTCAAACCCACGTGAATCAGCCACGTGCTGAGGATGCCTGGGTTCTTACTGCTAAAGCAGATCTTCCCCTAGCTCAACCAAGAGGAGGACAATGAAAGCGTTTTAAGGACTTCCTGAAAGCTTCTTTCAAGAAATGCAACTTAGCTGTAAATGCTTAAGATATCCTCATTGTGGAGAAACAGACTTTAGGAACTTCTTGTATGAAGAGTCTTATTTTTTTGAGAACACACATTGGCAAGGGGAAGTATGAGAAAGAGACCAGAGAAAAGAATACCAACAATTTCTAGGGGAAAGCTCAATTCCACCTCTCAGAAACACCCACTAATTGTGTGGATGGCAATGCAGCTCTAAGATTGGCCTCATTATCCACACAAAGACCCGCAGAAATAAGACCAGTGACACAGAATTTTCTCGGTGGATAATCATACTCCAGTGATTGCTGCTAACGACAGCAACATTTAGGAGACAATTTAAAGTAACTATGGCTGTGTGCACAAACACAAGAATCTAATTATAGTGATTGATTAAGCCACTAGCCCAAACAAGCATAAGTAACCTTATTTTTCTTGCCAACTCCTACTCTTTGCTCAATAATACCAGTCAGCTTAAACAACTACCAAATTCAGTGTTTCCTCTCCTTTATTTAAATGGCAAAGTTTTTAGTGTTTTTGAATAAGAATGGAAGGAATAAGGATATGTTTCACCTCAGAAAATGTAAATCTCACACTTCTTTGAATAGTATACACTAACATAAAGCACTTCTGATTGTACCCTGTATTATAATTGGATGCATATCTGAAAATATAACAAACACCCTTTGAGACATAATGAACTAGAATACCAGACAGAATGTTCCAAAGTTACATGCTCAGTATGGAATACAGTGTGCTGAAGCTTGCTTAAATCAGATAACTAACTTCACTGAAAACTTGGAAAATTCATATCCTAACAGCACAGTTCTTAATCTCTTCATTTTATTATTTTTTGGAAAAAAATTATAAAACAAAATGCATTATAACTGTTGTTTTTAAAAGTACCTAGCTACAACACTCTACAAAGTAAACGCAGAATAGAAATCTATTACTTTTCACATTAGTCACAGGAACTGTCAAATGGCTGCAAGGTAAATGTTTGTGGTATCCTGCAAGCAGCCACTGGAAATTGTGTGAATGCAGTCACTAGAGTTTTGACCTCTAATTTTTATTCGACTTTCTGCAGCAAAGTGCTTGGCCCTGGTGTTCATCATTATTGGCTGACCAATAATTCAACATGTGGATTGGACAGGAGTGAAGTCATGTTTTAAAAACATGTATTTCCCTGAGAATATTTATTATATGTTTTCTCAACCAAAGCCCTTCTGCTATCCTCCACAATGTTATTAAAAGGTACTGAAAAGTCTGGCTTTCTTAACATATAAAAAAATTTCACAAGAATTTCACTATGATGGCCAAGATAAAAAAAAGAACTATGATGTTTAAAAGCTTTGTTATCAATGGGGTAGAAGGGGGCCAAAGAGGGATTTATTTTTCCACTTTGGAATATCTCTTTGATGCTGATTTAGCTTTTTTGAAAAGTATCCTATTGGCTTCTCTATGCCTTGCTTATCTCATAATTGTACTGCACCCACACCTCCAAGTAACTAGCATCAGTTATTAAAGGGATTAAAGAAATTTTGGAGCACTAGCACTGGTTTATTGATCAAGATTGCTTTCAATTTCTCAAAAGATCCTTGCATTCCACTGATCACACTACCTTGGCTTCCTTTTGGAATAAATCGGTTAGTGAAATGAACAAAGTCACAAAATGCTGAAGAAACTCAGCAGGTCTGGCAGCATTTGTGGAGAAAAAAACAGTTCATGTTTCAAGTCCAATGATTTCTTCAGAACTGATTTAAACTGGCAGAGTGAAAAATGGCATTAACCTCCCTTACAGTGCTGTGATTCCTCCAGACAGCTAAGACTACTTTAACTTTCCTTTATAATTCAAACCATCCAGTACAGGAAACATCCTTTTAAATCTTTTCTTTATCTTCAATTTAATAATATCCTTTCTATAACAGGGTGACCAAAACTATACACAATGCTGCAAAAGTAGCCTTACCAATGTCCTGTACAACCACAACATGGCATTCTAACTCCTTTACTCATTGGCTTGATCTATGAAGGCAAGCATGCCAAATGTCTTCTTTACCACCCTATCTGTGATGCAACTTTAAAAGTACTATGTATGTGAACCCCTAGGTTTATCTGTTTGACAACACTCCTCAGGAGAAAGTGAGGACTGCTGATGCTGGAGATCAGAGTCGAAGAGTGTGGTACTGGAAAACCACAACCAGTCAGGAAGCACCTGAGGAGCAAGAGAATTGATGCTGTGAGCATAAGCTCTTCATCAGGAATGAGGGTGTGGTCCAAGGGGGCTGACAGATAAATGGGAGGCAGGGGTGGGACTGGGGGAAAGATAGCTGGGAATATGATTCCTGTTGAAGAGCTTATGCTCGAAACTTTGATTCTCCTGCTCCTCATGCTGCCTAACCGGCTATGCTTTTCCAGCACAACAATCCTCAGGCTCCTACCAGTAACTGTATAACTCTTGCCCTTGATCGTGGTTGCGTTCCAATGTATCTGCTGCCCTTGACTTTCTAGGTGGTGGTGGTGTTGGGTTTTGTAGATGCTGTCTTGGGAGACTTGGTGAATTTCTGCAATGCTTCTTATTGATGCTGTTGCTGAGCTTCAGTCATTCATAGAGTAAATACCTGGGGATGAGGTACCAGACAAGCAAGTCTCCTTGTCCTGGATGGTGTCAAGTTTCTTGAGTGTTGGTGGAACTGCACTCAACCATGCAAGGGGGATGTACTTCATATACTCCCCAGTTTGGGCCTTTGACGGGCTTTCAGGAGTCAGGAGGTGAGTTATCTCCTTGCAAAATGCCTAGTTCTGACCCTGCTTTTAAAGCCTCAATATTTATAATCCCAGCTTATTGATTTGTGCACTGCCAAATTCATCAATGATGAGTAAACAATTCCACAATTTTCGTAATAAACTATGAATGAGACATATGTGCCTCACCATAAATTAATAATAAATTTAAATTGTTTATCTTCATTTTAGCTTCTACATTAACCCAATCATAATCATTTATTTTGCTTCCTAAAAATTTAAATTGAATGTCTTTTAGCATCCTTAAAAATCACACAACACCAGGTCATCGTCCAACAGGAAGCACACTAGCTTTCGGAGCGCTGCTCCTTCATCAGGTGACAGTGGAGGATCGTTGCTCCGAAAGCTAGTGTGCTTCCAATTAAACCTGTTGGACTATAACCTGGTGTTGTGTGATTTTTTAACTTTGTACACCCCAGTCCAACACCGGCGTCTCCAAATCATTTTAGCATCCTAGTTGACTATATATGAATAATTCAGTGTAGGTGGCTGCTGACTTTCTTCCAGACATATCTGATGCTTAATACCAAGAGATTTTCCTGACTTGGCACCAAATTTAAGCTGCTGTCAGGAAAGAGGAAAATAACGGTATTGAGACTGTAGCTTTTTTTTTAAAACAACAACCTATTATGATACACCTCCATGGTCATCATACCCTAACCTTGGACCAACATTATCTGGTTTGGCTAGAAGGTAACTAGGGGTAGGGATATTACCACTAGACCACACAAACTTTCTCAGGAATTGGATGCCAGTCTCCAGCATGCCATGTAGGGATACCAATTGCTAAGCTATCGAGAACCTTCACTTGCTTTTCATCAGTAATTTTGAGGTTAGCAGTAGATGCCTGAATATGAAAACCAGCCCATCGTGAAAACTCATATAAATGCATGTCAAAATTATAACTAAAATAAAATGTCTTTAAGTTACCTTATTAAAGCATTAATATGTTACGTCAAGTGTCATTCTCCACCATGTGACTGGGTTAATGCAGAATTTGTTTTTAATTATTTTATTAGCAATGCTTGTAAATGAGTTGGTTTGGAACTGTTGATTACTGTCAGGAACTAACAGTATGTGATCAATCATAGAATAGACTGTGCAGTACCAAGGGCATCTATCAGCAGCTTAATGTCATGAGGTACAGCTTGTTCCAAACAGTGAATTGACACTGCAGCAACATTTCAAGTGTTAATTGGTGAAAATGAACACATTCTGCGATTTGTCTGTCAGACAGCTCAGGTATTTACACTTGGCTGAATTCTGTATTAGCTGGTGCACTGACATTCTTGTTAAACAGATGACTGGTTTCATTCTGAAATATCCAGTCCTTAATATCTTGGACATAGCTCTGGGCACTGTCACCATCATCCTGATTAAAAAGGTTTTTAAACACATCGACCTGGGCTTTGCAGTAGGGATGAATCAACTTGTTTGGGTTCGTTGACAAAACCTCCACCCAGACCCTACAAAACTGCACCAACTGATAATGTTCGGCTTGTGTAGATTGTGTAGATTAATGCAAAAATCCTGAAATGCCCGCAAAAGTGATGGTACATATTTGATTTTAAATGATTAATCAGAAGATATTTTTCAACAAACATTTTTGATAATTAAATCAACTTTTGTTTTCAAAATGCTTTAGTTTAAATCCTCACACCTTGTCTGGCAGCGCCATACTGTCAGAGCGCCAGTGGCTGAGATTGGGACTACAGGCAGTCCCTGGATTCTAAGAGCTGAAACTTATACATTTTTATTTAAGTCCAAGTTACACTGAGTTTGTTTGGAAGGTTTTTTTGCTGAAGAAGCCTCATGAGCTTTTCTGATCTATTTTACCAAACTCATCTTAGTAATTATCTACCATACACCTATGGTGTATTGGGAGAGGAAATGGCCTAGTGGTAGTCTTGCTGGACTGATAAGCCAGAGACCCAAGTAATGTTCTGGAGACCTGGGTTTGAATCTAACTATGACAGATGGTGGAGTTTGAATTCAATAAAAATCCAGAAATAAGAATCTAAAGGTGACTATGAATTGATAGTGGGGAAAACCCATCTGGTTCACTAATGCCCTTACATGTGACTCCAGACCCACAGCAATGTTGACCCTGTGCAATTAGTGATGAGTAATAAATGCTGGCTTAGCCAGCAATGTCCTCATTCTGTGAATGAATTTTTAAAAAACTCACATCCAATTTCCTCCCCATCTTACCTCACACCATTCCTGGAACAACTCACCATTCAATCGATATCCATTGAAATACCAACATCCCTTGTGTCTGTGCTATCTTTAAAATGCTGTAGAGCACCCAGATGAGCACTGGCAGTTTCAAGCTACCCGGCTGGGTCACAGATAGAATCAGAACATGGTGACAATGCTTCTCTGATTGGGTCCAATTCCTTACATTGGTATAGGAGGCTAATGTTTGCGTAGGGACAGGAGAATCAACGTTTCGGGCATATGCCTGAAACATCAATTCTCCTGCTCCTCGGATGCTGCCTGAGCTGCTGTGCTTTTCCAGCACCACACTTTCGACTCTGATTTCCAGCATCTGCAGTCCCCATTTTCTCCTTACTGTGTAGGGATCCTTTGATCAACAGATGCCTCTATAGAAGACTATGTCCCTAACAGTATGATACATGGCTACACCTTTGCTGCACGTGCAGTGTATTTGCCGTGGACACCGCTGGCTTAGGGAGCAGCTGTGGTGTTGTCATAATACACTGCAGCAATGTAAGATATGCCCCGAGGACTGTTTGGAAGCAAGGCAAGTTGCTTGTTTCCATGACAGTGCTATTTAGCACTGCAAGGCACGTCAGGGATGATATGGGCATGCAGGTAGGTGTTAAGTGAGTGAGCACTAAGACAGCAACTGAGAATCCCTGAGATGCAGTCTGGTCCACCCTACAAGTTGGGTGCCTGTCCCTGTTGATGTGGTTTTTTGACTTGATTTATTGTTATCACGTACCTAAATACGTACCTCAAAATGATTTTTGAGCAGTACAGGCAGATTATAACATACAAGGACATACCAATCACAGGCAATCAGACAGAGTGAGGCATACAGGTTACAGCTGCACAGGAAGTGCACAAAGCAAGGTCAACATTAGATTGCAATTAGAGAAGTCTATTCAGCAGTCTAATAGCAGTAGGAAAGACGCTATTTTTGAACCTGTTGGTATATGTGTTCAAGCTTCTGTATTTTCTGCCTGACCAAAGAGGTTGGAAGAGAGCATTACCGGGGTAGGAGGGGTCTTCGAAGATGTTGGCAACCTTTCCGTGGCAATGTGAAGTGCAGATAAAGCCCATAGGTGGGAGGTTGGTTTGTGTGATTCTGGGCTGTATATACAACTTTCTGTAGATGCTTATGGTCCTGGACAGAGCAGTTGCTGTACCAAGCTGTTATGCACCCAGATAAAATGCTTTCTATGGTGCATCTGTAAAAGTTGGTGAGGTTCCTTATGGACATGCAGAACTTCCTAAATCTCCTTTGGAAGAAAAGGCATTTTTGTGCCTTCCTGATCATTGTATTTATGTGGGAGGTCCAGGACAGATTGTTAGTCATCATTACTCCTCAGAACTTGCCACTTCTGATCCAATCCACCTCAGTTCCATCAAAGTAGATAGGGGTGTGTCCTCCCCCTTTCTTCCTGAAGTCAATGATTAGTTCTTTTGTTTAGCTGACATTGAGAGAGAGATTGCTATCGTTGCATCATGACACCAAACATTCTATCTCCTTCGTATATTCTGACTCATCATTGTTTGATATCTGGTCTACAACTGTGGTGTCGTCAGCAAACGTGTAGATGGCAGTCGTATGAAATTTGGCCACACAGTCGTGAGTGTATATAGAGTAGACTAGGGGACTGAGTATGCATCCTTGAGGGATGACAGTGTGTGTGAAATGTTCTCAGAGCAGCCTTTCAATGCAAGTCTGTGCTTCCAGCGCACACTGCCAATAAAAAATAGGAGTGCCAGGATGAATATGATGGTGGCCTGATTCTGGATGCCAATATCCATGGAACAGACTTGTGTTCCACAGGGGCCCATGGTGAGACTTCTGAGATTTTGTTGCTTTGCATCCCACATGGGGTTCTTCAGAGCAAAGCAGAAAGCTGAATCCATCAGGTATATACTCTTGTTGTGTTTTCCCAACATCTTGCTTGTTTGATGAGTTTGGCAAGATGGGAGTCTGAATATTAATTAATGAGGCATGTTGCGATGTTAAAACATCATTGTCTTAACAATCAATAATGAGCATCAATTGGCATCTCACAGTAGGCCGAGCAAGAATTTCACCATGCCACTTCTGAAAAGCATTGGAGATGGAACAAGACCATCTTGACATTGAAATGGATCTCACCACATCATTACCTGATTCTGCCACAAAATTCACTGTAAACCATATTGTTCAGATTCTGTCTTGGGAGTTAACCAGCTAAGCGCAGATAGGAAGCTGAGGCCTGAGAGATGCAGGGAGAGGGTGTCTTGGTTGCTAGGCCAGTTGGGGGAGTAACCTATAGGAGCAGAAAATGGAATGGAAGTAATTGAAGGAGGCGCATTTTTCTTCCCTGACGTATTTCACCTCCATTTCCTCCACTTCCCTCCCTCCTTCCCATAACATTTTATGCCTCTTCCTGTTACCCCTTCCTGTATTTATCATGTCCTCCAACTCCCAGAGGTAAAGCTCAGTCAAAATAAAAATCATACTGAGAAATAAATGTGCTATCATTCTGGAGCTACATTTTGAAGTATAGAACATGAGTTGTACCAGTATTTGGTCAACCCACAACTGAGAAGTCAGCTCACTACCACCTTCTCAAGGGCAACAAATGCTGGCCCAGGCAGCGACATTTCACAAATGAATTTTAAAAATTGGCATTTTTTTTTCCTTTGGGACCAACTTTCCGTCTTCACCTTCCCCCTTCCCACGTCTTAAGTTTCCCCTTCCCTGCACTCTTCCTTCCCCCACCCCCCCACTATGAAATTGTAGTGAGGGTAATAGAGGCAGGAGAATGATAGGAAGGCAAACTGGGGAGTTTTAATAGGATCTCCCAGTCTGCAAATCCACTGGTGGGGAACAGAAAATTCTACCCCTAAAGATGTGTTTAAGAAGACCAGATTGTTAATTCTCACTTAATAAAAATGATTAAAGAGGGAATCAATAAAATGACTAATAACTTTTTGCGCCACTAAAATATAAAATGGAATGCCATCCAACACTATTTTTAGTCAAATCATGATCGAAAAATTACATACATAATGTCTTGTGCCTGACAGAATCGCAAAATTGTTACAGTGCAGAAGAGACTGTTCAGCCCCTCGTGTCTGTACTGGCTCTTTAAATGACTTGTTGCCAATTTCCTACCTTTTCCTTACACCCCACAGATTGTTTCTGCTTAAATACTCATCTAGTGTTTTTATGAATGCCTGAATTGAACCTGCAACTGCCATTCTCTCAGGCAGTGCATTCTAACTACCTGCCATGTGAAATATTTTTTCCCATATAGCAGTGCAAAATTAACAAGCGCGATGTCCCTCATTCCATAAACACATATGGTTAGTTGTGGTTGTACATCACTGGGCCTTTAGTATTGTGAGTGCATTGCATTTTATAATAATATTTACTATGGCAACCAGTAGCCCTGGTATCTTGCCCCTGAGGTATTGCATTTACATGACAGCAACCTGTATGAGAACCTGAAATCCACTACGTATTCAGCTCAGAAATGCATGCAAAATGCAACATGCTATTATACCAGCTTGAAGATACACTGTATTCTAATGCAACAAAAGATATAGAGAAAGTCTGTTATGGCAAACATACATTTTTAACAAGAAGATATGATGTCTTGACAAATATTCACTCTGAGAAGGATATTTGTTATAACTCCAGCTCATAGACAGACCAAGATATTAGAGCTTTAAAGGACAGGATTGCTGCAACTGTTTCAGGAACCTTAAAATTGCTTAGTTTGTCAACGCTGACCTTTCAGAATGGCTTCTGCAGCAGTTTCACCCTAAACAAGGTTCCTCTCTCTCCACCTCAGAGGAAATTTGTTATTGTATACCTGCATGGAGAGCATGCAGCATTCGCATTAGTTGTAAAAATAGTATTAAAAACAAAACAGTATAAACCAACGCCCAAAAGCAAGCATCTTTTTTATATTAGTTTACTGCACAGTAACACCACTGCACAAGTGCCTTATGTGCTAATTGAACCCTGAAATTAATTATTCATGATCAACGAGATCAATTAAAGAATCTACAGGATTCATTTTACTAGTCAACGGACAGATGGAGGCATCAAGTATCACCATGGCAACAACAGCTATGAGCAACTAATACCTTGAAAAGAGGCAGTGACACATTTGTACACCAGGCAGTGTACGTGCAAATTGGTCTCATGTGGATGTGAGCCATTTTATCACAATGATTAATGTATCTTGCAAGGCACCAGGATCCATGATTAAAGCTAGGAACAAATTCCTAACATCAAGTATACCGTCAAAATTAAGGAAGCCAAGTATTCTGTAATGAGAACTGCATAGCAATCTTTTTCCAATAATCTGGAGTCAAACTCAGGTTTGAAGATTTGAGGGTCTTACAATATGTATTGCCGATGTTTAATAGCATATCTTCAGATGACCTGCAGTATAGGATGCTCTTGTTTCATTTACACTTCTCTGCATTTGTTAAATTCAGAAAGCATTCAGAATGCATTCAGATAGGAGTAGCTGGGAAATGTTACCTGCTTTAAAATTCTGACTTATACATATGCAGCAATGGGAGCTTTGGCTGGGCTATAGTCTCTCAGCACAGTACAGATTCCCTATTTTACCCCCAGGGGACAATTCCTAGGAGATATTTTTTGGAATAAGCGTGAGAAGCTATGAACCTCAGGTGTTGCACAGGAGAAAACATTGAGAAGTAAACAAAGAATAAAAACTGGAGAAACTCAGCATATCTGGTAGCATCTGTGGAGAGGGAAACAGTGTTAATATTTCAAATTCACTGTGACTCACTGAAGGTGCTGAATAATTCTTTTTATGCTGTTGATAAAAAGGGAGAAGTACCAAGTGGCCCATGTAGTGAGGATACCAAGATCAAGATACAAAGGAAGTATTACAAACAAAAAGGAGTATTGGAGATGAAAAGTATGTGCTCATGGTAAGTATGAATAGTGGAAAATCCATGTTGTTGCCATGGTGAGTAGAAAAATGTATCAAAGATCCTCAGGCAGCACCTTCCAAAGAGACAACCGCTTCCATCCAGAAGGACAGGGCCAGCAGATACATGGGAACACCACCCCCTGCAAGTTCCCCTCCAAGCCACTCATCATCCTGACTTGGAAATATATTGCCCTTCTTTCACTGTCGCCGGATCAAAATCTTGGAATTCCCTCCCTAACAGCATTGTGGGTCTGCCTACAGCAAATAGACTGCAGCTGTTCAAGAAGGCAGCTTAATGCCATCTTCTCAAAGGCAACTAGAGGTTGGCAATTATAAGTAGCCAACCCAGCAATGTCCTCGCCCTTGCAAAAGCAAATGGTCTGCAAACCCATGTTATCAAGATATGGATTTTGGAATGGGGTGTGGGATTGTTGGTAATGAAAATGAGGGACAGTTTTCATGCTCTGAAGTTGTTGAACTCAATATTGAATCCTGAAGGCTGTAAAATCCCTAAGCATGGAATGAGATGTCGTTTCTCCTGCTTGTTTTGGGCAACATTGGAGTGCTGTAGCTAATCTAGAATGGAAATGCGAGCATGGGAACAAGGTGATGTATGGCAAGCAATTGGAAGATTGGGGTCATTCTTAGAGACATACACTGAGCACTACATAAAAAGAAGCTGGATACTGCAGTGTATTAGGTATCGTACTGTTATATAAACATTAACAGGGCAAAAAAAGTTTAAATGTCCTCCACCACATTACAGGAAAAGTGCACTATGGGATCAGCAAATATCATAAGAATAAGTAACAAAATTTGGTGACTCAAAAGACAAAATAGGAGGTTAAATATTATCATGTTTGTTTCGTCAGGGGGCATTGTGTCTTACAAAGGCTTTCTGTCATACATTTTGCCATGCATTGTATGTGACTATTGTAACCTTATAATGCGTTTTCAGGGGCATTTTGATTCAACAAATTTCGAAAATAAAACAAAAAAATACAGATACTGGAAATCTAAACAAAAACCAAAATTGCTGGAGAAACTCAGCAGGTTTGGCAGCACTGAAAGAGAAACAGTTAATGTTTTGAGTCCAGCCACCCTTCTTCAGAACTGAGTTTTTAGAGCAATTTATGTTTTGTTCAATAGCTTATTGTTTCACAAAACAACTCACCCCACGATATTGAATGTGCAATACAAGATCTTTCACTGGGTGAATGAAGTAAGGCTTTTTTTCATTTTTACTTCAGTTTCTATCATTCTTAGTGTCAATTATTTATTTGTGTCTATAATCTGCTGAGATAAAAAGAAAGTGTTTAAAGCAGTAGCAATGAATGCTCCCAGGTACCATCCATAAGGCTTTGTCCTTGCACATAATCAATTTTTGTGCAGAAATTTACTGAACGGCAAGGTGGTTTACTCTACAATAGAAGGTATCCTGTAAAATATCAGTATGGTGCACTGCATAATTCAGGACGAAAGAAAATGATTGGGCACAACTGCATACTGCATATTTTCCTTTTATCAATGCTACATGGCTGGCATTTGCTCTTTCATGAGCAGGTTTAGCAGCAGCAGCTCCTTGAGCTTTAATCAAGTACTGTTTCGACAATACAAAATACAGCAATCTGTCATTAATTACTCTTCAGGCAGCTGCTGAACTGGACTTTCAGTGCAATGAAATGTTTACTTTTGATGTGCTGCAGGAGCTGGGGAATTAGCCGCACGATATTGTGCTACGCCATCTGAATGGGTTGCCTGCCCTGAAGGAATATCAGAATAATAAAGTGGCAACTGACATGTCAGAAAAACTGCTTTATCCAGCACTTACTGCCATGGTTCCTTCTCAATTTCTGAAAGTTTACTGTCAGTGAAATGCTTTCGTTTCTTGACAGGTTTGTATCTTGGTGAAATCAGTCATTTAATGAACAGATACGATGTCTATCATTTTCCAGAAATATGATCAAGATCACATATTCTATAAGATGAAGGTTATGTTGGTGAATTAACCTGTTATTCATTCTGTATTTTAAGCTGTTATTTTCTGCTTAAAACCTAGAGCAAATGCACTTGAAAAGAAATTTGCTGCAGGCAAAATATTTTCAAAATGTTTCTGAAAAACCTGCAATATAAATGTGTGAAAATTAGTTATTTCATGTTTTTTCATTTGTGCAGAAATATACACAGATTCTCAGATATGAGGTCTTATCTACTAACATTGTCACATTCCTCTCTTCATTGTATTTGGACTAATCATGGACACATTGCATTATTTTAACCAGTGTTTACAATTTCAATATCAAATGGGAAAAACCTTCAGAAACACATCTATGCAATGTCTGAGACATTGGTAAATTAATATTTCAAAATTATAATCTAAATGTCTGTTTACTGCTTCGTAAAAAATTTAGATAACTCACCATCATGTTTATATGTGTCTTCTATTATTTCAATTGAAGCAGATAAAATGAAAATACCATTCTACACTCGCTGATTAGAGAAATAAGATTGTTTTTTGGAGGAACAACTGGTTATGCAGAGCTTGAGGGTAACAACTCTATCGAATTAGGGTGAGGTGTGGAGACACGGCCGATACGAACTACCATGGCTGTCTGGGGATTGATCCCACGGCTGATTAGGAATTGATCCCATGCTATACTTTGCACCACACTCTGGTCAACTGAACCCCCTTCCCTGCAGTGTAAAATAGGTTGTGAAATGGATTACTGCATTTCAAGGAACATTTAGGAAATTAACTTTTCTTTCTGAAGTGTTGCACTTTCGGCGATCAAATGTCAAGCGAAGAATGCAATTAATGGCATGACTCTCAATAGCATTGATGTACAGTAGGATCTTGAGATTGTCGTCCATAGCTCCCTGAAAGAGGCCACACAGCAGATAGAGTAGTAAAGAATGCAAATGGCATGCTTCCCTTCATTGGTTGGGGCATTGAGTACAAGAGTCAGGAAGTGATGTTGCAGTTTTATAAAACTTTGATGAGGCCAAGCTTAGAGTATTGTGTTCAATTCTGGTTGCCACATTATAGGAAGGATGCAGAAGAGGTTTACCAGGATTCTGCCTGGATTAGAGGGTATGAGCGAAAGGGAAGGCTGGACAAACTAGGGTTGTTTTTTACCGAAGCAGCAGAGGCTGAGAGGAGACCTGATAGAAGTTTATAAAATTTTGAGAAGCATAGGTAGGGTTGACAGTAAGAATCTTTTTCCCAGAATCGAGATGTCTAATACTAAGGGCATGCATTGAAGGTAAGAGGGGGAATGTTCAAAGGAGCTATGAGAGACAAGCTTTTTACACAGAGAGTGGTAGCTGCCTGGAATGCGCTGCCAGGGATAGTGTTAGAGGCAGATACAATAGTTAAAAATCACACAACCACCTGATGAAGGAGCAGTGCTCTGAAAGCCAGTGCTTTCAATTGAACCCGTTGAACGATAACCTAGTGTTGTGTGATTTTTAACTTTGTACACTCGAACACGGCATCACCAAGTCACATGTGACATTTAAGGAGCTTTTAAATAAGCTCATGAATTAGCAAGGAATGGAGGAATATGGACTATTAGCAGGCAGAAGGGATGAGTTTAACTTGGCGTCACATTTGGCACAACATCATAGGCCAAAAGCCTTATCATTATGCTGCAGTCATAGAGCCATAGAGATGTACAGCTTGCAAACAGACCTTTCGGTCCAACCTGTCCATGCCAACCAGATATTCCAAACTAATCTAGCCCCATTTGCCAACACTTGGCCCATATGCATCTAAACTCTTTCTCTTCATATACCCATCCACATACCTTTGAAATGTTGTAATTGTACCAGCCTCCACCACTTCTTTTGGCAGCTCATTCCATACATACACCATCCTCTGCATGAAACAGTTGCCCCTTAGGTCCCTTTTAAATTTTTCCCCTCTCACCCTAAACCTATGCCCTCTAGTTCTGGACTCCCCAATCTCAGGGAAAAGACTTTGTCTATTTACCCTATCTATGCCCCTCATGATTTTATAAACCTCTATCTGGTCACCCCTAAAGCTCCAACACTCCAGGAAAAACAGCCCCATCATATTCAGCATCTCCCTATAGCTCAAACCGTCCAACTCTGACAAAATGCTTGTAAATGTTTTCTGAACCCATTCAAGTTTCATAACATCCTTTCAATAAGAGGAAAATCAGAATTACATGCAATATTCCAAAAGTGGCCTAACCAATGTCCTGGACAGCTGCATCATGAACTCGAAGGGCAGAATAGCCTACTCCTACACCTATTGTCTATTGTCCCAATTCCTATACTAACCAATAAAGGAAAGCATACCAAATGCCTTCTTCACTATCCTATCTACCTGTGACTCCATTTCAAGGAACCACGAACCTGCTATGCTATTCAGCAACACTCCCCTGGATCTTATCATGCAGTGTGTAAGTCCTGCTCTGATTTGCCTTTCCAAAATGCAGCACCTCACATTTATCTAAATTAAACTCATCTGCCACTCCTCAGCCCATTGGCCCACCTGATCAAGATCCCATTGTACTCTGAGGTAACCTTCTTCACTGTCCACTAAACCTCCAATTTTGGTGTCAACTGCAAATTTACTAACTATACTTCCGATGCTCACATCCAAATCATTCATATAAATGATGAAAAGTAGAGGACCCAGCACCAAACTTTGTGGCACTCCAGTGGTCACAGGCCTCCAGTCTGAAAGTCATCCCTCCACCACCAGCCTCTGTCTTCTACCTCAGAGTTGGTTCTGTATCCAAATAGCTAGTTGTCCTGGATTCCATGTGATTTAACCTTGCTAACCAGTCTACCACGAGGAACCTTGTCAAATGCCTTATTGAAGTCAACCGCTCTGCCCTCATCAATCCTCTTTGTTACTTCTTCAAAAAACTCAATCAAGTTTGTGAGACATGATTTCTCTCACACAAAGCCATGTTGACTATCCCTCATCATTCCTTGCCTATCCAAATACATGTAAAATCTGTCCCTCAGGATACCCTCCAACACCTTGCCCACCACCAATGTCAGGCTCATCGGTCTATAGTTCTATAGCTTTTTCTTACTACCTTTCATAAGTAGTGACACTACATTAGGCAACCTCCAGTCTTCCAACACCTCATCTGTGACTATCGATGATACAAATACCTCAGAAAGGGGTCCAGCAATCACTTCCCTAGCTTCCCGCAGAGTTCTAGGGTACACCTGATCAGGTCCTGGGGATTTATCCACCTTTATGCATTTCAAGACATCCAGCACCTCCTCCACTGTAATATGGACATTTTCATGTCACCATCTACTTCCTCACAATTTATGTCTTCCATGTCCTTCTCCACAGTAAACAATGATGCAAAGTACTTGCTTAATATCTCCCCATCTTCTGCGATTCCACACATAGGCTAACCAAAACCGCAGTTTCTCTAGTCATGCAACATTCCCTACACTTACCAGCCTTGCCTTTCACCCTAACAGGAATATACTTTCTGTGGACTCGCATTATGTCATTTTTGAAGGCTTCCCATTTTCCAGCCAACCCTTTACCTGTGAACATCTGCTCCCCAGTCAACTTTTGAAAGTTCTGGCCTAATACCATATATATTGGCCTTCTTCCAATTTAGAACTTCAACTTTAGATCCAGTCTATCCTTTTCCATCACTATTTTAAAACTAATAGAATTATGATCCCTGGCCCTAAAGTGCTCCCCCACTGACACCTCAGCCACCTGACCTGCCTTATTTCCCAAGAGTAGGTCAAGTTTTGCACCTTCTCTAGTAGGTACATCCACATACTGAATCAGAAATTTTTCTTGTACCCACTTAACAAATTTGTCTTATCTAAACCCTGAACACTATGGCAGTCCCAGTCTATATTTGGAAAGTTAAAATCCCTACCGTAACTACCCCATTATTCTAACAGATAACTGAGACCTCCTTATAAGTTTGTTTCTCAATTTCCCACTGAATATTGAGAGGTTTATAACATGGTGGAGAAAGTGAAGACTGCAGATCAGAGTCAAAAATTGTGGCGCTGCAAAAGCACATCGGGTCAGATAGCATCCAAGGAGCAGGAGAATCGCGTCAGGAATGATGGGCTCATGTCCAAAACATTGATTCTCCTGCTCCTCAGATGCTGCCTGACCTGCTGTGCTTTTCCAGCGCCATACTTTTTGGTCTAAAATCCAAACCAAATAAGGTGATCGTCCCATTCTTATTTCTCAGTTCCACCCAAATAACTTTCCTTGGTGTATTCCCAGGAATATTCTCCCTCAGCACAGTTGTAATGCTATCCCTTATCAAAAATGCCGCTCCCCTCCTCTCTTGCCCCCTTTTCTATCCTTCCTGTAGCATTTGTATCCTGGAACATTAAGCTGCCAGACATATCCATCCCATAGCCACATCTATGCAATTGCTATGATATTCCTGTCCCATGTTCTTAACCATGCCCTGAGTTCATCTGCCTTCCCTATTAGGCCTCTTGCATTGAAATAAATGCAGTTTAATTTATCAGTTCTATCTTCTTCTCTGCTTTGTTCTTGCCTGCCCTGACTGTTTGGCTCGCTCTTTTTCCCAACTGAACCAGTCTCAGATTGATCTCTTTCCTCACTATCTCCCTGGGTCCCAAACTACCTGCCACCCCCCAACCCCATCTTACTTGTTTAAATCCTCCTGAGCATCTCTAGCAAATCTCCCTGCAAGTATATTAATCCCCTTCAATTCAGGTTCAATCCGTTCTTCTTGTACAGGTCACTTCTACCCCTGAAGAGATTCCAATGATCCAAAAATGTGAACCCTTCTCTCCTGCATCAGCTCCTCAGCCACACATTCATCTGCTCTATCATCCTATTCCTACCCTCACTAGCTTATAGCACTGGGAGTAATCTAGATTTTACTACCCTCAAGGACCTCCTTTTTAAATTCCTGCCTAACTTTCTATATTCTCCCTTCAGAATCTCATCCTTTTCTCTTCCTATCTTGTTGGTTCCAATGTCGCTCGCCTTTGAGAACATTCTGAACCCTCTCCGATATATCCTTGATCCTGGCACCAGGGAGGCAACACACCATTTTTATTTCTCACTATCGGCTGCAGAAACGTCTGTCTGTGCCTCTGATTAGAGAGTCCCCTATCACAACCAATTGCTTGGATCCTGACCTGCCCCTCTTTTCATGAGAGCCATTCTTGGTACCAGAAACTTGGCTGTTTGTGGTATATTCCCCTAAGAATACATTCTCTAAAACAGCATACATGTTTGAGATGGGGATAGCCACAGGAGACTTTTGCACGACCTACCTCCCTCTCCTACTTTTCCTATCTGACTGTATCTGTGGCTTTTCTCCCTTCCTATAACTACCAGTCATCACACCACCCCAGGTCCTGTAAATTCCTTATTGCCACTAACTGTCACTTCAACCAATCCATGCAATATATTAGGATCCACAACCAAAGACACTTCCTGCAGACATAATTCTGAGGAACATGGAAACTCTCCCTAACCTCTCACATCTGACAGGAAGAGCATATTACTCTACTAAAGGCCATTTTTGCTCCTTCACAATTTACAGACCCAGAAAAAAGCACAGTCTTATTGCTCTAAAAAACACTGCTCCAGGCTGACTTAGAACTTATACTTTATATTTTTTAAATTTAATCAAGAGACAGATCTCAATAAAACATATAATCAAGCAAGAATCCACTCCACTCACTATTGTAAATTTACAATGAGGTTACACTTAAAACATTTATCTGTTCCTGTGCTGTGAGCTGTCCAACAGTTCCTTTAAGGTTAGCTGTGAATTTTGCTATTTGTTAATGTTTCCACACTCCAATGTCCAGAGATACTTGAAGTCAAACAGCAATGGTAGTAACTATGCAGATTCACCGTTGAGTCATACAGCAGTGTAGGTTTCTTTTTATGACCTGAAAAATGTGTTGCTAGAAAAGCGCAGCAGGTCAGGCAGCATCCAAGGAGTAGGAGAATCAACGTTTCGGGCATAAGCCCTTCTTCAGGAATGAGGAGAGTGTGCCAAGCAGGCTAAGATAAAAGGTAGGGAGGAGGGATGCTGGGAATGCGATAGGTGGAAGGAGGTTAAGGTGAGGGTGATAGGCCAGAGAGATTAGATTACTTACAGTGTGGAAAAGGCCCTTCAGCCCAACAAGATGACACTGACCCGCAACCCACCCATACCCCTTCACCTAACACTACAGGCAATTTAGCATGGCCAATTCACCTAACCTGCACATTTTTGGACTGCGGGAGGAAACCGGAGCAAACCCACGCAGACACGGGGAGAATGTGCAAACTCCACACAGTCAGTCGCCTGAGTCGGGATTGAACCCGGGTCTCTGGCCCTGTGAGGTGGCAGCGCTAACCACTGTGTCACCGTGCCACCCGAAAGATTAGATTAGATTAGATTAGAAGTTCCTAGGCAGAAGATGAGGCGCTCTTCCTCCAGGCGTCGTGTTGCCATGGTCTGGCGATGGACGGGGCCAAGGACCTGCATGTCCTTGGCAGAGTGGGAGGGGGAGTTAAAGTGTTCAGCCACAGGGCGGTTGGGTTGGTTGGTGCGGGTGTCCCTGAGGTGTTCTCTGAAACGTTCTGCAAGTAGGCGGCCTGTCTCTACATTGGGGAACCCTCCAACCACAAGGGATGAATGCAGATTTCTCCAGCTTCCTCATCTCCCCTCCCCCCACCTTATCTCAGTCCCAACCCTCGGACTCAGCGCCGCCTTCTTGACCTGCAATCTTATTCCCGACCTCTCCGCCCCCACCCCTTCACTGGTCTATCACCCTCACGTTAACCTCCTTCCACCTATCGCATTCCCAACGCCCCTCCCCCAAGTCCCTCCTCCCTACCTTTTATCTTAGCCTGCTTGGCACACCCTCCTCATTCCTGAAGAAGGGCTTATGCCTGAAACGTCGATTCTTCTGCTCCTTGGATGCTGCCTGACCTGCTGCGCTTTTCCAGCAACACCTTTTTTAGCTCTGATCTCCAGCATCTGCAGTCCTCACTTTCTCCTTCTTTCTATGACCGTGTAGCCACAGCCTTTATCTGTCTTCCTTCTTTTTAAAATGCCGTTGTTTTGAGCTTTTGCCCTTCAAAGTTCCACACAATGCGGCAACTTATAAAACAGTAATTGCTACTCCTGGAATTCAAGGAAATCACCTCCAACATCTAAAATACCTCAAAAAAGGAGTAGCTCTTACAGCCACAATTTTTATCCCATACTCCCCCTTAGATTACCCTGAATCTTGTTCTATGTTCCATGTTCTTTGTAATCATTAAAATCATATTTACAATGAATTGCCCACTGAAGTGCCTCAATTGACTATTCACAGGCCTTTGTGTCGCGGACTTTATTGTAGTAGACTTGTAGAAAATGTTTGTTTTCCAGATATTTAGCCTGAAGTCTATTCTCTCCTAGGCCTCAGTGAATGAAGCAATAATGGTTTGTAAATCAGTCTCTGAGCATGCACACATGCAGGCATTATCTGTGTACTGCAGCTTGATTATAAGAAGTTGAGGTGGTCTTGGTTTTGGCCTTGAGGGGTCAACAGTTGAACAGTTTCCGGCTCATCCTGCAGGTCAGCTCTGTTCTGACAGGGAGCTTCACAGAGATAGAGTGGAGTGTTTCAGCAAAGAAGATGGACAGGATCATTAGTGAGATGACACAACCTGCCTGACCCCAATTTACACTCGCATTGGCTGTATGGTGGATCATTGGTTAGCAGGAGAAAGTGAGGACTGCAGATGCTGGAGATCAGAGCTGAAAATGTGTTGCTGGAAAAGCGCAGCAGTTCAGGCAGCATCCAAAGAGCAGGAGAATCGACGTTTCAGGCATGAGCCCTTCTTCATTCCTGAAGAAGGGCTCATGCCCGAAACGTCGATTCTCCTGCTCTTTGGATGCTGCCTGACCTGCTGCGCTTTTCCAGCAACACATTTTCAGCATCATTGGTCAGGATCATAGCTTGCATGTCATTGTGTAGCAAACAAAGAATGGTGAATAAATTTTGTTGGCAACCAAATTTGGGGAGAATATTCCACAATTCTTTATGGGATTGAGAGCCTTTGTGAGATGGTCTTTGGCCTGTTACAGGCATTGAGCCCTTTCAGATGCTAATCAGGGTCATTCCACTTGTTTTAGGGGCCTACTTCCAAACTCACGATTAAATAATAAACCACAAAACAATTGAGTTGATCTGGATTTTGGAAAGCTGGAAACACGGATAAATAGATAGCATATTTCATTTTGCATTGAATGGGAAGCATCAGAATGCATGATGCACATCAGAAGTTGAAGTGTAGGTATTATTGGTTATCTTATATTTATAAAGGGTAGGTTCTTATAAAGCTTTTTTTTATAATGTAAGGAGATTCAATAAAGAGGTTGTTGGCAATATGACATCCAAATTTTTGTAAAATGTGTTCTTTATCTCTGAATTCTCAGAAGGATCCTGATAGATGATCCAAATTTTACATTTAACCCTGAACTAAAAATAGTTTCCTGTAAAGGTAAAAGCCAACTAGGAGAATGTTTGAGGAATCACAGATGTCGGAGATCAAAGTTGAGATTGTGGTGCTGGAAAAGCACACCAGGTCAGGCAGCATCCGAGAAGCAGGAGTAACAATGTTTCAGGCATATGCCCTTCATCAGGAATGAAAACATGTCATTCCTGATGAAGGGCTTATAACCGAAACATCGATACTCCCGGTCCTCGGATGCTGGCTGACCTGCTGTGCTTTTCCAGCACCACATTCTCGACTGTAAAGGCAAAAGCTTAGCACAACAAACTAAGTAGCTTATGTTTCATAAAAAAGACCAGAGAATCTGTGGGAAGTTAGGGAAATGGTTGCTGGGGTCCTGAGATATTTGTATCATCGATAGTCACAGGTGAGGTGCCGGAAGACTGCAGGTTGGCTAATGTGGTGCCACTGTTTAAGAAAGGTGGTAAGGACAAGCCAGGGAACTATAGACCTGTGAGCCTGACGTTAGTGGTGGGCAAGTTGTTGGAGGGAATCCTGAGGGACAGGATATACATGTATTTGGAGAGGCAAGGACTGATTAGGGGTAGTCAACATAGCTTTGTGCGTGGAACATGTCTCACAAACTTGATTGAGTTTTTTGAAGAAGGAACAAAGAGAATTGATGAGGGCAGAACAGAGGACGTGATCTATAATAGACTTCAGTAAGGCATTCGACAAGGTTCCCCATGGGAGACTGGTTAGCAAGGTTAGATCTCATGGAATACAGAGAGAACTAGCCACTTAGATACAGAACTAGCTCAAAGATAAAAGATAGAGGGTGGTGGTGGGGGTTTGTTTTTCAAACTGGAGGCCTGTGACCAGTGGAGTGCCACAAGGGTCGGTGCTGAGTCCTACTTTTCATTATTTATGTAAATTATTTGGATGTGAGCATAAGAGGTATATTTGTAAATTTGCAGATGACATCAAAATTGGAGGTTTAGTGGACAGCAAAGAAGGTTATCTCAGATTACAATGGGATCTTGATCAGATGGGCCAATGGGCTAAGAAGTGGCAGATGGAGTTTAATTCAGATAAATGCGAGGTGCTGCATTTTAGGAAAGCAAATCTTAGCAGGGCTTATACACTTAATGTTAAGGTCCTCGGGAGAGTTGCCGAACAAAGAAAGTGCAGGTCCTTGAAAGTAGAGTCGCAGGTAGATAGGATAGTGAAGAAGGCATTTGGTATGCTTTCCTTTATTGGTCAGAATATTGAGTACAGGAGTTGGGAGGTCATGTTGCGGCTGTACAGGACATTGGTTCAGCCTCTGTTGGAATATTGCATGCAATTCTGGTCTCTTTCCTATCAGAAAGATTTTGTGAGAAAAGATTTACAAGAATGTTACCAGGGTTGGAGAATTTGAGCTATCGGGTGAGGTTGAATAGGCGAGAGCTGTTTTCCCTGAAGTGTCGGAGGCTGAGGGGTGACCTTATGTAGATTTACAAAATGTTGAGGGGCATGGATAGGAAAAATAGACAAAGTCGTTTCCCTGGGGTGAGGAAGGGCCTAGGTTTCAGGTGAGAGGGGAAATATATAAAAGAGACCTAAGGGGCAAAGTTTTCATTCAGAGGATGATAAGTGTATGTATGGAGTGAGCTGCCAGAGGAAGTGGTGGAGGCTGGTGCAATTGCAACATTTAAAAGGCATCTGGAAGGCTATATGAAGAGGAAGGGTTTGGAGGGATATAGGTCAGGTACTGGCAGGTGGGACTAGATTGGGTTGGGATATCTGGTCAGCATGGACGAGTCGGACTGAAAAGTCTTTTTCCATGCTTTACACTCGACTATGACTCGATGACTCTAATAGGGACTTTATTTTCCCCTAGCTTTCTAAAGTTGGTTTATACATGGATTCCACCAGAAAGAGTTGCTCCTTTTATTGAATGGAACAGTTTACTATTTTGGGTATCACATCAAACTGAGGTTGACACACCTAATGTTAATTTAGAGGATGGAAATATTTATCTGTAGAACAATACATATTTCAAACTTTGCCAAGTGGAAGTCTTGCCCTCCCTCTACTTTCTACTAAGCAGAAAAGATCATCTGACCCCTCCAGCTGTTTGAGTTTGAAGAACAGCATCAGTGCAAAACAAACAACCTAAAGTACTTTTGGCTTGTAATTATTCCACAGCAAAACTATATATATACATTTACTTGCTTTGCAATCTGATAGGGACACTTCTTTGCTTTAAATTTATCTTAACAGCTCTATGGTGATGTGATTTTCAGTCTGAAAGCCACCAGCCTGCAGTTAATTATGATTTGAAAACTTGTAATGATTGGGTACTGCTATGTCAGTTTATTGATATTTAACTGAATGCCAGACTAGTCCTTAATTAAGAAGATCCTACACACCTTTGGCACCATATAGTATTTGGGTTCTTTATCTCATGTGTTGGTTTGCAAACTAAAAATAAATCAGAAGTGTTTAAAATTCATGCTCAAGAAATTGATAACGTCTTGGATTCTGGTGCACATGGTCAATTTATCTTCTATAAATTAAATTGAATCCATTAATTTATTATCCATATAATATTTTGGAAAGTAGGTGACTACTTTGAAGTTTTATGAACATCAATCATGGTATAAAAGGATGCATTTTAATATTTAATGTATTAATACAGATGATAGGCAGTGCATTGTAAATATTATAATTGGATGATTTTACATATTCCTCAAATGTTCTGTTTGTGATATTCAATTTTACGTTCTCAGAAACACCAAAGTTATTGGCTGTTGATGTGGCTAGCTCTCAGAAAACAACCACAACAAATCAGGCAGCTCGAAATTATTTCAAATGTTATGTCTCTACTTGCCAATAATGCTATTGTGATGTATTTGCTACTCATGAAATAGAACACTTTGCTTTGATAATGGATGATTTATGGACTCATTGATGAAATCCTGTCATTCAGGAACCCATGTCAGCATCTGTGCTAGCTGAAAATGATTGTTTACCTATCTTGTACTTTATCAGCATATACTTCAACTGAGATCATTCTTTTCCACTTTTTGGGTTTGCATACATTTCTTGCTCCTAAGCTGGGGTAGTTTTTAGTTTTATCATTGTCCTGCAAACTTGACACTGCCCATTGATTATACACCTGTGTCCATACATTAACTTCACACATCTAATTTTATAATTTGTTTGTTCAATTAACGTGGGAGTTAGTTTTAGTTTAGAGAGCCTGGCACTTTTTTCAACGCACCCTGTGATCCCATTCCAAACTTTCTGTCTCAGGCCTGCTGCAGTGCTCCAGCAAGGCTCAACACAACCTGGAGAAGTAACATTTCATCTACTGTTTTGAGGGTTTTACAGCCTTCACAACTCAATATCAGGTTAAACAATTTTAAAGCATGACCACCCTCTTTTTAAGTCTATTAGCTACCCCACACTCTTGGTCCTGTCAAGAAATGTGTTGCTTTCAGTACAGCCAACACATTTTCAACTACTCACTCTCTCTCTTCTATCTGGCTTCATTCTTCCCTGCATTACTATCTACAATCCTTTTGTCTGCCTCCCCTTTTATCTCACCACTTTGGGCTTTTCGCCACCTATCCGCTCACTTCTCCTGGTGGCCCCTGCATTTCAGCTGCTTCCTGTTCTGACCAGAGTCACTGGTCTCAAAACGCCAACTTGGTTTTCTCTTCACAAATGCTGTCAGACTTGCTGAGTTTCATCAGCAATTTCTGATTTTTTTGTTTATTTCAGAAAAATAACTCCTGAGATAAAAGGCATCCCATTCTAGCCCTATAACAGGTTGTGAGTACACAATCTATGCTGAGAGGGTGCTTGGAAGGTCATGTGAATGGAAGAAGGCTCATGTTGAGCATAAATACTGGCAGGTACCTGCTTAGCTGAATGGCCTGTTTTTGTCTCATACATTCTATAGAAGTCTACATTGTTAGATGTAGCCATGATGTGGAGGAGCCAGTGTTGGACTGGGTTGGACAAAGTTAAAAATCACACAATGCCAGGTTATAGTCCAACAGGTTTATTTGGAAACATTTGCTTTTGGAGTACTGCTCCTTCTTCAGGTGGTTCATTTTCAATTTGAACCACCTGATGAAGGACCAGTGCTCCGAAAGCTATAACCTGCTGTGTGTGATTTTTAACTTTGTTAAGTGTAGACATGCCAGCCTCTTTTACCCCTATCTTGAGGCTATCAAAATACTCTACAACGTAAAAAATACGCAGATCTGATGACATAAATATTTTCTCCCTTTTCTTGACATTGTTCTAGTGGATAAATGCTTTTCAGAATCAGGGAGAGCATATTGGTGCATATTGATGCCTCAAGCCAATCTGTGCCTAGCATAGGAGCATTGAACTTAAGAGCACAAGTAGGCCATTTGGCTCTTCAGGCATGCTTACAATTCATTGGGATCTTGATTGAGCTGGTTGTGGTCTTAGACCCAATTTCCTGTTTATCCCTGACAACCCTTGTCTGTGGAAAATCTAACTAATTCAATCTTGAATAAGTTTGTAGATCCAGACATCATCACATCGTGATGAAGTGAATTCAACATCCTAACAACCCTAGAAGAGAAAAGAAATCATCTTCATAAAAACCGAAAGAACTGTGAATGCTGGAAATCTGAAACAAAGCAGAAAATGCTGGAAAAAATCAGCAGGTCTGGTGGCATCTGTGGAGAGAAATCAGGGTTAACATTTTGGGTCCAATGATCCTTCCTCAGAACTGGTCATAATTGGGAAAAATTACTCTCCTTCACAATAATAAACACCCTTCAAAATCTACCCTATCCAGTCCCATTAAGATTTGATATGTTTCAACATGATTACCAGTTATTCTTCTAAACTCCAATGATCAAACATGTTCAATCATTGTTTGTGAGCTAAGCCCTTCATTCCAAGAATAAGTCAAGTGAATCTTCTTTGAACTACTTCTAAAGTGAAGTTTAGGCAGGGATAAAATAAAGCATCATAGGATTTCAAGGACTGAAGACTGCAGAATTTTGTAAATGAGCTGAATTTTCCTAATGTTTATGGTGTGGCATGAGAATTAATTTAACAAGTATTATAGAAGTACATAACTTCTCAAAGTTCTAGCATATGGAAACACTGGAGAGAATCATTGCGGTGGTGCCCATTGAACAAGCATCAACAATTAATTTGGTACTATTGTGTTTTATCAATGTGTTGTTTTAGGAAATAAGCTTAGAAAAAATGTGAAACTAATCCCCAAGTGAAGGCGAGCAACAGAGCAATGATCATCCAACATTATGCGTGGCTATCCCATGCCCATTGGTCAAAAGGGTTTAGACAATTGCTTGACACGGAGAAAATAACCTGTCGTTAGATATATGATATAACAATAAGTGCAGGCTCTGAGAGAAGAATATACAGGTCAGGAGGCACTGCGAGAAGCCCACAGGGGCTAACCACACCCTTACTGGAATAATTACATTGGGGTCAAAAAAGTCAGAGAAACTAAATCCACACTGGAGTGAATATGCTGAGGTTAGGTCACATCCATACTGAAGGATCAGCTCAAGGACCAAGAATAGAGTTGATTCAGGACAGACGGGAGTTTTTCCAGACAGCAGTCTTCATCAAGTTGCCTTCACCAGACAGATAGGTAAAAACAAAGACTGCAGATGCTGGAAACCAGAGTCTAGATTAGAATGGTGCTGGAAAAGCACAGTAGGTCAGGCAGCATCCGAGGAGCAGGAAAATCGATGTTTTGGCAAAAGCTCTTCATCAGAAATAAATAGGATAGAAGAGGAATCAGAAGGAGGAGAAGAAGAACAAGGGAGAAGTTGCCTAACACCTCAGCTAGGCAGTGGGATGCTGCCCCCATTACTTTAACAAGACTGAAACGTTCTGCGCTGTCAGTCTGTAAAATCCTCTGGTAACAATGAACCATCCCCAAAGGTCACAGCTGTATATTTTCTTTATTTAACTAATTCATGTATCATATCTAAACTACTGCTAGTTATCAAATTCACAACTCAAAAAATTGCAATAAAACATCAGTTGTCTAACTGTGATCATGAATCCCTAAATCAAAAAATACCCAAATCCAAGGTCCCCTCCTAGTCAAATCAGCTATTTCGTACATTTTCTATGAGGTGGAGGTGCCGGTGTTGGACTGGGTTGGACAAGGTGAAAACACAACACCAGGTTATCGTCCAACAGGTTTATTTGAAAACACAAGCCTTCGCAGCCTCACTCCTTCTTCAGGTGCCAGTGAGAGAGGGAGACTTCAGATACAGAAATTAAAAGTACAAGATTAAAGAGGAGAAAGTGAGGTCTGCAGATGTTGGAGATCAGAGCTGAAAATGTGTTGCTGGAAAAGCGCAGCAGGTCAGGCAGCATCCAAGGAACAGGAAATTCGACGTTTCGGGCATAAGCCCTTCATCAGGATGAAGGGCTTATGCCCGAAACGTCGAATTTCCTGTTCCTTGGATGCTGCCTGACCTGCTGCGCTTTTCCAGCAACACATTTTCAGTGCAAGATTAAAGAGCCATACAACTAATGTGAATGAATTGAACAAACCTAAGATGGCTGTTAAATGTTTAATCAGTTAAAATGAAAGTACAGGTTTACTTGATTAATGCACAAATCTCAGAATTTCTTTCAAGTCACTGCCCTGAGATAACTTAAGGTTCTATCAGTATAAAAGAGGTGACATCTCAGGTCAGATAATGCATTGTAGGTGTGAGGTCTTGTTTAAAGCCTGTCTATGTCTTAATCTGGAGTCAGACTGGCTTTATTTCCAAAGTAGGGATATATAAAACATCATATTGACTGTTTACAAATTGTGTGCAAAATAGAATGTATCTGCAAATATAAATTCACCCCATAGATTTATATGTGTGTGTGTTGGGGGTGGGGGAATGTGCGTGAGAGAGAGAATGTATATCTGTGTGGGAGAAAGAGAGTGTGTGTACATTTTCTAATCAATCCATTCAGGAATATTATGTTGCATCTGGAGGAAGTGGGACTTGAACCCAAACCTCCTAGCCTAGTGGTAGGGACACAACCTCTGTACCACAAGAGTCTCCAAACTCCTGAACTACATTATGAAAGAAACTATATCTCATTAAGATATGAACCTTTTCTTGCTAAGACTCAGTAGTGGTTGTTCCTCTACCACTATTGACCAAATAGGCTCTTGGACTCAGTAAAAGAAAGGACGGTGTTCTTGTACCTACAAATACCACAGTTTCACTGATTTTATGATGGGTGGCAAACTTAACTTGAGAAACATGCATGTCTCCTGAGCTATGCTGGGATCTTAATAGTCTGACTAGAACCCAAAATGAGGCCAACATGCAGTCTCAAATCCTGGCTTATGAACTTGATCCACATGCAGATAACTACTCTTTACAGTTAGTACTTGGAACTAGGAGCAGGAGAATCGATGTTTCAGACAAAAGCCCTTCATCAGGAATACAGGCCTATATTCCTGATGGAGAGCTATTGCCCGAAATGTCAATTTTCCTGCTCCCCGGATGCTGCCTGAACTGCTGTGCTTTTCCAGCACCACTGGGGTTTCCAGCATCTGCAGTCATTGTTTTTACCTAGTACTTGGAACTACCCTTCACTTTAATGAAATGGCTTTCTGCCTGTCACTGCTGAACTGAATAATTAACAACTGAGATGAATGAAAATATATTCCCAATTCAATAAAGCTTCCCTACAATACAAATCAAATGCTGATGAGAAATAAAATCTCACTGCTGAAGTGTACGTGAGAAGTGTGGAGTGTTTGCACCTCACATTAATTATTGGAAAACATCTGCCCAATGAAGGGGAAAAAAAGTAACTCAATTACCATGTAATTGATTACGCTCAATAAAAGTTAAAAATCATGCAACATCAGATTTTAGCCCAATGGGTTTATTTGGAAGAACAAGATTTTGGAAAGCTTTTCCTTCGTCCTGCTACCTGATGAAGGAGTAGCACTCCAAAATCTTGTACTTCCAAATAAACCTGATGGACTATAATGTGATGGGGTGTGATTTTTAAGTTTGGCAATCCCAGTCCAAGACCGGCACTTTAACATCAGTAAAAGTTGGTATTGGCAGAGGGCCATGGAGGCGGTGGGGGTGGGGGGGGGGGGGGGTTCGTGGCTATATTCAAGCCTGAGTCCCACTGGAGAGGGAGCACACAGTGTCTGCCAATGCTCTCGATCCCTTCAGGAAGAGGTGTGCACCACGGGGCTGGAGTACCCCCCCAACCGTATTTTGATTTAATCCCCACCCCCCACCCCTTCACTTTCTTTCATGTTAGCATTGCCCTTATCATGCTTTGATTGTTACTGGTTCATATGGGTGTTTTTCTGGTTATGGAACTATTGAATAAAGTTCTTTCAGAAAAGAAAATAAAAGTTGGTATTTCTATATTTAAAAACCTTAACCTATTTTTCCAATCAACCTGTTCGGCGATATTATTACACACCTCTGGAGTAAGTGGGACTTGGACCCAGGCCTCCCAGCCTAGGGTAGGAACACTACCACTGCACCACAAGAGGATATGAGCTTGGAATTTGTGAGTATATAATTTAAAAGCTTAGGATTCCATTAATTTAAAAGAAACTTGTGAGTAATAACACTGTGGAGACCTGAATACATTTTGAATTATTTTGGGAACTTGAATAATTGTTGAGTAGATTTCAATTGGTGTGATTTTTCATAGCAGCATCTTCTCAGCCTTCATGAAATGAAGCCAGCACTTGGCTGACAATCCCATGAATCAGCCAATTTTTTAATTGAATTGTTCAAACTAAATAACTATAGCAGAAAGCAGAAGAATAGCATTTATTTAAGGGACCTTAGAATATAGCTGCAGCTTTGAAAATGCTTTCGAGGAAACAAGACTTCTTATTCAGTTAGACCTGGTACAGAGTGACTGTCAGATAGTCTCACTAATTTAATTTGATTCCAAGAACATTGGGCACCAGTATTGTCTTTAACTAATACCTCCTGAGAGACCTGCTGCTCCATCTGCTTTTGAGCCTTTACTTGAAGCATCCTTACCTGTGGGTAATGTTCATTGTTCTGTTTCAGGAGCATTCCCATTCCTTTTGTATCCAGAGATGACTAACTTAATTGAGTGTTGTGAAGAAGTAACAAAGAGGATTGATGAGGGCAGAGCAGTGAATGTGATCTGTATGGACTTCAGTAAAGCATTCGACAAGGGTCCACATGGTAGGCAGGTTTACAAGGTTAGATCACATGGAATACAGGGAGAACTAAACCATTTGGATACAGTTCGAAATCACAACACCTGGTTATAGTGGTTGTGGAGTATAAGATCATAAGACACAGAATTTATTGCAGAAGATTATAGTGTCATGAAACTGAAATGATATATTGAACAAAAACCTGGATTGTTAAGTCATTCATTTTTTAGAATGGGTTGCAAGTTTCGGTTCATTAATATGTAAATCCCAAAACTTCTTTTAAGTCACCTTCTCAAGATCACTGAGGGTTTTACAACAAAAGGTGACATCTTAGCTCAGACAATGTATTAAAGGTGTGAGGTCAGTATCTCAATCTTCAGTCAGACTGGTTCTATTTCAAAAGTGAAATTCACAGAATATTACATGAATTGACCGCCTGCATTGACTGCCTGCAGATTCTGCATCTTCCAAACAAAATAGAGTGTATCTGCAAATATAATTCTGCAAATACAACTTCACCCCATAGGTTTGTATATGTGTGCACGTGCATGAGAGAGATAGTGTGTGTGTGTGTGCATGTGAATGCATGTGAGAGAATGTGTGTTTGCGTATGTGAAAGCTTGGTATAGTGTGTGTGTGAGTGTGGGGGGCTTTATGTATGTGTGTGTATGAAAGAGAGCGTATGCATGAGAGAGGTGTGCATGAGTGTGTGAGTATGTAAGAGTGTGTGTGTGTGAGAGTGTATAGTATAGTGGAGTCACCTGTGTTGTGACATGAACCTAAGATCCCGGTTGAGGCCATCCTCAGGGTACTGAACTTGGCTATCAGCCTCTGTTGGGCCACTTTTCGTTGTTGCCTATTCTGAAGTTCACTTTGGAGGATGGTCACCCGAACATCCAAGGCTGAATGTCCCTGACCGCTGTAGTGCTTCCTAACTGGAAGGGAGCACCCCTCTCTGGTGATTGTTGCACGGTATCCCTTCATCTGTTGTCGTAGCTTGGTCTCACCAATGTACCATGCCTTTCAGCATTCTTTCTTGCAGTATATGAGAGAGACAACTTTGGCCGAATCACATAGTACTTGCCATGTACACAGTGGGTGGTGTCCCTACACGTAATGGTGGTATCTGTGTCAACACTCTGATACGTCTTGCAGTGGTTGACATGACAGGGTTATATAGTGCTGGGGGCAATGTTGTCCTGAAGGCTGGGCAGTTTGCTACAAACAATAATCTGTTTAAAGGTTTGATGGTTGTTTAAAGGTGAGAAGTAGAGGTGTGGGGAAGGTCTTGGCGAGATGCTCATCTTCAGCCACAGAGTTGGAGGGTTTGAGTTGTAGGGAGAGGCTGAAATGGTGGGGCTATTTTCTTTGGAGCATTGGAGGCTGAGGAGTGATCTTATAAGAGTCTTTAAAATCATGAAGGGCATGGATCGGAAATACAGGCAAGGTCTTTTCCCCGGGATGTGTGAGTCCAAAACCAGAGAGCATAGGTTTAAGATGAGAGGAAAAGCTTTACAAACGACCCCAGGGTTAACTTTTTCACACAGAAGGTGGTGAGTGTATGAAATGAGCTGCCAGAGGAAGTGGTGGAAGCTGGTACAATGACAGCATTTAAAAGGCATCTGGATGGCTATATGAATAGGAAGGGTTTACAGGAAAATAGACCAAATGCTGGCAAATGGTACTAGATTAGTTTAGGATATCTGGTCAGCATAGACAAGTTGGACTAAAGGGTTTGTTTCCATGCTGTACATCTCTGTGACTATGATATTATGAAAAACGAAGAGATGCCCAGCAGCTAAAGAGATAATCTCCGTTGCCTTGTCCAACTGTTTGCATGGTATTATGGTTCTTTTGGTATCTCACTTTATTCCATTCTTTTTGCTTCATATATAAATACAGTCATACAAAGGTTTAACATGAAAATGTAAAAGGTTGGTTTACATTATCAGTGGGAAGTGATCAAAGATCACATGATTGCTGAGAGATTGTTGTCACTAGTAGCCTTGTATCGGAGCTGAAGACCTGACCTGTGTATAATTGCTATGTTTAAATAAGATGACATATGATCTGCATCAAAAGACTCGTAAAATATTTACCAAGCATTTCTCAAAACCAACATTAGTGTAAATGCCACATTCTCTCTCACCCAACCAAGCACTATAAAAACATTCTCCCTAAGACAAGCTTTCTGCTTTTCTACTCAGGGGAGGTGGTGACATTGTGGTTATGTATCTTGACCTGTATTCTCGAACTACAGGCTAATGTACCCGTGACAGGGATTTGAATCTTACTATGGCAGATTGAATATATCATACAGACTTGAAGTGGTAATACTGTTCCTCTATCCACAGATGCGCCACACCGGTGAGCCCACACCTCTTCCCTCACCTCCATCCAGGGCCCCAGAAGATCCTTCTACATCTGGCAGAGGTTTTCCTGCACATCCAAACACCTCATCTACTGTGTCCGTTGTTCTCAATATGGTCTCCTGTACACTAGGGAGACAGCTTGCGGAACATTTCAGAGAACATCTCTGGAACACACAAACTGAACAACCCCACCACTCTGTGACTGACCACTTCTACTTCCTCTTCCACTCCACCAAGGACGTGCAAGTCCTGGGCCTCCACTCCTGCCAAATTCTAGTCACCCCACGACTGAAGGAAAAATGCCTCATCTTCTGCCTTGGAAGCCTCCAACCACTCGGAATCAATGTCTATTTCACCAGTTTCCTCATCTCCCCTCACCCCACCTTATCACAAATCCAACCCTCCAACTCGACACTGCCCTTTTGACCTGTCTACTTGTCCATCTTCTTTCCCAACTATCTACTCACTCTCTCGCTCCAACCTATCACCATCGCCCCCCCCCCCCACCTTCATCTACCTATCGCCTTCCAAACTACCTTCCCCCAGCCCAAGCCCACCCCACACACTCCCATTTATCTCTCTGCCTCCTTGAGCTCCCCCCACATTCCGATAAAGAGCTTAGCTTGAAGCATCAACTCTCCTGCTCATTGGATGCTGCCTGACCGGCTGTGCTTTTCCAGTGCAACACTTTTTGACTTTGATCTCCAGCATCTGCAATCCTCACTTTCTCCTAGACCTGCTGAGTTTGTCCAGCACTTTTGATTTTATTTCATGTTTTGTATTTATTTCAAATTTCCAGTATCACAGCACTTTGTTTTTATTTCTAATATAAAATAGTTAACTATATTGTAACACTGTTAAATGACCATTCACTTTAAAACCATTGACATTATAAATATCCACAGCTACCAGCAATTTCCTGAAGTGAAAGATGTGTTACTCTCACATTTGCTTTCCTTGCTATGATCTGTGTAGTTCAAGAAAAGTGTAAATCCTGTCAGATTTTGAGAAAGAGAGCATGTCCCTACCAAAAGAATATCGATAAGGCAAATCTTCAGAAAATGTGTAAAAGGCATTCAATGAAATATTTAGCAAGAGATTCTATGTGTTGAGTGCTGGGCCTCATTTTCTGTTGGTACAAGGTGTATACCCCCTACTGGTTGTCATTGGAGACTGAGAAAGATATGAAACAATGACCGTCTCTATTGAACAAACATTAAAGGACTATATCTTTACCTCGGGGGGATATTATTGCTTCAGAGGGAGTGAAATGAAGGTTCACCTGACTTATTCCGGGAGTGGCAGGCCTGTGCAATGATAAAATGATTAGGCAAACTGGGCCTACATTCTGTCAAGTTTCCGAGAGTGAGAGGTGATCTTAATGAAATCCGTAAAATACTTTAAAGGATAGATGAGGTAAGATCCCTTGGTTAGGATAATAAAACCAGGGGCCTCAATTTAAAAATAAAGGGGATGCCATTTAGATGACCAAAACAATCTAGCAAGCAGAGACTGATGAGCAAACCTTTAGTCATCTGTCATGTAATTCCTAATGTGGCTCAGTGTCAAATACTTTACAAAGCTACATATGCTAGATAACTGCAAGATGTTGTTGTATAGGTGTGCATCCAGACAACAATTTGCAAGATAGTGCTAAAGCATGGCGACTCTTTGCAAGCTCTCTACAATAGATCTTATTCTGATGTATCTGATAATTGCTCTACTCTTCCAAACCTCAATTCTAAGTATATCAGAATCACCACCAATGTTCTCTTAAATCTATTTTCTGTTTTGAAGGTTCTTTGATCAATGAGGCCTGATTATCGATGCTACAAGCCCATAGGGATCAGAGGCCTACCAGCTCCCTTCAAGCCTGACCTCTCTGTGGAAATCCAGAACCGAGGCTGTCCAGTGCAGGAATAAGACCAGACTCCAGACAGGTGACCTGACATCGAGGAGGACTGACTCCAGGACCTCCCCAAAATGTTCATGGATGTACTTGTATCCAGGATCCCATCGGACACACTGATGTACCTTGCCAACACTAGAACTGCAAGCCCTAAAGTGGCAGAGGCCCTACCTCCCTATGAAAACCTGGAACCAAGACGCAACCACTGCAGGAACCAGACCTGATCCCAAGGTGACCTGACATTGAGGAATTCTTACCAACCAACCAATCACAACATCCCACCCCAGTAATATGCAAGGGTGCGACTGGTGTCCAGGACTTCATCAGGAGCACACCTTTACCTTCTGGAGCAGCAGACTTCCCTCAGCGACACCCAGGATTGACCAGGAGCTGCAGCCTACCCAGGAAATGTGGGAAACATGCTGGCCTTCAGGTGAGACTGAAACAGCGTGGTTTCAAGTTCCCTCCTTCCCAGCAGGGTGGTGGCAGAAGTCCAAGCCAGTGAAAGCAAAATGTGTGAACTTAAAACTTGACTCATCTTCCAAAGAGAATTGAGAGACTGCTGTGTGCTCTGTATAACAGAGATGTGGCTCACTCCTGCTACAGTTGAGAGTGCCTTACAACCGGGGCTTTCTCTATTCACTGGGTGGACCACCCGTTGTTCTTGGAAAAGGCAAAGAGGATAGAGCCTATCTCCTAATCAACACCATCTGATACTCAGGCATGGCCTCCCTGGCGAGTTACTGCTCACCAGACCTACAATATCTGACAGTGAATGGTATGACCGTCGCAAAGCTATCAGACATGCCAAGAGGTAATACCAAACTGAGCTAGAGACCCAAACTAAGCACATGAGCACCCACTTGCATAAAGCCTTAAATGACATAACAGTCTACAAAGCAAAGTCAAACAGAATCGCTGACAACAGTACATCCCTCCCCGATGAGCTCAATGCATTCTATGCTAGCTTTGAACTGAAAGTCAGTGAAATGATGTCACTTGCCCTGACAGCCTCAGATGCACCTGTACCCAATGTCAACATCACAGACACTAGGTGAGCCTTCTTGAGAATGAAATCCTCAAAAGCGACTGACCCAGACAGCACTCAGATCCTGTGCGGACCAACCATTGGAAGTATTCGCTGACATTTTTAATCTCACCTTACAACCAATCTGAAATCCCCACCTGCTTCAAGAAGACCACCATCACCCTGGTGCCAAAGAAGAATCATGCAGTGTGCCTCAGTGACTATTGCCTGGTGGCCCTGATCTCCATAATTACAAAATGCTTCAAGAAGTTAGCCATGGCTCTCCTCAATCCCAGCCTCCCAAACTGCCTTAATCCTTTGCAATTTGGCTACCATCACAGTAGGTCTACAACAGATGCCATCTCCATGGCCCTGCACTTATCCCTGGGTCATCCAGATAACAAGGATACCTACCTCAGGGTCTTACTTATTAACGACAGCTCCATCTTCAACACCATAATCCCAAACAACTCATCTCCAAACTTCGAGACCTAGGTCTCTGCTACCCACTCTGTAACTGGATCCTCAACCTTCTGACCCTCAGACTACAATCGATAAGGATCAACAACACCTCCTCCACTATAATCCTCAACACCCATATCCCCCCCCAAGGCTGCTCATTATCCCACCCTCCCCTTGCCCCATTATACCCAGTATACACTCACTACGGTGTGGGCAAAATCTGCACCAATTCCACTTGTATTAGTTTTATTGTCACGTACTCATATGAGTGCAGTTAAAATTTTACAAGTTGCCACATTATGGTGCCATCTTAGATTCAAAGGTAAAGATTCTAAACAGATTCTTACAGAAAAAATTAGAAAAGTTAAGAAATAAAAAGGCCAGCATTGCAGATCACAAGATTAAATTAAAAAGTTCAGAATAACAACGTTTCCAACCCAGTCCATGCTAGTACCTAACCTCTAGCATCTCACTGCTGCTTGTACCAGAATCACCAACATAGAGTCAGCCCACTTTTGGTGCCATCTTTTCGCCGTGAGCCCACATTTGCCTCACAACCAGGAGCCCACAGCTGATAACCAGAAGCCCACAGCTGATAACCAGGAGCCCACAGCTGATAACCAGGACTCCCATAACTAGGAGTCTCCGCTCCAGGCATAACATGCTGCCTCAACAGTGCCAGGACCTCTCACTCTGGACCCACTGCCAACAGGAGTCCCTGGCTCCACTACCAGGCCAGGCTGCCGCAGTACCAAGAGTCCTGCCTTGCCTGCAGACATTGCTCTGCTGGCGCCGCCATCTTGAAGAGTCTGTTGCCGCCAGGACTGCCCCCAGTCACCAGGAGAAGCCACATCCACAATTTCACACATGACTCGAAGCTGCTTACCAACCCGCCACAGAGAAGAATAAAATTAGAATAAAGAAAAAAAAAGAAAAAGTGAGGAAGCAAAGAATAAAAAAACCCAGTGGGGAATGGATGAGATCCGGGCAAGAGCCTGCATGCAGCCCTGCTACTCTGCCACCACCTTGAAGTTAAGAGAGTAGCCCTAAGCAGCAAGTTAGTTGATTACACCACCATCGTAGATCAGACCTCAAGTAGTGATGAAATAAAGTACAGGAAAGATTTAGAGTGCTTAGTGCTATGCTGTAAAGACTACAATCTCTCCATCAACATCAGCAAAACAAGGAGCTGATCATTGACTTCAGGATGCCCCGTCTTTATCAATGGTGCTGAGGTGGAGATGGTTGAGAGCACGGAGTTCATGGAAATGACAATCACCAACAATCTATCCTGGTCCACCCACGTTGATGCAACTGTCAAGAAAGCACAACAACGCCTCTACTTCCTCAGAAGGCTAAGGAAATTCAGCATGTCCATAAAAACTCTTCCCAACTTTTATAGATGCACCAGACAAAGTAGCCTGTCTGGATGTATCATAGTGTGATATGGCAATTGTTCTTCTGAAGACTGCAAGAAACTACAGACAGTTGTGAACAGAACCCAGTTCGTCACGCAAACCAGCCTTCCAGCTTCAGGAAAGCAATCAACGTAATCACCCCAGTGACACTCTCTTCCACTCTCTTCTGTTACAAGTGGAGTTCCGCAGGGATCAGTTCTGGGTCCTCTGCTGTTTGTAATTTTTATTAATGACTTGGATGAGGGAGTCGAAGGGTGGGTCAGTAAATTTGCAGATGATACGAAGATTGGTGGAGTTGTGGACAGTGAGGAGGGCTGTTGTCGGCTGCAAAGGGACTTAGATATGATGCAGAGCTGGGCTGAGGAGTGGCAGATGGAGTTCAACCCTGCCAAGTGTGAGGTTGTCCATTTTGGAAGAACAAATAAGAATGCGGAATACAGGGTTAACGGTAGGGTTCTTAGTCAGGTGGAGGAACAGAGGGATCTTGGGGTCTATGTACATAGGTCTTCGAAAGTTGCCACTCAGATGCATAGAGCTTGTAAGAAGGCCTATGGTGTATTAGCGTTCATTAGCAGAGGGATTGAATTCAAGAGTCGTGAAGTGATGTTGCAGCTATACAGGACTTTGGTTAGGCCACATTTGGAGTACTGTGTGCAGTTCTGGTCGCCTCACTTTAGGACAGATGTGGAAGCTTTGGAGAAGGTGCAGAGAAGATTTACCAGGATGTTGCCTGGAATGGAGAATAGGTCGTACGAGGATAGGTTGAGAGTTCTCGGCCTTTTCTCGTTGGAACGGTGAAGGATGAGGGGTGACTTGATAGAGGTTTATAAGATGATCAGAGGAATAGATAGAGTAGACAGTCAGAAACTTTTTCCCCGGGTACAACAGAGTGTTACAAGGGGACATAAATTTAAGGTGAAGGGTGGAAGGTATAGGGGAGATGTCAGGGGTGGGTTCTTTACCCAGAGAGTGGTGGGGGCATGGAATGCACTGCCCGTGGGAGTGATAGAGTCAGAATCATTAGCGAACTTTAAGCGGCAATTGGATAGGTACATGGATGGGTGCTTAATCTAGGATAGATGTTCGGCACAACATCGTGGGCCGAAGGGCCTGTTCTGTGCTGTATTGTTCTATGTTCTATATGAAAGTTTAAATACATATACAAACAGATTCAAGAATAGCTTCATCTCTGTTGTTGTCAGATATTTAAATCAGACCTGTCAAATATTGTCTCTGAACTCTCTCTGCACCTTCTCTGGTGCAGTACCACTGTATTCTGCACTCTGTTCTGCTACCCTGATGCACTTTGTAGGTACTCTATAGCACACAATACAATACATTTCATTTATCTTGGTGCATGTGACAATAAAAAGACACTTTAAGCTTGTATTGTTACTACATCCATATTTGAGGTTCACTCATGCATTTTATTACCATGGTTCCAGGTTGCAGAAAAATGCACTAAATCGTGATATTTTGACACATGTAGTTTGAGTTACTTGATTTCGTCAGAAGGGACAATGGATCTTAAAATATTAATATCAGCACGTGATGGAGAAACAGAATGAAACAGCTACAACAGCTGAGGCTCTGCTTCACTCTGGGGAGAATCACCCAGCCTCTCAAACATCAGCATGTTACAGCTCCTGAAGCAGATTTAATTTATTAGCCAAATTTACGGCAAATAGATTATCTCTGTCTTGGTAATAAACTTGACACGAAACATGAACCTCATGAATAACAGATAGTTGGTAAATGCACGAAAGCGACAATTTTCTCAGTATTAGTCCTTAGTTAAGCAGGCACATCACTTATCACTTTACCCGTACTCCTCACAGAATTTCAAATACATCAAACAAAGCCTGTTACAGGCATTCTGAACATGGCTGCTGCTGCTGTGGTTTTATTAACTTTCATGGCTACTCACCTGCGTCTTTTTTCTTGTAATTTTATTTATTTTAGCTGAAAGACGGAACTCCATTGTGCTGATGCATTGAGGGGAGGGAACAGTCCCAAGAGGTGGTGGACTGACTGCAGGGAAGGGAGGTGTCACAGTAAAGATCTTTGCATTTAGAACAGGTTCTGTTTAAACAGGTTTTTGCATTTGTCAAAGAATATTATTAAAATGTGCTCGCCTCACTGCCTTTGAGCTCTGCAGAAATGAGTCCATTGCACTGTTGGGAACGTCTCTTATTTAATCATTTAATTTTAGCGTAGTGAATGTTAAAAATTAAGAAAGCAATACCTCAGCTAAATAATCCAGAAAGGCACTTGCCTCTGTGGTATTCAATTCTTGATTAACAATTAAAAAGGAGTTTAAAAAAATTTGAATTGAACCCCCTCACTATTATGGAATAGGTCATATTTTTAGCTGTAGCAATAAATCAGCATATGTAAAGATTTTTGATTTGATATTGGTGAATTATGCATTCATCTTGCAATTTCTCACAGAGGTCATCAGCTCTGGAAATCCCAGCATTTGGCACAACAGCTCCAACATTCGAGTAAAAATATTCTAACTAGGAAACTGATATTTAGAAATAAAAACAGAAATTGGTGTAAAAGCTCAGCGGGTCTGACAGCATCTATGGAGAGAAATCAAAGTTAGCGTTACAGGTCCAATGACCATGCCTCAGAAACTCTGAAATGTTAACTCTGATTTCTCTCCACAGCTGTTGCCAAACCTGCTGTGCTTTTCCAGCAATTTCTGTTTTTGTATCTGATTTCTAGCATCCCCAGTTCTTTTGTTTTTTTTAACTGGTATTTAAACTTGGATTTGCTGAGTGAAGGAGGTTTTTGTTGGCTCCTTATTAAAGAATCGAGGATCTGGCATCCTGCACATCTTACAAGGATGCTCTAATGTGTAGACTGTGGGCCGATAGTTACTATATCGGCATCTAAGAACAGCACATTGATAGATTTTGGGATGCATGAGACACAAAGAAGCAATAAAGTTGTGAAGACAGGGAGGCTCGAGAAATGATTAGGATTAGGCAGCCTGAGGAACTCCTGACTCTCCAGCAATGAACAGGTGCCAGATTTTCCCAGCACATGAGTCAGATGGTTGCTGGACAGGAAACAGTGATGGTCCATGTGCCTACTTACCACTTGCTGGGAGGCATCAGCAAGTATAATGACAGACTAACTCTCGGGATTATGTTCTGAGGATTTTAAGTCAAATAAGTTATCTGTTACAACATCAATGTATTCTCCCATCTTTATAGATTTATATATCTGAATCTCTACCTCTTTTCACCTCTGCTCTGTTCAAAATGTTCAATCTAATTAATCCCCAAAAATGTATTATCTTGCATTTCTTTAAGCATTTAAAATTTCATTTGCTCAAGTCCCATCTGCTCCAAAGGTGTGTATATTGTTTCTGAACAGCTTGATATGGAAAATATTAATGGTATCCATTTTTTCAAAGTAGAGACTGTAATACAGCAATGTTTCCACTAGAGAGCACCAGCAACAAATCAAGGCTGGTGCAGCTCTACAATTGACTTTTGTGAAATCCTCTGACATATTTTGTTTATTTAATATGAGTGAAGGTGACAGTAGGGTGAATGCATGAGGAAGTTTTGTTTTAAAGGATTGTGCCGTCAACTCTTTGCATCTGATATTTCATTCCGGGTTTTGCAACTCTTAAGCAGCCACAATGAAATGGCGTCAATCAGATGTCTGTCTCACACACAGGTCCACAGCTCAGAAAAAGTCTTTCAGCCCATTGAGTCCACACCAGTCAAAAACAACCAGCTAACTATTCTAATACCATTTTCCAGCACTTTTCCCATTATCCTGTATACCTTGGAGTCAAAAGTGCACATCTAAATACTTCTTAAATTTATGAGGGTTTCTGTCTCTACCACCCTTACAAGCAGTGAGTTTCAGTTTCCCACCCCTCTCTGGGTGAAAAAATATTTCCTCACATCTCCTCTATAAATCTGTCTCCCTTGTTCCCCCCCCTGCCTTGGTCAATGATGCCCCCACCAACTGGAAAAGTTTATTCCAATCTACACCCCTTTTAATTGTACACATCTGAATCATGTCACCCCCTCATTCTGCTCTGCTCTAAGGAAAACAACTCTACTCTGCCCAATCTCTCTTCATAACTGAAAATCTGCAATCCAGGCAACATCATGGTGAATATCCTCTGCACCCTCTCCAGTGCTATCACACCCCTCCTGTAATTTGGGTTCTTCAATGATTGTAATGAGGTCAACCAGGTTGGCCTCATAGAATATGAGTTCTCTGATTGGGGCTGATTGATTCAATCAGGGAGCCCTGAGATTCTGTTCACTCTGACAGCTGGCTCTGAGGGACCTGGATCAGAGTCAAGGACCTCCATGTGTAAGTAAAGGGTAACTCAGTGATGGGATGCTGGCCTCCGTGCAGTTATTTCAATGGCAAAAAGAGAAAAACAGGTTCCTGAAGAAATTTGTTTTCAACAATCATCTTTGAATTGGGTTAAATGTTTCTAGCATCATGCTGTTATTTGGGAAGCTTGACTCTTTGATCTTGCTGCCGAAGACTGAACCCAGTATGTGGAAAGAATGCGTTACTTTTTTCTGGGCAAATGACATTGACTTGGATGGAAAACAAGAGTAATTTTCCTGACTGCTTGTGGACCTGCAGCATTTTTGGTTATTAGCCTAACTTTCCCCAAGGTACCTGATACTAAAATTTTTCAAGAGTTGACGGATTTAGTTAAGGAATATTACAACTCCAAGCCTTCTCTAATTCCGAGATGCTATCGGTTTTACTCAGCAATTCAAGAACGAGGGGAATCCGTATCGGGATGTTTGACTAGTTTAAGATAACTGGCAGAGCATGTGACTTTGGTTTAACCTTTAATGAGATGCCGAGAGACTCTTTGGGATTAATAATGTAACCATGTAAGAGCCTACTGGCTGAAGCCCAACTGGACATCAAACAGGCACTTAGAGAACTTGGGCATAGATCTTAGATACTTGATGGACATGTATAAGGTAACAAGAGGCATTGATAGAGTAAATAGCCAGAGAGTTTTCCCCAGGGCAGAAATTGCTCTCATGAGGGGTCATAATTGTAAGGTGATTGGAGGAAGATATAGGGGGATGTCAGAGGTAGGTTCTTTATGCAAAGAGTGGTGGTGTGTGGAATTCTTTGCCAGCAATGGTAGTAGAGTTGGAGACATTAGGGACATTTAAGCGACTGTTGGACAAGCACATGGATGGCAGTAAATTCAGGGGTGTGTACATTAGGTTGATCTTAGATTAAGATAAACGCTCGGCACAACATCGTGGCACTGTAAAGTGCTGTACTGTTCTATGTTCAATGTTCTCCCAAGCAGGTGTGTGCTTGAGAAGGGAAAAATGTGTGTTCCAGCCCCCCCAAGTAACCTATTCGGGCTACAGAGTTGACAAGACTAGATAATACCTTTTGGAAGATAAAGTGAGGGTGATCAAAGGTTCCCCTAGCTCCCACATCTGTACTAAAGCTTAGGTCTGTCCTTGGCCTGGTGAACTATTTCAGAAGGTTCATGCATAACCTGGCCATCATCCTGGCACCTTTGTATAACTCATAAAAAAGGGTCAGCCTTGGAAATGGTCTTGTAGACAAGCCATAGCTTTCAGGGAAGTGAAGAAACAGCTATCATCCTCTAAGGTGTTGGCACTCTATGATCCCAAATGAGATGTGGTATTGAGATGCATTGCCTCCCTCTATCTCTCTCTCTCTCCCCCCACCCCTCGTATGACATTGGAGTAGTGTTAGCTCACAGGTGGCCCAATGGAGAGGTACGGCCAATAGCATATGCATCAGGACTTTGGCTAATGTAGAGTGTAAGTACATCCAGATAGAAAAAGAAGGTTTGGCAGTCATATTTGGAGTCAGTCTTTATGGATGTAAATTTGTAGTAATAACAGACCATAAACCACTGCTAGTTTTACTTAAAGGGGACAAGGCAGGGCTGCGCATAGCTTCAGGTCAAAGTAAACAGTAGGCTCTAATACTAAGTGAATATAATTACAAGTTGGAACAACGCCCAGGAGGCCAAGTAACAAATGCGGGTGCAATGATCCACCTCCGACTGACAGATACATCACCGTGGTACTGCAACTGGAAAAGTTGTAGTGGTTTTAAATTTTCTGAACACATTTCTAGTCACAGCCAACAATATCAGACTTTGGATGCAGAAAGGTCTGGACCTGGCAAAACTATACTAGCTGATAGTGATGGAGAAACCAAAGGGCAGGCCATTTTGGAGCTGGAGGAAGAGGACTGCAAATTACCGTGAGGCGTAAGAGTGATTATCCCAAGCAAAGGTCATCGTCAGACTCTGGCTGAACTCCACTAGAGTCATCCGGGGGTTTCCCAAAATGTGGATGTTATGTTTGGTAGCCAGGACTGGATGAAGATAAGCCTATATTAGAGGGCCAAACCCAGAGTGCCAACAAGAGCCAGAATTACCACCAGCAGCTCCTCCACATTCATGGGATTGATCAGGTAAATCCCTGACTTGGTTAAACATTGATTTTGCCAATTAATTCATGAGATCGATGTTTTTAGTCATTGTGGACACCCACTCAAAGTGACTGGACATGTATAGAGGTCATTTGTCAAAAATGGGGATGATGATAGAAAATACTTTTTGTAATACACAGACTCCCTAAAGTGTTGGTCACAATCAACAGGCCATCATTTACCAGCAGGGATTTCAGTATTTCTGAAAGTTGAAGGGTATGCTTAACCTAAGAACAGCTCCATACCATCCATCATCCAATGGCCTGGCAGAAAGAGCAGTTCAAACTTTGAAGGCAAGCTAAAAGAAACAGCCTACAGCTTTTCTAGATAACAAACTGTCTTGATTCCTATTTAATTATTGGACCACCCTTCAAGCAACTACAGGAATAGCTCCAGCACAGTTGCTGATGGAGAGAAGACTCTACACCAAGTTAAATCTGAGCTTTCTGTATCTGGAGAGGGGGAAAGGGTGAAACAGCTTCAGGAATGCCAGAGTTGGTCATACGACCCCACTAAGCAAGAGAGACAATTTGCTTCAGAGGACTAAGTTTGTGTAGGAACCACAGGAATAGTTACGCATGGGTAAGAGGCATGGTTGACGCAAGGTCAAGCATAGTTGTCTAAAGTTTGGGTCAGTGTGATGGTCCTGGACAAGCAGGTGAACCACATGACAGCTGCAAACTCTCAAACGGTGAGGGAGCAGAATGTGACCGGCTTCTCGACAGACTTTCCAACTCTTCTGGAACTCCTGGGTTCTCTCTCTCCATCAAGCATTGAAGATACCTCAGAATCTAGGATGCACAAGGTGGATGTCACTGCTTTACTGTCTGATGAAGAGAATGAATTTCTTCCAAGATGCTCTGTGCGCAAAAGGCAAGCTACTGTGTGTTACATGCTGCCTGTATCTCAGGCAGATTTGGAGGAACCTGACACTGTATTAAAACACCCCAGAAGGACCTACAAAAAAAAATGAACTTGCCTATGCTATTGAACTCAGAGAAGAGGGATGTAGTGATTATAATGAGGTCAGCCAGATGGATCTCGTAGAATAAGAGTTCCCTGATTTGGCTGTTAGTCTGGTTCAATCTGGGAGCCCTGCCTGATGGATATAAGCAAGAGACTCAGAGGTTCAGTTCACTCTGAGCACTAGCTTTGAGGGAGCTAGATCAGTGTCAAGGATACTCCATGAATGAATAAACAGTGACTTTCTAATGGGGTACCAATCTCTGTGGGGTTATTTCAGAATCCAGGCACATCACTCCCATTTGTAATGTATGTGACAGGTGGGAAGAGGGAGAAAGTAGATTAACCTTATCTTTCTTATATCCATTTTACATTTACCCAAAGTATTTTTTGTTATTGCCTACGATTACAGCACCTCCATTTCCAGACTAGGATATTCAGTAAGATTGCAAAGGCTGTGTAGGCTGGTTTAGCCCAGGGCCATGTTTCTGTATTTTATCTTCTGTGAAATCTTTTTCATTATAAAGGTTGTTTTCTTCAAGAAAGCTCTTAGATTCAGAAGATGATCACTATATCTCAAACTGTTTGCCAATGAAATTTTTCATTTAGTAGCCCTCCATGAATCTTTATTGTGCAAATTTTCTGTATGAAATTGCTTTCTCAACTCCCATCACACCAATGCCTCATTCAAGCAGTTTGTCAGGAGAAAGAAAATAATGATAATGATTCTAGATGGCACCTACAAAGCTGGTAAAAAGTCCCTTGATTAGAAATAGTGAATTGACATTAATTTGGCCATGAACAAGAAAGAGTAAACAAAGACAGAAATTGCTGAAAGAGTTCAGCAGGTCGAGCAGTATCTGCGAAGAGAAATCAGAGTTAACATTTCGGGTCCAGTGACCCTTTGTCAGAACCACAGTTCTGAGGAAGGGTTACTCGATTTGAAACGTTAGCTCTGATTTCTCTTCACAGATGCTGCCAGACCTGCTGAGCTTTTACAGCAATGTTTATGTTTGTTTCTGATTTCCAGCCTCTGCATTTCTTTTGGTTTTTATTCAGCCCCTTGACTATGCTCCATCATTTTGTAAAATCTTGGCCAATCTGATTACAAAGATACCTATTTAATAAGTACAGAGACCGTGGTAGGTGCCTGGAAAGCGTTGCCAGTAGAGGCAGGCACGGTAGATTCATTAAAGGTGTGTCTGGACCGATGCATGAGTAGGTGGGGAGCAGAGGGATACAGATGCTTAGGAATAGGGCAAAGGTTTTAGACAATGGACTTGGATCGGCACAGGCTTGGAGAGCAGAAGGACCTGTTCCTGGGCTGTAAACTTTCTTTGTTCTTTGTTCTAAGCAACATATTTAGAGACATTTTCAATGTCGATATGTACAATTTCAAGTCCGGAAATCAATACTGGACTAAATGGGGATTTTAATGTTTAAGTAAATGCTTCAGAAGCAGATGTTTTATCCTATAATGCACCAAATTATGTAGGTTGTTGTATCTATTCCTAACAGGATTTTACTGACATCTAGATCAGTACTTCCAGGGTTTTCTCCGAAGTCTGATTGCGTATTAAGCAGCCTTGAAATTCTTAACTCCTTTTATTAAGATATTTCCCCTTGACGTATTGCTTTTTATAAAAGAAAACCTATCTTATTTGTACATCAACAATTGTCTGCGGTTGATCAGCAAACATCACAGGATACTGGCATGTCTGCTTTGAAATGATTTTCTTTTCATTTGGCAACTGAATTCATCTCCTATTCGGAGGCAGTAAATTCTGCCTGGAGAAAAGGTCACGTTAAGAACAAGGGGAGCCCTCCCAGAGCTCATCACTTGGCACAGACAGTTCAAAAGGCCCTTGTTCACATGGCAACGAATAAACTTACCAACATCACGCAAACGGGTTGCAGCATCGATTTCTCTAGGTTTTATTCAGCAGGCAGTCATTATGCACCAACATGGATCGAAGGTCATTTTCTTCAGTAGCAGAGTGTGGTGATCATGGTTCATACACCACTTTACACGGCTTACAATCTGCATTGAACATCTGAGTCACATCTCCAATGATGAGCCTTCAAAAAGAGTATGGGCTAAAATTGACGAATTTTTGCATTCCCACTCAGTATGTTTCCATTGGCATTGTTGCGTGTTGATGCACATGGTCTTTCTCATTAATCTAGAAGATCACTGCCTAATCTTGTGCCTTAAGCTGATCCCTCTATATTGAGAGTTGCATCTCGTATGAGCCAAATTACTTAAGGGGATTCTCAATGATTCTTCAGGAGCTTGAGAGGGTAAATACTGAGAGGATGTTCCCCCTCATGGGAGAGTCTAGCATAAGAGGACAAAAAAATCTCAGAGTAAAGGGGCACCAATTTAAGACTGAGATGAGGAAGAATTTCTTCTCTCAAAGGATGGTGAGTCTTTTAGAACTCCTTGCCACAGAGAACTGTGGAGGCAGAGTCCTTGTCTATATTTAAGGCTGAGATAGATTCTTGATCAACACCAAACGAGAGGGCATAGTTTAAAGTGAAAATGGCAAGATTTAAAAAGAACCTGCGGGGCAACCTTTACACACAGAGGATGATTTATATATGGAGCAAGCTACCAGAGGAAGTTGTAGAGGTAGGTGCAATTACAACACTTAAAAGACATTTGAACAGGTATATGAATAGGAAAGATTTAGAGGCATAGGGACTAAATGCAGTCAAATTGGACAACTTCAGTTTAGGATAACTGGTCATGGATGAGTTGGGCCGAAGGGTCTAGACTCTATGACTTAATAAGGGAATCAAGGGTTAAAAGGATATGGCAAAAGGTGCATGTTAGGAATATCAAATCAGCCATAGCCTTTTTGAATGGTGAAGCAAGCTCAAGGGGCCAATTTCCTGATCCTATTTGCCATGGTTTTATGGAACCAGTAGCTCAGTTGCCTGGATGGCTGGTTTGCAATGCAGAGTGACACCAACAACATGAATCTAATTCTTGCCCTGCCTGAGATTACTGTAAAGGTTCTGCCTTCTCAACTTTACTCCTTGCCTGAGCAAGTTCAACCACCATCAGTCATCTCTCTCTCTCTCTCTCTCTCCAATGGGAGAGCAGTTCTGTGGTCCTTTGGGACTATGTTGACACTTTCTACATTGAGTTACTGGTCTGGAGATTCCTGCACTTACACTGTCCCTGAGGCTGCTTACTCCTCATCACTAATTTTTTATAAACCCCCATACTACTTCCTAACAGCGGTAGTGCTTATTCATTTCCATGTCACTCTATAAGGCTACTTAACACCTTATATACCATCGCATTCCCTTAATTACAACTATATGCAGTGGGTTCTTAAACACAGCTAGGCAAAAGTGAGGACTGCTGATGCTGGAAGTCAGAGTCTAGATTAGAGTGGTTCTGGAAAAGCACAGCAGGTCAGGCAGCATCTGAGAAGCAGGAAAATTGACATTTTGGGCAAAAGCCCTTTATCAGGGATGAACACAGCTCTCTAATGTAATGTCTTAAACATCTCTCTTCACATGCTCATTCCAGATTGGAGCTTTCTCTCTCTTACTGATGTCAAGATTATGTCATTCATTATATATGCGAATCTCATTTGTACTTTGATTCCCCTAAATTTCTCTCTGATTGACTGTATTATTCCCTGTATTTACATTTCCTTGCACAGCCTTTGTAACAGTTAACATCAGTAATGACAATGTTATTGCTACTATTATTGTTAAGACCATTACAACCATCTCCCCCACCACTCATCCACTCTCCACCACCCAAAACAAACCTCAAAGCCTGAAACACACATGTCAAGATGATCTGGAACTCACTTGAGATTCTGATCTGGCTCACGTTAATTCAATGAGAGCATGATGGTGTTGCATCTCGTCTGGAGAGATTGTGCTTGGCTAGGATAGTTGTACCACTCTGTACTCTAGCTGAGTATAGATGAGGTTGTCTCATGTCCTGTGATTATATACTCGCTCTCATTTCTTCTAGTAAGATCAATGTCTTCCTGTTCCTTCTGAATACCTGCTTAAGTGTTCTGACAATATAAGGTGGTACTTAATTAGTTTATTTGATGACCATCGCTCCTGACTTCCTATTCTTTGCCAAGTCTTTCTCCTGTGGCTTTAAGTCTGACAAAGTATTTACTCTGCATGTACCGTTGGGCCATGTCTGCTGCCTTTTGCTGTGGCTCTTTTTAGGTGTTTTATTTTTTCATGGTCTTAAAATTGGTTTAAGATTGTTTTCTAAAACAGGTGCACACACTTTTTAAATCTGTTCCTCATTGCCAATTCAATTGGCTAGTACCCATAATTCCATGGTGTTGCTCTGTAACTGAGTCAAGCTAATTTTCAATCTGGATTCACATGTCTCAGGGACTTCCCAATTTTGATGCTCGTTCCTCCTCTCTCTTCTACTGGGGATTGTATGGAGATCCTGACACAGGGTGATGCTTACCTCCAAATCAGGTTTCCTGAAATCGTCATTCACAAATTGATCTCTGTTGTTAAATATTAATTCTGCCAGGAAAACCAAATATTACAAAGTCACTTTCCAATGTTCTGATCACTGAATCTGCTGCAGTTGAATGATGTGTTACCAATTCAATCCATCTTGAATCATAATTGACTAAGACTAAAGATATCTTCTATCTAAAATCAAACAAATCTATTGTTAGCCTTTCTTGTGACCCTTCCAAAACTCATGCTGAAATAATTGGCTTTGTGGAAACTTGACTTTGTATGGTACAGAATGTGAACAGCATGATGAGACTCAGTCGTTTATTGGTTTTCCTAATGACAGGTCATAGGGAAAACGCAGTGGAGTTGATTTTTATCTAATCAGTCATGATCTCATTGAATAGCATGGCAGACCCAATGGGCTGAATGATTAGATTAGATTAGATTCCCTACAGTGGGAAAACAGGCCCTTCGGCCCACAAGCAGTCCACACCGACTCTCCGAAGAGTAACCCATGCAGACCCATTTCCCTCTGACTAGTGCACCTAACACTATGGGCAATTTAGCATGTCCAATTCACCTGACCTGCACATCTTTAGACTGTGGGAGGAAACCAGAGTACCCGGAGGAAATCCACGCAGATACAGGGAAAATGTGCATTTCCACACAGACAGTCGCGCGAGGCTGGAAGTGAACCTGGGATCCTGGTGCTGTGAGGCAGCAGAGCTAACCATTGAGCCACCATTCCATCTCCACTAAGTCACCGTGCTGCCCAATTACTGGCCAGTTACTGTTCCTATACCTTTTGTTCCCCTTTCCCACAATTCACTCACTGGCAAACACTGGGAACTGCTGCCTATGATTGGCTGTGGCCTCTTGTGCAATGCCATATGCTCTTACGCTGTCCTTCCATCTTGGTTGCTTATCCCTGTCCTCCAGCCCAGTAGGTAAATCCCATTACAACTGCTTTTTATACAAACAAAAGTGAGTGCAGGTAGTAGGTCAGAAATCAGTTGTAGAAATCTGAAAAGAAACTGTTAAACAGTTAGAAACTCCATCAGCCAGCTTAAAGGATAAACCAGCATTAACTTATAAATAATCAATAAAATCTTTGAATTAAGATGCATCTGATGCCTTGCTGCACTATCTGTTGCTGATTATCACATGGTGAGTCAGGCACTGGGGCAGTCTTGACATATAGAAGAGTCCTAAGTGCGTAGGACCCCTATTAAAATATTTTAATATTTTAAATGAATATTTTAATGAATATGTTCAAATACAGCCAATGCAAGCCTTGGACACTTATGGGGGAACACCATTGAAAAAGATGGAAGTAACTTTCCAGCATGCAATAACAGAGACTGAAATCTTCACTGCCGGATTTGCATTTGTAAAGCAATGTTGTCCTAATGAGTTGTTGGGTTATTGAATCAAAGTCAGATTAGCATTCATCCTGTTTCTTTTTTTCCTTGGAAAATTACTCGATCAGATAGTTACTGGCTTAATCCAACTGTACTGGTGCATCGCATCCTGACTTGCTTGTAGTTATACCTTACAGATGATTAGCTGACTTGTCTGCCCTGCATCATTCACTTCAATTTCCCATCTGCAACATCCAATTTTCAACAATGTCCAGATTGACTCTTCTTCCAACTGCCCCACACTTTGCTCTTTAGATCTATGGAGATCCTCAGCTCGAATCAAGTCTGACTGACAATGTATTTATCAGATGTCAGCATTTTGAGTTATTTTTGCTCTTGCAGTTTCAAGCACCTCTCCATTTGTCTTATGTGTTCAAATTTTAAGCATGCATCTTAGCATCCACACTAATATCAAAGGCCTCTTTTTTCTTTCCACACACCATTATGTATTGACAAGGTTTCTGAGATATCCAGGAAAGAGGATGTAATGCAATATCTCATAAGGTTTTATCTTGTTACAAAGTTGAGCCTGATTATTGATACATCCCTCATTTTCACAAAATTATTTCCAGCTATCGCTGTTCTTCTTCTGACATTGTCATTACATCTAGCATCTTCAATTATCATTTCTGATAAGGAGATCAATAATCTGTTCATTCCAATGTGACATCATTCACTTCAACCTTCACTCTACCTCCTTCTCACATATTTATCCTGACTCCCATTGTTTTTGTCTTCTTGATGTTCAGATTCAGCCAATATTCTAAACCTCTGGCCTACTTGATCCAAGATATTTTGTAGGACCTCTTCTGATTCTATGACTAGAGTCTTGATTAGAGTGGTGCTGGAAAAGCATAGCAGTTCAGGCAGCATCCAAGGAGCAGTAAAATTGACATTCCGGGCAAAAGCCCTTCATCATGATGAGGGACTTTTGCCTGAAACGTCAACTTTATTGCTCCTCGGATGCTGCCTGAAGTGCTGTGCTTTCCAGCACCACTCTAATCGAGACTCTGGTTTCCAGCATCTGCAGTCATTGTTTTTACCTAGTTGATTCTATGACTAGTACTGTGATGTTAACATATAGCAAGATTGTTATAATCTTACCTCCAAATTGTACCCCTGGGGGAAGTACATCTAACACTGTCAATATTTGGTGTGTGTACTTATCGATTAATTCTGACAAGAGAACACAGCCTTGTCATACTGCTTTGTTCACTAGAAACATGACTCATTGTCCCTCTTCTAGCCCAATGTTGGCTATTTACTTTTCACAACAAAGGCTGTCGATAAACCTCACATATGCACTGCTAATGTCACATTTTAGTGAGATATTGGAAGGCAAATCAAATGTATCATTTATTACATGGGGAATGTAATTTTAAAATAAAGACCTGAAGAAGCTACCAAAGATGTCCAGGTTAGATGGATATGGCATACTAAATTATCCCATAGTGTCCAGGGATATGCAGGCTAGTTGGATTAGCCATTGTAAATGCAGGATTACAGCAATAGGGTTAAAGGGTGGGTCTGGATGAGATGCTCTTCAGAGGACCAGTGAGGACTGGATGGGTTGAAGGGCCTGTTTCTATACTGTAGGGATTCTGTGATTCTATGACTCAAAATATTAAGTCAGCTTTCTCTCTACATATGCTTCCAAACCCAGTGAGTTTCTCCAGTAATTTCTGATTTTGTTTCAGATATGCAGCAAATGCAGTTCTTTGTTTTGTAGAAGTTGAAATATTTTGCTAAAGTTATAAATATGGTTTATGAGGTCACATCCAAAAAGTTGTGCATGGTTTGAGTTTCCTTATCTGAGAAAGGATGTAAATACATGAGGTCCAGTTGAGAGAAGTTTGACTTGACTGAGATCTCACGTTGCTGCAAATGTGTTGCTGGTCAAAGCACAGCAGGTTAGGCAGCATCTCAGGAATAGAGAATTCGACGTTTCGAGCATAAGGCCTTCATCAGGAATAAGAGAGAGAGAGCCAAGCCGGCTGAGATAAAAGGTAGGGAGGAGGGACTAGGGGGAGGGGCGATGGAGGTGGGATAGGTGGAAGGAGGTCAAGGTGAGGGTGATAGGCCGGAGTGGGGTGGGGGCGGAGAGGTCAGGAAGAGGATTGCAGGTTAGGAGGGCGGTGCTGAGTTGAGGGAACCGACTGAGATCTCACGTTATCTTGTGAGGATAAATTAGGCAGGCCAGACCTGTACCTATTGGAGTTTAGAGGAATGAAAAGTGATCTTATGGAAATATATAATACCATGGTAGGACTTGACAGGGTGGATGCTGAAAGGATGTTTTCCCTTGTGGGAGAGACGATGATGTAAGGGCATTATTTAAAAATAATGATGATTCATTCAGGACGGAGACAATGAAGGCATTTTCTTTTCTCTCAGAGGATGATGAGTCTTTGAAACTCTCTTGCCTAGTGAACTGCAAAGATGAGGGTCATTGAATAGTTTTAAGACAGAGTTAGATACATAGTTGATTGACAAAGGAATCAAATGTTATTGGGATAGACAGGAATGTGGAGTTCAGTCCATAGTCAGATTAGCTATGATTCAATTGAATGCCAGAACAGACTTTATAGGCCAAATGGCCCACTGCTGCTAATTCATATTCAAGATTTGAGTAAAGACTTGCAGTTTGGGTGCTGGTTGCCATAGTTGTGGGTTTGTTGCCAAGCCAGGAAGTTGATTTGCAGACATTTTGCCCCCTGTCTCAGTGGCATCTTCAGTGCTTTGGAGCCTCCTGAGAAGCGCTGCTGTACTGTGTCTTCGGGAAATTATTTGGTTCCATTTCCGCAGCTTCCGGTTGCCAGTTCCTGTTGCTCATCGCAGTGGTTGGTATATTGGGTCTAGGTGTATGTGTTTATTGGTGGAGCCCATAGATGAGTGCCATGCTTCTAGAAAATCTCTGGCTGTCCTCTGTTTAGTTTGTCCTATTATCATAGAATTGTCCTAGTTGTATTTGTGGACTTTGTCATCTGTGTGTATAGCTACTAGGGACACAGGATCATTTTCTCAATAGAGAGAGATGATTGGCAGTGGATTTGATCCACAAGGTCACCACAACTCAGATAAGGGGTGTGGCTATGAAGGAGGGACTTTCATGGCAATGTCAGCAGATACAGCAAACCAGCCATCCAGCCAACTGAGCTAACCGATATCAGTAACACAGTAATTAACTTTAGGTGATAAAAGTATTTGAATGCTTTTCCATAGTCTATGAAGCAAAATGTACTTTTGTTTTACATCCAAATATTCGTTGAAGATTGTTTATAAGTTAAATATTCTTTCTCTTGTCATAATCCATGTCTAAATCCACAATGAGTTTCCGCCACTTCCAAACAGACCCCACCACCAAGGATATATTTCCCTCCCCTCCCCTATCAGCATTCCAGAAAGACCACTCCTTCCGCGACTCCCTCGTCAGGTCCACACCCCTCACCAACCCAACCTCCACACCCAGCACCTTCCCCTGCAACCGCAAGAAATGCAAAACTTGCACCCACACTTCCACCCTCACTTCCCTCCAAGTCCCCAAGGGATCCTTCCATATCCATCACAAATTCACCTGCACCTCATTTACTGCATCCGCTGCACCCGATGTGGCCTCCTCTACATTGGGGAGACAGATTGCCTACTTGCAGAACGTTTCAGAGAACACCTCTGGGACACCCGCACCAACCAACCCAACTACCCCGTGGCTGAACACTTTAACTCCCCCTCCCACTCCGCCAAGGACATGCAGGTCCTTGGCTTCCTCCATCGCCAGACCATGGCAACATGACGCCTGGAGGAAGAGCGCCTCATCTTCCGCCTAGGAACCCTCCAACCACAAGGGTTGAATGCAGATTTCTCCAGCTTCCTCATTTCCCCTCCCCTCACCTTATCTCAGACCCAACCCCCCGACTCAGCACTGCCTTCTTGACCTGCAATCTTCTTCCCGACCTCTCCACCCCCACCCCCTCTCAGGCCTATCATCCTCACCTTACCCTCCTTCCACCTATCGCATTCCCAACGCCACTCCCTCAAGTCCCTCCTCTCTACCTTTTATCTTAGCCTGCTTGGCACACCCTTCTCACTCCTGAAGAAGGGCTTATGCCCGAAACATCGATTCTCCGGCTCCTTGGATGCTGCCTGACCTGCTGCGCTTTTCCAGCAACACATTTTTCAGCTCTGATCTCCAGCATCTGCAGTCCTCACTTTCTCCCACAATGAGTTTCACCAATTTCTGCTTCAAATGAATAATTATTTATTTATAATATGATTCTAAAGATTATTTCAACATTACAGCTTATTTAAGGATGCATGTTTCAAGAAATGCTTTAAATGAGCTGTAATATTGAAATAATCTTTAAAATCACAATATAAATAAATAATTATACATTTGAAGCAGAAATTGGTGAACCTTTCGGAAGGTGAGGGTGGTGTAGTGGCTCAGTGGTTAGCGCTGCTGTCTCACAGTGCCAGGGACCCGGGCTTGATTCCAGCCTTGGGTGACTGTTTGTGTGGAGTTTGCACATTCTTCCCATGTCTGCTCCAGTTTCCTTTCACAGTCCAAAGATGTGCAGGTTAGGTAAATTGGCAAAGCTAAATTGCCCATAGTATTCAGAGATGTTAGGTGCATTAGTCAGGGTAAATATAGAGTAATAGGATAGGGGACTGGGTCGGTGTGGACTTGTTGGGCTGAAAGGCCTGTTTCCACGCTGTAGAGATTCTATGATTGGCACAGCCCAGTACTCATTTCCCTTTCCCATTTACCCTTGAAATGCTTGGCCTGCTCAGTAATTTCAGAAGGAATTAAGAATCATTGCTTTGGATCTGGAGTTCCATTCAAGTCATAGATAGAGTCAAAGAGACCAGATGATGAGAGATTTCTTTTTCTGAGGATGTTAGTGAAGAGGAGTTCTTTTTCAATCCTCCACAGTTTTCATGGTCACTTTTCTGAAACTAGCTTTGATTTCCAGATTTTATCAATTAAATTTATATTCCTTGACTTCTCATCGTGGGATTTGAACCTATTTCCCTAAAACATCAATTGGGCCTTTGATTGACAAGCCTAATGATGTTGCAACTATACAATAATTGCATGCCTTTAGTTTATGTTTCTTAGGTGGCTTAACATTAATGAGGTATGCATGTCTCAATAGAATGTACCCTTTCATATACATTTCATAAAAACTCTACTGATTGTAATGATGTCAGCCAGCTGAACCTCATGGAATATGGGTTTCCTGATTGGGGCTGTTAATCTGGTCCAATCAAGGAGCCCTGGCTGACATTTAAAGAAAAGTGAGTGTCAGGGATACTGACACTGGCACTGAGGCTGAATGAGGCAGTACTAAAGTCAAGGATTGTTCATCTGTAAATAAAGGATGACTTGGTGATGGGATACCAGCCTCTGTGAAGTTAGTTCAAAAAACTTCTGCTATCATTTCTTTTCCTGTTTCATGAGGGTCTTTTTTAAAATGTACTAAATGTCACTTCATCTGTCGTGGATCATTTTCAGTACACATGAATTACAAAGCAATCCTTAACTATGAATTTTTGTTTCAGTGGGTCCACCATTCACTCTGCACCTTGAGGGCTCCCTTAATTTGGATGTAAGCTCTGAATTGTCTCTTTCCTTATTACCAATCCTGGTGCACATTGGAATCGTGATTTCCTCACACCACACCAGCTGAATGCTGTGTACCTTAAAACATGTGGCTAACCAAAATTACAATCATTTCTCACATACTTTACATTTTACTTTTAATTTCACATGTCACAGTTCACATTAACTCTGACTTTTCATTTATCTATAGCTTTCAGTTATATATACTTTACAAATATCTATACACTTTACAAATATCAGTACTGTTTTGGAATCAATCCAGTACCTCATACGTGTGTATCTCTGACAGAAGCCAAAGTCCTGACCTTTCCATATCTCAGATATTAATTACCATAGTGCACCAATTGGGACTCACTAGGTAGAACTTAGAATTTAACAGCCTACTCCAAAATCACCAAGTAGTTTTGAAAGAATGTCAAAGTCGTTTTTTGAATAAAGAAAAGGTCAGCAAAATTACTTTCTATTAAATCGATGATAAATATCAGAGTATTCTGGGCTCTTTCTCAGATGTGGACTTTGTCAGTTAGCACACAACCATCTGTACAGGCCATACTGTCAATTAAAACCCAGAGATCTGGACAAAAATATGTGCCATTGCATTTGCACCTCACTGAAGCATTTTCCAGACTGCTTTGTCTTGTGCACTGTGTAGTTCTTTAACCATTTCGATCATAGGAGCAAAAGATTACTTCAGAACTTAAAGTTTGTGTCTGTACAAGAGAATGTTAATTGAATTGAAACGAAGCCATAGGGCAGCACAGAGGCTCAGTGGTTAGCATTACAGTCAAATAACACCAGGGAGCCAGGTTTGATTCCAGCCTCAGGAAACTGTCTATGTGGAGTCTGCACATTCTCCCCGTGTCTGTGTGGGTTTCCTCCGGGTGCTCTGGTTTCCTACCAGTCCAAAGATGTGCAGTCAGGTGGATTGGCCAAACTAAATTGCCCGTAGTGTCAGGTGCATTAGTCAGAGGGGAATGGGTCTGGGTGGGCTACTCTTTGGAGGGTCAGTGTGGAAGCTGAAAACCTGTTGCTGGAAAAGCGCAGCAGGTCAGGCAGCATCCAAGGAGCAGGGGAATCAACGTTTCGGGCATGAGCCCTTCTTCAGGAATGAGGAAAACGTGCCAAGCAGGCTAAGATCACTTTCCTCATTCCTGAAGAAGGGCTCATGCCCGAAACGTCGATTCTCCTGCTCCTTGGATGCTGCCTGACCTGCTGCACTTTTCCAGGCAACACATTTTCAACTCTGATCTCCAGCATCTGCAGTCCTCACTTTCTCCCAGGAGGGTCAGTGTGGACTGGTTGGGCTAAATGGCCTGTTTCCACTCTGTAGGAAATCTAATTATTAGTACAGACAGAAGATCTCCAAATCTGCTCTGGCACTTTGGAAGACCCAGCTATTTAGTTTTACTGTCTGGTTTTGCTCACATCCAAGCACTACTTTTTCATCTTTAAGCATTTATCTAATTCCCCTTTGAAGGCTACTGTTAATTTATTTTCACCTCCCTATCAGGCTATGAGTTTCAAATCCTAACCACTGTCACCTATACTGGTTGTTCTGCTGTAACACATGTTTTATTAACGCAAATTCACGATAACATCACTGACGAATTGGGAACACTGTTTCTAAAGCATGAATTTTAATTGGTTATAACACGATTTTGGCCCCATTAGTTTAAATAGTGCTGCTATAGGCGATTTTCTAATAACACGGAATTGCATGAGAATGCAACTACCATTAGACCCTATGCAATGTCATGGCATCAGGTGAAACTAGGTTAAGTAAACCTCCTGCAGATTTCCGTAGACACACTCCAACTGATAATTCAGTAATGCTCCATGTAGAGCATTACTAGGAAGAAGAACTAAGAATGGCAGGTGTACTCAGGGAGGGAGTAGTTCAATGTCCATCACCAGGACCGCCTTCATATCATACCACTTCCTGAGCTGGCCAAGCTCTAAAGGACTCGGTAATGATCCCCATGGCAGTGCAGCTGCTTGGACAGTCTGCATACATCAATTGGCAAGCAGACCCACTCATTACTGGTTCTGAATGTCTGCCGAACCTGGAGATCTGCACAACAACAGGAGAGATTATAGGCAATATAGCTCCTATACCTCAACTGCAGCAAGGGAAAAATGAAAAGGGAATATCTACTTCATTCAGGAAATGTGGGCTTCATCACATTTATAAACCATCCCGAATTGCTCTTGAGAAGATAACAATGATCTGCCTTCTTAGTGTTGCAGTTCATTTGGTGTTAGGACTGCTGTTAGGGAGGGGATTCCAAAATTTAATACTTCAGAAAATGTATTGGAAATTATGGGATAACTCTCTTCTGTTTGATGTCATATCTATCAGAAAGGATAATGGTTATTGTTGTTGGAAGACAATTCATCTTAGCTCCAGGACATCTCTACAGGAATTCCTCAGGATAGCTTCCTCAGCCCAACATCTTCCACTGCTTCATCAGTCCATATTTTCATCATAAGAGCAGAGCGGAGGTGGTTTCTGATGAAAGCACGATGTTCTTCATCCTTTATAACTTCTCAGAAGCCAAAACCATCTGTGCTTATTGGAATCAAGACCTGCACAATATTCAGTGTGTGGTGCTGGAAAAGCACAGGAGCTCAGGCAGCATCTGAGGAGCAGGAGAATCAATGTTTGGGGCAGAAGCCCTTCATCAGGAAGCAGTACTCACTTTCTCCCTGTACAATATCTAGTCTTGGTTTGATAAGTGATAAGTAATATTCACACCACGCAAGTGCCATACAATGACAATTATCAACAAGATCATCATCCTTTGACATTCAATAGCATTATCAACACAGAATCACAAATTATTAATATTCTGGGTTTTACTATTGACCAGAAACTCAACTGGATGAGCCATATGGCTCACTTCATGATTTCCCACCATTGTTGACCTGTCCACCATTGACAAAGCATAAGTCAGGAGCATGACGGACTACTCCCTAATTGTCTTGGTGAGTGCAGCTCCAACAACTTTTGACACCACCTGGGGCAGGACTTATACATTTAATGGTATGGTGCTGAGGAGTGTTATCAAGCAGAGAGACCTTATAATGCAGTTTCATTGGAAGTGGAGTCACAGATAGATAGGATAGTGAAGAAGGCGTTTGATATTCTTTCCTTTATTGGTCAGTGCATTGAGTACAAAAGTTGGGAGGTCATTTTACGGCTGTATAGGACATTGGTTTGGCCACTTTTGGAATACTGTGTGCAATTTTGGTCTCCTTGTTACAGGAAAGATGTTATGAAACTTGGAAGGGTTCAGAAAAGATTTGCAAGGATGTTGCCATGGTTGGAGGATTTGAGCTATAGGGAGAGGCTGAATAGGCTGGGGCTATTTTCTGGATGCTGAGGGATGACCTGATAGAGATTTGTAAAATCATGAGAGGCCTGGATAGGGTAAGTAATCAAAATCCTTTCCTCTGGTTAGGGGAGTCCAAAACTAGAGGGCATAGGTTTAAGACGAGAGGTGAAAGAATCAAAAGGGACCTGAGGGCCACAACTTTTTAATGTAGAGGGTGGTGTGTGTATGGAATGATCTGCCAGAGGAAGTAGTGGAGGCTGGTACGATTTCAATATTTACAAGGCCTCTGGATGAGTATGTGAATCAGAAGGGTTTAGAGGGATATAGGCCAAATACTGGCAAATGGATTAGGTTAATTTAGGTTTAGAGTTGGACTGAAGGGCCTGTTTCCATGCTGTTTATCACCATGACTTTCTGACTATATGGCAAACTAGCACACGTGGTTGGTACCACATCTGCAAATGCTCACTCCCTCCATCTCTGCCAGGCAGAAGCCATTGCATGTAACATCTACAAGATGCATTGCAAAATTCCACCAAGACATCAACAACATGTTTCAATCCCATCACCACTACCACTTAGAAGGACAAGAGCAGCAGATGCATAAGAACTCCACCATCTACAAGTTGCCCTAAAACCCACTCACTATCCTGACATGGAAATATATCATCATTCCTTCACTGACATTGGGTCAAAATCCTGGAATTCCCTCCTTAAGGGCATTTTGGGTCTACCTATAGAACACTAACTGTAGAAATTCAAGATGGCAGCTCACCACCACCTTCTCAATGGCAAATGGGAATGACCAATAAATACTGCTCTAGCCAGCATAACCCATGTCGCAAAAGTGAATTAATAAAGAAATCAGAATAATCGCTCATCAATAATTTCTACTCTCTGTAAAAGTGTTGAAATATTTTAAGGACTCACATGTCATGACCTGAACTGTGGTGATAAAAACATAAGGGCACTGGGATTCATTTGACACAGTTTGCAGTGTAAAGTAGATGCAGTGAGGGAAGCCTGGATATGGTCCAGCCCTTGTTGTATTTGGGCATGGACTGCTTCAGTATCTGAGGAATTGTGACCGATACTGAACATTGTGCAATTGTCAGCAAACATGATGTTTGGACAAATAAGGGCGGCATAGTGGCTCAGTGGTTAGCTCAGGTCTGTGGAGAGTTTGCACATTCTCCCTGTGTCTGCACGGGTTTCCCTGGATGCTCCAGTTTCCTCCCACAATCCAAAGATTAGCAGGTTAGGTGGATTAGCCACGGAAAATGTGGGGTTACAGGGATCAGGTGTGGGTATGGGTCTGGGTAAGATGCTCTTTGGTGGATCAGGTGCCGACACAGTGAACTCAATGGCCTCTTTCTGCACTGTAGGGATTCTATGACATTTATAGATTCAGATCCTGTCAGAAGGAATGGGATAGAAGTCTCCCATCTCAGTGTTTTAAGAATCCTGCATAAAGTTATTTTGTTATTAATGCATTAATGAGCTTATACTTCATCCTCTCATAACCCTAGCCACCCTTCAACTCATCAAAAAATATATTGAGAAAAAAACTTTCTTCCCCCAGGAAAAAAATCAATGCATATTTCTAAATTGAGTTTGAGAAGATACAGGAATTTAACAAATAAACTGCCATCAAGTAATATGGCCAAGCATCCAACAATATAGAAGGGGCTCTTCTGGTACATCGTTAGTGTCCCTACCTTTGAGCGAGAAGGCATAGGTTCAAGTCCCATCTTCTCCAGATGTGGGTCATAACACTTCAGAACAAGTTGATTTCAAAGATATTCAACAATCTGCACTCTAATAGCAATGAGAGATTTTCTCAGCATTGCAATGTAGTGCAGACCAAAGCCAATAACGCAGACTGGAAGAACTCTAGAATTAAGAGTCTAATGATGACCATTGTTGATTGTTGGAAAAACTCATCTAGTTCATTAATGTCCTTCAGGAGAAGAAACTGCTGTCCTTAACTGGTCTGGCCTATATGTGACTTTAGACCCACAGCAATGTGGTTGACTCTTAACTGTCCTCTAGGCAATTAGGGATGGGCAATAAATGCTGGTCTAGCCAGAGATGGCCACGTCCCGTGAATGAATATTTTAAAAACTCAATCGCTAAATTGGCTTCTGGCAGTGCATGAAAGCCCTGCCTCCTCACCTTATCCCATGCTCAGGAAGCAGTTACCCTGTAGGTATAGGTAGCTACTTGTCTCTCTCTAAAAAAGAAGATGACTGTTCTTACACACCGTATTCAAAACACACTTCGCCTCCACCACCTACTGCAGATATTAATATGATATTTAAAAATCTGTCAAAGTTCACGTAACTTTTTATCGTAGGATGTTTTAACCATTCAGATTTCCAGCACCTTGCTTTTTAATACCATACTTTATGGCTCAGGTACTGAGGTTTTAGGCTTGAAGGATGGGGAAGAGATCAGCACACGTGGTTATGGATTTAATAAGCACAATTCCAGGAAAAGTGAAAACGCTATTCGATCCCTTGCGACAGAAGGTGGTGAGAATCGAAGCATCAAACCTACAGCATTTTACAGTGTGTCAACTTAAGCTCCAATTTCAATTTGAAATCCTATACAGCATGCAATAAATCACAGGATCCTACAGCATGGTACTGGTAACCAGACTAGTGTGAAAATGAAGCGACGAATAACTAAACCTAACTTGTGCATGATGAGGTGTATTTTATTGCCATGTAATTATTGTAGTGTGGCCTCCTTTCACTGGGAACACAAGTTATTGAGCAGCATGCTCGGTTAATGCAGTAAGCTGCTGTTCCCATTCTGCAAGAAGGCATTCCACAGATGACACAGCTTGAATTTTGTTAGTTTGCAGTCTTTTCACCCCTTGCCCTTACTGCAGCCTACATAGAATAAATATTGGGAGACTTCACCATCAGAATGCAAACTGACCATTTTGATTTTTTTTCACCTGGAAAGTGAATAATCACCATTATAACACTTGCCCAGGCTACAAAAAATGCAGGAGTGCAACATTTTAATAGGGACAAAGAGGATGTGGACTGTGAATCCATTGGGATTCCTTGCATCATTTATTGCTCTGTGTGTGATGGAGAGGGTAGAAAATAGAAAGTGAAGCCACAGAAATTGCAAACACAACACTGGCTGCTCTGTGCAAACAGGATTTACAGGGTACACTTATACAACAATCTGTTGTTAGTTATAACACGGTTTAAGAATGTTGCTAAATTTATGAAAGTATCAGAACTCAGTGCATGGTTGTCTGAAACAGAATTGAAAAGCTAAAACGTCTTTACTAACTCTCATCAATTGAAGAGCTCTGTAAATTCCTCATGGGTCATTGCATTTTCCTGGAATATTAATTTGATCATGTAATCTGTAATCAGATAGAGTCACAGTCTGAGCTTTATTCCTCAGTGCCATTGCAGCTGAATTTGCAGTGAAATCATGTGAAACGTAAAAATACATAACACAGTTGGGTTAGGAATAAAATGAACTAAGCTGTCAAACGAAAGCATAGAATGCTTCTAATTAAGTTGAGTAGGTTGAGTTCCAGGAAACCGACCAAGAAAATGCAGGAGCAACCCAGCAGGTCTGGCAAAACCTTTGGAGGAAGAAACAGCGTTAGTGTTTCAAGTCTGGTATGACTCTTTTTCAGAATGTCTTCTATTAAGGCTGCAGACTTGAGTATTGTTGGGAGAAGGTGCATTTTTCATCTTGCACTCATCAGGACAATTTGCAAGAATACCAATTTAAGGGCAAAACGATCATCTATTCTGCGTGAGAGATTGGCAAGTCATCTTTGATTGATAGTTAGCTTCTAGGCTTTTGTTTCAAGTTTAATCCAGACAGGTTGATTCTGATTAGTTAGGATATTGTCCTGAGACGTTAACTAGCCAATGGCTGTCATCAGTTTTATTGAGTTGAAATAACCACAACGTGTGTAACTCTTCTTTCTGTCTACAGGAGCCTGTACATTATTATATGTGGCTTTCAGCAGATGAAAATGCACCATGCTGCGAGCCTGACTAACAATTAAAATAATAAATATTTTACAAATGCTGGACTGGCACTGGGAGCTTGGGGTTTGACTCTGCAGTTATGCTTCATGACCTCATTTTCTGGCCGCTGTATATTTCTTGTCTGAGAGTTTCTTTGACAATTGCACTGTCCTTGGAGTCAGTTGAAACCCAACTTCTTCAGAACTGTCATGTCTGTTGCACTGCCATTCAAGTTGACATTGCTTTCAGCGGCAGACCTAGGAAGTGAATAATGCATTAAAAATATTTCAGTTCTTCTCCACTGGAGTCCCATTGAATCAGGAGCTTGACACATTAGGCAGTCTATAAACGAGTTTGAATTATACTTCAGTAAAGAAATTTTTCAATTGTCACAATGTAGAAATAGAGTTATGTTTCATAACAAGACTTTAAAATGTAAAAGTCTTGGGATAATGGTAAGTCTAGCCAAACTTTCATAGCATCTCAGTTACAGTGTGGAGGATTTACAATATGCGGGGAGTATTAAAGCCTCAAAGAGAGGGTACAACAAAATTATGACAAGAATACTGTTTGTATGAGTGATTTTTAAAATAATGTACTATTTCACAGCGCGTAGCCATTGCTCTCAAGTGCAATTAGGAATGGGCAATAAATTTTGCCTCTAGTAATGATACCCACATGCCATGAATGAAAAAAGAAGGAAAACAATATGTTTCTGACCCCTCCATGCCACTCTTACACACAGGCAGGAGGGTCTGCGCAAATATTGTTTATGAATGTAAGGGCAACCATCAAGGTGCAAAGAAAACCAGTGCAAGGAAAACTGGCTCAAAAACAGGAACTACTGGAAAAATTCAGCTGGTCTTGCAGTATCTGTGGAGAGAAATCAGAGTTAAGATTAGGGTTGAGTTACCCTTTTTCAGAACCGGCTGCTGGTTTTCTCAATAGGCCTGATGGAGAATTTAGTACACCTCTTCGACAGTATCCTTCACCATTATTGTCTGTCATATTCCTCAGAATCCGGAGCCCCAGACAGGAATAGCATTAGAACCAAAGGAAATGAGTAGAGTAGCATCTTCAAAGGAGCAGGGTAGGCATGAAGTGCTAAATAACTATCAACTCGTGAAGGTAGCAAAAAGCTAGATGACTATCAGCCAGCTCTGAGACAGATGTGCAGTGAGGAAAGTCTCCGATTGTCAGGTGCTCCACAAGAGGACAAATGCAAAGGGACTACAGAGCCAAAGCATTCTCTCTCAGAGGTAGCATGGCTGACCACACATAAGATGGCCTCACTGACTGGACCTGTCAGCTCTGCATGCCTTTTCTCAAAACAGTGATATAGAACTGTGTTTTCCAAACAACGCTTTTCTCCACTCATATTGTTTTATTCTGTCTGCCCCTCTATGTGTATCTGCTTTTATGTGGGGTGTTCGTTAAAAGGAATACAGTTTAAGTTGTATCGTATAGGATTTTCTTTCTTTCCTGCTAGTGGTTAAGAAAATCAGTTTGGTGACAATAAATCATCATTTTCATGTTGCTGACAGAAACCTAGTGTGTGTTTATGGAGTCATGGAGATGTTCAGCACAGAAACTGACTCTTTGGTCCAATGATTTGGAGGTGCTGGTGTTGGACTGGTGTGGACAAAGTTAAAAATCACATAACACCAGGTTATAGTCCAATAAAATCCTTTGGTCCAACTCATCCATGCAGCTTTATTTTTATCCCTTATCAGACAGTCAAGTAAATTGAATTTCTTTTGATAGATAATCTAAATGTTCACATTTGTGGTACCTCTGATAACATTATGGTTTGATATTGGCATACTCTCTCAAGTGAGTTGTCAAAAGGTTATATCCAGACATACAACCTTAGCTAAAGATCATGTTGATACAGGACAGTCAGTAACAATGCAACAATCTTATTGCTTCAACCTGGAGGAGCAAGCTCCACTAAAAACAGAAATTCAACACATGCTAGAAAATCACTTGAAAGGTGTTCTCCAGTGGGTATTAGAACCTAAACCACATTGGTTGATTAGACTCCTAAATCGGGGGAACCCTGTGAAGACTCTACCAAATCTGATATCTCTCAATGACATTATCTCTCATTCTTCTGAACTCCAGGGAATAATAGCCAATATAATCTGCCTGTCATCATTGGACAAACCTGTCATCCTAGGAACCATTCTGATGAACCTTCCCTGTACCACCACTGAGGAAAGTATCTCTTTTCTTGGTTAAAGAGACCAACGCAGTGCATAATACTCCAGATGTGGGCTTAGAAAAACCCTATACAATTGCAGTAAGATGTCTATATTCCTATACTCCAATCCCCTTGTAATAAAGACAACCAGATGAAATACCTTCTGTCGTGATATGTTGCCTTAAGAGGAATTTGTTCTGTCCTGATTCTCTCAAAGAGGGATGTTATCAACCTCATGCCTCAGTGTCTGATCCATGGAAAGCAAAGTAAATAGCTTTGGGTTTTTATTCATAGGAAAAAAGAAGCATATGTGGGTGGAATCAAGCTCACACCGACCCAGAGTTTTAGTTTTGTTTTCAGGGGTTGAATTTGGGGCGTTTGGAATTAAAGCTGCTAGATTTAACTCTCTCTCTCTCTCTCTCTACTGCTGCAAACAGCTCGCGATCTCTATTGGCTGCTTGATTCATTCTGTCGATGTTCCTTCTCCTGGACTGGAGGAAATCAGTTTTGCTTAATTTGTCTTTGCCAAGGATATATTTATTAATGCTGCCATATTGGAACAGTTGGTGATTAGTAGTTAAATAATATATAATTTTTTAAAATGTATTTTAGTAGAACTAATTCTTTTTATTTTGTTTAAAGCCTAGTAGTGTGACCAATTGAATCACATCGGGAACACAGCACTTACACTTGCCTTTAAATACGATAAAAGTTATGGTCGAGATTATTTCCTTTATATATTTTGAGGGGGTTTGGTCTAGTCTGTAGCACTCCCCATTATTTCACCTCCATGTTAGCTTTCTGTGTGGATAAATTAAGTCCCTCTGTACATTACCGTTAGGGGTTTCAAGCTTTTTAAAATTATTCTGCTCTTCTATTCTTACTCCCAAAGAGAATAACCTCACACTTTCCCACATTATACTTCATTTGCTTGTTACTTCCTCCTTAACCTGTCCAGATCAGATTGTAACCTCTTTTCATAACCTTCTCATAGCTTCCATTGGTCCCTATTTGTGTATTGTCAACAAGCTTGTTATATTACTTTGTGTTCCTTTGTTTAAAAATTAAAACCACCACCAAATTAACAAAGCACTGGATTAACATATAAAGAACACCTCCCACCAAAATCACAAACAAAAGGGGGAAATGCCAAAGAAAGGATTAAATCACAATTGTGTTGCAGAGGGGCAACGATGCACTCCATTTCCAAAGGTGCCCTATCCCTCTCTCTAAAGCCTTCAAGGCTACTGATGGACATTGCATTCATGTTGTCCAAAGACATGTAGACACTGATGTAACTAAGAAAGAGAGGGAGTAGTCAGGAATTATGACACCTTCGATGATCTACAGTCTAGACCATTTGAGGACTACAATAGACCCAGGAGCAGATCCATGAGGAGGTCCTATGTCTCGCTGCCCAAAGAACAGGAATGTGAGGTTGAAGTGGCAGCAAAAAGAATGGTAAAGAGTTTTTGAATAACTAAAACAGTGTTTGCACTCTGTTGCAAAAGATGAAAGTATGGTTCACGGACTCTACAGTGCTGCAGAATAGATAGTTGGGCTGGGAGTCTTGTTATCACTTGGATCTGTGATTGTATGGTTTGACCATATGCTACATCCTCTACTCCAGGTTCCTGATGGAAAAGGTGAGGACACCCACATAGAAAGCCCTCCACTGGGGACTTGCAATGTTAGAATGGATTGCCCAGGTGTTTCTGGACAATGGATAAGGAAAGAAAGTGGATGGTGTACAGCAGCACCCCTTACACAAAACCCTCTGTGCCATTATAGGAAGGGCATAGAGGCAATTTCTGAGAGACACCTCAGGCTTTGGAATGTGGAGTTGCTGAGGGAGTTTCTGGGATCTGGGCCAATGTGAAAATCCATCCTGGGGGGGTATGCACAGATCGGAGACAACCGCACACCTGAAACTCCTCTAACTGGTGAATTGCATCAGGTCTGAGTGCCACTGTATTTGGGGGATAGTTAGCATCAACCACAAACTGGACATCCACTTGTCTCGGCCTCTCCTGTGGTAACATTCATCCCATTCTCCTGTCAGTCTTGTTGCCACGACACTCCCCTCTGCCAGTCACTGTAATGTGTTGATGGAAGTAGCCTAACGACAGCCATTCCTCCTGACAGGTGGATTGTCTCTGTTTCTTTATTTAAATCATTGGTACAGATTATAAATTACTAAGGACCCAGCACTCATTCTGTGGCATACCACAGTTCACAGCCTGCCAACTTGCAAATGTCCATTGTATCCCTGCCCCCTACTTTCTGTCCATTGACAAATTCTCTATTCATAACAATATTTCACCCCCAAACTCACAAGACCTTACCTTTCCCATTAAAATTTTAAGGTTTGATCAAATGCCTACTGGAAATTCAAGTAAACGACAATTACTAGTTTACCCTTATCTACACTATCTGCAAAAAGCTCAAACAAATCTGTCAAATACAATTTCCCTTCCATAAAACCATATTGACTTTTCTGATATTTTCTCAGAGCATTATTTGGGCCTCTTTACAAACAGATTCTAACATTTTCCCAATGACTGATAGCTACACCGAGACTGAAATTTCCTGTTTTCATACCCCCTCCTTTCCTGAATAACAGATCTATATTTCAACCTTATAATCCAATGGGGTCATTCTAGAATCAAGGGAATGTTGTCGAGTCATAACCAGCACATCCACTACCACTGCAGCCACCCCTTTGAAAATCACAAGATGATTAAGGAAATTAAGAATGGGCAATTAACGCTGGGCTTGCCAGGGAGGCCCAAATCCTGTAAAGCAATAGAAGCATTTTAACTAATATCTAAAATTTTCTATTAGTTTGTGTTGCTTGAAGAAAAATAGTTGCTCAGAAAGGTCAAAGAGTCATGGTCATAGAGTTGTACAGCACAGAAACAGACCCCTCAGTCCAACTTGTCCATGCTGACCAGATGTCCTAAATTAATCTAGTCCAATTTGCCAGCATTTGGCCCATATCCCTCTAAACCCTTCCTATTCATATACCCATCCAGATGTCTTTTAAATGCTGTAATGTACCAACCTCCACTTCCTCTGGCAGCTTATTCTATACACGCACCACCCTCTGCATGAAAAAGTTAATCCTTAAGTCCCTTTTAAATCTTTCCTCTCTCAATTTAAACCTATGCCCTCTCGTTTTGCCATCTCCTAGCTTGGGCAAGAGACATTGGCTATTCACCCTATCCATGCCCCTTGTGATCTTATAAACCTCTATAAGTTCACCTCTCAGCCTCTGACACTCCAGGGAAAACAGCCCCAGCCTATTCAGCCTCCTCCTATCAAACCCTGCAACTCTGGCAACACACTTGTCAATCTTTTCTGAACTCTTTCAAGTTTAACAACATCTTTTTGATAGCAGGGAGATCAGAATTGAATGTAATATCACAAAAGCCACCTCATCAATATCCTGTACAGCTGCAACATGACCTGTCAACTCCTATACTCAATGCACTGACCAATGAATACAAATATCAATAATTCAAACATTGCACGCTTGCTACCTTCTCTGCTATATGTATTGTGTGACAATGTATGAAAGGTGGCACATTGGCAGTGATCATTCCATCCTGCTAGAACATCCATGCCAATACATTCTCAGGATTTCCTTTTGCAATCAGAAAAATATTTAGATAACACGGGGGGTCATTTAACAAAATAGAAGAATGTGGCTGCAGGATCAGTTGTTAATTTTATATCTAAGATAGATAAATCTTTGTTAAGTGAGCATATTCAAGGAGGAGGCCAAAGGCAGGAATATGGAGTTAAGTAAGAGATAGTCATGATCTGATTGAATGGTGGAACAGGCTCAAGGAGTTGAATGGCCTACTCTTGCTACTATGCTCCCATGTTAGGGCAGCACAGTGGCCCAGTGGTTAGCATAGCTGCCTCATTGTACCAAGGACTTGAGTTCAATTGCAGCCTCGGGTGACTGCCTGTGTGGAGTTTGTTTGTTCTCCGTGGGTTTCTGCTGGATACTCTGGTTTCCTCCCATGCTCCAAAGATGTGCAGGTTCAGTGGATAGGGCATGGTAAATTGCCCCGTAGTATCCAAGGATGTACAGGCTAGGTGCATGCTTATTGTGGAGTGACAGGAATGGGATGTATCTAGTTTTCAGAAGGTCAGTGTAGATTCAATGGGCTGAATGGCCTCTTTCTGCACTGTAGGAATTCTTTATTTATAATATTTGCCCATTACAAGCTGTACATCATTCTGAATAACATTTTGAATACTCTCTGCTGATTTGAAAGGCTTCATTCTGTAATGGTGTATGTTTTTAAACAGGCCTATGCCATTACAGAGCTCTTCATTACCAAGTCTTCAAAACTTGGCTGTAGCCTTAATTTTGTTAGTGTCTGCTCAGAGAATTGGCAGATTAGTTGCCAGCATCAGCACTTCCTGTTTCCATTTTGATTGGGTGCTTACAGATGTCTGGATCATAGCTCTCAGCATCATGGGATCAAAGTTTTTTAAAAGAACCTTGTACAGACATCCAAACAACAAACACTGTGAGGCAGCAAACTCTGGGATCAATTTAAATGCCATATGCTCTTATCGGCTAACTTTCAGTGCAATTGTTCATGATTCAACATAAATTCAAGAAATTAAAGTTTCAATCAGTGAATTAGCACACAAATGCTTGGATCAACACTGAATCAAACAAAAATGGAGGTCAGGGAGGGGAGGGGGTGTCAAAGTCAATTGAACAGCAACTAGGATTTAAATTTCCAGTTTATCAGTGTTACATGGAGTTTATTTTTTTTAATTACATTCACGTTACACTGATCTGCTAGCAATAAATTGGCTTATTGCTTTCGCATACTTGAATCTTATGCAGCAATATAATAATTGTTGAATAGAAAATGTACACAATATATCAGTTGAAGAGTCTTTTATTTCAATGTAATAATTTGAGTTTGGCCTTATGCTGAAGACCCACATTTGAAGGCAATGCTTTATTTGAAGTTTGTTCTTACACTGAAACTGGTTCTCATGAATCACGTATCAAAATTATGTGGATAAATCAAAGCTTATTGGTAATTGTCCATAAGACAATAAGACATATGAAATAACTCCACAAAGGCTGATATCCCATGACCAAGTCACCCTTTATTTACGTGTACATTGTACTTGACACTGATCCAGCTTCCTCAGAGCCAACTGTCAGAGTGAACAGAACCTCTGACACTCCTATTTATATCTGTCAGCCACGGCTCCTTGATTGGACCAAATTAACAGTCCCTATCAAGGAACTCATATTCTATGAGGTGTACCTGGCTGACCTTTCATTATAATCACCAGGAGCAGAAATAGGCCATCCAGCCCATCATGTCTGCTCCACCATTCAATAAGACCATGGCTGATCTGTTCAATCTTAACTCCAATTTCCTGCCTTTTTCCATAACACTTGATTGTCTCACTGATTCAAAATCTGTCTATTTCAACTTTGAATATACATAGCAACCCAGCCTCTCACTCCATGCAAACAATGCAGTTAGAACACAACTAATTGACATATAAATAATCACAGTTAACCAACCAAGTATCTTGTGGTGCAGCAATAATATCCCTACCTCTGATTTACAATAGTCCATATTTAAGTCCTACCTCAGAATATGATGCCCATAGGCATGTTGTAAAATGCCCAAACAGGTTGCTTGCTGCATCAATCATTTTTAAACATTATGTGAATTAGTTCAGTCAATTATGAATTTAAAACAAATTTGCCTCAACTTAATTTCCACTGAATTCCCGGTTTACAGAAATAAAGCCAACAAATTATATACTGCTATCCGTTTGCAGTTAGTTCTATAGAAATACAGACCTCTATTTTCAGCCAGCTTTCTTAATATTTATTTATCATTAATGCTTTGTCTGTTGGGAAAATTTCATTTGACGAAGGATCAGATAGTTCATACTGTTCCTATAAAACCATGATGTGGAGGTGCCAGTGTTGGATTGGGGTGGACAAGGTCAGAAGTCAGCTGCAAATGTGTTGCTGGTCAAAGCACAGCAGGCCAGGCAGCATCTCAGGAATAGAGAATTCGACGTTTCGAGCATAAGCCCTTCATCAGGAAGGGCTTATGCTCGAAACGTCGAATTCTCTATTCCTGAGATGCTGCCTGGCCTGCTGTGCTTTGACCAGCAACACATTTGCAGCTGTGATCTCCAGCATCTGCAGACCTCATTTTTTACTCGAAGGTCAGAAGTCACACAACACCAAATAATGGTCCAACAGGTTTATTTGAAATCACAAGCTTTTGGAGGACTGCTCCTTCATCAGGTGATGAAGGGGCAGCACTCCAAAAGCTTGTGATTTCAAATAAACCTGTTGGACTATAACCTGGTGTCATGTGACCACTGCCTATAAAGCCACATGGCCGAAACAGGAGAAATAGTGGGCAGATGATAATCAAATTAATAAACAGCATGATGTGATCAGTAAAATTTGAATGCTACAATATACTTAAAGAAAACTTTCCCCAAAGTTTTAGAACAAACATGATGAGCATAGATGGGCTATTTTCAGGCAAAATACTGCAAATGCTGTAAATCTGAAACAAACTCAGGGACCACTGGAGAAACACAGCACGTCTGGCAACATCTATGGAGAAATAAAATATTTCAAGTCTGGTATGACTCAACTTCAGAACTGTATCAGTGATGTCCAGTACAAAATAAACTATTAATCCTTTTACATTTGCAGTTTTTGAAGATGAATTTGATTGGCATTGGTTGGTGTTCTGATTCCTGTGATCAAGGTCTTGGTGTCAATCCTCAGTGCAGTTTGTGACTCAAATCAACTCTACATTGAAACCAAAGTAACATGCTCAGGATGCTGGCGATCTGGAATAAAAACAGAAAACATTGGATAAACTCGTCAGCCTCCATGAGAGAGAAACTGAGTTAGCAGGAAAAGTCCGATAGGATTATTCTTCAGAACTGATGAGAGAGGTGGACAAATGATAAATGGTACTACTCCTTTACCTCTTTCTCTATTACTCGTTTGATCTTGAAAGTCCCTCACCTTATGTCCTTTCCTGGACCTCTGTTTCTGTCTTTTCTTCTATTTTGCAACAATATAAAACCAATCACATGTATAGCCCACTTTAGTAACTAGAGACATGGCTCGTTCTGGAGCACGTCTTCAGTACAATTGCCAGAACGTTGTCAGGGCCAATAACATTTGCAGCACCCAGTAACTTCAACTGCTTCTGGAGATCTTGAAGATTGGCATCTGTGCAAGGAAGTGTTCCAATTTTTTCTTCATTTATCATTATCCAGTATTTAGTTCTTTCTTTGGTGAAGCAGAAGGAGGTATTTGGTTAGTAATTGTTTAATTAATCTACTCATAATAAGTAGTTTGTAAATTATGACATGGCATAATGGCTCAGCCAAGTGGAACCAACAGCCAAAAGCATATGCCAAATCATGGGTGTGCCATGTGTCCGAAGTAAACAGATTACAGGAAATTTCATTGTCTATACAAGCTTGAGCTTTGGGCTTTTGAACTTGAGCAGGGGTTGGAGTCACTGTCGTGCTTTGAAGTAGCACAGAGCTACATGAATAGCATGTTTCGGAAGGTGACTACACTGCAGATTAATATCCAAGGATATTTGTCATTTGGGAGGGATGGGCTAAAAAGAATACAAAGTGGAGTAGTGCTCTTTATTGGGAACAAAGTAAGTATATATTAATAGGAAGGAACGTGCGATTAAAGGATCAAGGTATAGAATATGTTTGTGTGGACCGATGAAAAAAAACAAATGGAACAAAATATTGGTAGAAGTTAGTTATCAGCCGCCAAACAGTAGTACTAATATTTGGGCATTGTTTTATGATCCCACCTGTTGTTATTCCTGGAAAAGTCAAATCCCAGCCTGAACAATGGCTTGACAGATGATATTTTCTTTTCTGGGCTTTTGAGGAAGTGGTGTTTAACAATAAAACAGATGCGTATTGTGCAAAAGAAATGAAGAAAAATGAGAATAAACCAGACTATTTACATACAATATGAGTTTAGAGATATTGAAACACACTGTAAAATATATCACATTAATCCCAACAGGAAACTATTATGGTACTCAAACAGCATAGAGATGCCCTTCCCTAGCCCACACAGGGTTTGATTTCACTATGACCACAAATCATTGGCATGTGAATCTAAAGAATCTCCCTTGATTGTTCCCACAACTGATTCTTGAACCAAGCACTTCTGTTCTGGAATTTTCAAATTATACTCCTTGGACTAAGGTAACCTATTTTCAACTGTGTTCTTCATTCCTCATGGACAACTGCTTTACACATTCAGATTCAGACAAAAGTCTCGAAGAACTGTCCAACTGTAACTAAAACAAACTTTTCTTCCCAAGCTATTTTTCCCTGAGCTCTAAAAACTTCTGAATCTTCTGTTTGAAAGCTTAACACACCACTTTATTTACTTTATTTACTCATTGATTCTCCCAATGTAAACTAAAACCACAAACTTCCAAAGTCCCGCACAGATTTATTTTAAAAAAGACATCATCATAGCTACAGAAATAGTTACAAGTTCATCTTTAAACCTCTTTAAATACACAGAAATCCTATATGTCAGTAGTTAAAATTCAAAATGTAATCCCAATCCAAATTCTCAGGGTGACAGATTGTTACTTGTAAGGTATAACAAGGATCAGTGCTAGGGTCACAAATGTTAGCAATGTGTATAAATGATTTGGGAATGGGTGCTAGCTTTAATATGTGGAAAATTTCAGATGGCACAAAACTGGATGGAGATATGGTTTGTGTGGAACATGCAGGTAGTCTTCAAACAGATTTGGGCAGGCTAAGTGAAAAGCATGTTTGGCACGAAATGTCTGTAAATGAATGTGAAATTATTCACTTTGGTAGGATGTGAAAACGTTTGCATTCAAAGGGACTTGAGTGCCCTTGTTCCTGAGTCATCGAAAGCGGCATGCCGAGCAGTGATCAGTCTGGAAGGCAAATGGTATGTTGGCTATCTCCACAAAGCAATTCAATTGCAAAGGTTTAAAGATGTCTTACTGTAACTGCTTATAGTTTTGATGAAAACACAATCATAGTATTATGTATAGATTCTGGTTTCTATTAGGAAGGAAGGAAATTTTTGTCATAGAAGTTGTGGTACTGAGGTTCAACAGATTAACCACTGGGATTAGATTAGATTCACTACAGTGTGGAAACAGGCCCTTCGGCCCAACAACTCCACACTGACCCTCCAAAGAGCAACCCACCCAGACCCATTCCTTTACATTCACCCCTAACTAATGCACCTAGTAGTATGGGCAACTCTCATGGGCAATTCACCTAACTTGCACATCTTTGGTCTGTGAGAGGAAACTGGAGCACCTGAAGGAAACCCACACAGACACGGGAAGAATGTGCAAACTCCACACAGACAGTTGCCCGAGGTAGGAATTGAACCAGGGTCCCTGGTGCTGTGAGGCAGCAGCGCTAACCACTGAGCCACCGTGCCGCCCAAATAGTGGGATTGTGTTATGAGGAGACATTTGAGGCAACTGGGTCTGTATTAAGAACAGTTTTGAAGAATGTGAGGTGATCACGTTGAAGCTTACAAACCTTTTATGGGGCGTGACACAATGGATGCATAAAGAATATTTCCCCTAGCTGGTGACTCTAGATATAATCACAAGATGAGAGTCAGGGTTTTTTTAAAACTGAGATGACGATGAATTTCTTCAGTCAATGGACTGTGAATCTTCAGAATTTTATAATCACAAAGGATTGTAGTAAACTTAACCATGAAAACTCAAGGAAAGATTGTTAAGTTTCTAGTGACTAATGACATTCAGGGATATAGAGAAAACGGTGGGATAGAGATGTTGAGGTCAATGACCAGATGTGGAATGGCAGAACAGATGGGCTGAATGGCATACTTTTGTTCCTATATTCCTCAAACCTCTTTACATTCATGTTCAGGACAGAAGAAAGTGATTGTCATTAGACAAGTTCTAATCGCTAACTTCTTTTCACCACAACTTCTGTTGTTTATCGATGCTGCTTTTGTAAAAAAAAAGTCTACCCTTGCTCCTTTGCAATTCCCAAAAATCCCAAACCACACAAATGCTCTGCCCACCTTTACCTCTATCAAATTGAAACTATGCTTCACCAACTAGTCAGCTACTTCAGCTCCTTCATCACCATGCCATAAAATAAACTGTGAACATTTTATCTCAAATCAGTCTTCCCTTCTTCTTAGAATCTTCATATTTCAAAAAAAAACTAAGCAACATTTGCTAAGTCATTGTTTCCTGGTTAATCTTGTCTGTTTTTTAACTTCTTTATCTTAATGGTACATAGTCAACTTGTACACCTTTGTTTCTCACTAAGAATAAAAGAAGGTTCAATGAAGAATATTAATGGCATTAAGATTTTAGATAAAAATATGTGTAGATACTCTCACTCACTGTCAAATCAGTACATTGATAATGTGCCAATGAAGGCTAATATCATTACTGAGAACTTGGAAGAAACAGTCCAGAATTCATTAGCAACGGTCATTCATTTAACAGTGGTTTAGAACTCTGAACAAAAGAAAGTACTCTGAAAATATCAGGTTGGTGAAGTAAAGGACATTCCTAACATGTTAAGTATAATGTGATAGTGTACTATCAAGGAACATGAGATCTCATTTAAATGCTGGTTTACTTAAATTAATGTCATTAGCTAGAAAGTCATTGAATTTCTGTCTTCACATCGCTATCTAATGTTATACACATTAATCAGCGCACATTTAATATTTGTAAATAAAGCTGTGTGACGAATGGATTAAAATATAGTCAAAAATTTATTTGCTCCTGATTCTGTACTCTCAACCACTGGACTTCAGAAAAGATGTCCCATGGTCCAGTTTGTGTTAATTGCCTTTTCTTTCAAACGTCGTTCCCCAGATCTTTTTTTGTTCATTGAAGTCGATGTAATGCTGCAGCTTGGCCACAATTCCATAGCAACGCAGATTTTGCAAAGAACAGCACAGCTTGCAATACACAATGCCAATGACTGAGGCCATTAAAAAATGAAGAAGGCAAAAGAGAAGATGGGAACAGTATCCAGTCTTTCTCTCTCTCTCTTTGCAATACCAAAATAAGTATGAAATAGATTGATCAACTCGGACGCAATTAGCTATACCCTTTCAGTCACATAATTGATCAACACAGTGAATGTGGTTGCCTTCACTGCATTACTTTACTTAAATCCTGTAACAAATCTATCAGTTCAATGAGATGGAAATATAACTGAATGTCTTTATTCATGGTCCTACTTTGGAATTTCATATGACTATGCATGAGATCTAGTGCTGGGGAACATTGACCAAGACATATTCCTGCATTCTTGTTGATGTCTGAAAATATGCAGCAGTATACCTGCAACACGTCTGGTAATGAATTTGCGTAGGCTTTCTCTGTCCGCTATTGTGATAGAGAAGTTGGGAGAAATTTTGAACTTGATAGCCATGCATTAGCACTGCTTTCCCCAAGTGGAAGGCTTGAATTGTTTTTCGATTGCCTTGACAGTGTGGAATCCACTGCTCAATGAGCATTTGTGGCTAGCTCTTAGAGTAAGGCAGAAAACCTGAGAGATCGATGGCCAGATAGAGCCAGAATTATATTGTGGAGTAGAGTGGTGCTGGAAATGCACAGCAGTTCTGGCAGCATCCAAAGAACAGGAAAATCCACCCTTCAGGCACTCTGCCTGTATTCCTGATGAAGGGCTTTTGCCTGAAACGTCGATTTTCCTGCTCCTCGGATTCTGCCAGAACTGCTGTGCTTTCCCAGCACCACTCTACTCCAGAATCTGGTTTCCAGCATCTGCAGTCATTGTTTTTACCCAGAATTATGTTGAATAGATGAGTAAAACAACACTTTTCTAGGTCGGGGATTGAGTGGTGATTGAGAAAGATACTCAGGGTCAGATCTTTGAGTGCTGATGCCAGCGAGCAGAATTTTTAATGGTATCAAGGAATGCAGGTACCTGATAGTTGCAATGTTTTTTTTTCTTCACAAATCTTATACTTGCACTGTTGAGGTTGCCGTCAATTGATCCATTTTCAAATTAATGTTCTAATCTGTTGAGATTGCATGCCAAGTAAAAACGCGTTCCCAGCACTGCAAGACTGTAATCTTAGCACAGCTGGAAATGTGTTGCTGGAAAAGCGCAGCAGGTCAGGCAGCATCCAAGGAACAGGCGATTCGACGTTTTGAGCATAAGCCCTTCTTTGTCGAATCTCCTGTTCCATGGATGCTGCCTGACCTGCTGCGCTTTTCCAGCAACACATTTCCAGCTCTGATCTCCAGCATCTGCAGACCTCACTGTCTCCTCTGTGATCTTAGCACACCAATGGAAAAAAAATCTTATGGTCTTATGGCTTTATACCAAATGCTTTCTTCACTATCCTATATACCTGTGACTCCACTTGGAAGACAATTTTGAATTTCATCATCAAAATTTTCCCTCCCTGAATTGATGTTCACAGGTCTGAAGATTTATGATTTTGATGTTGGAGCAGGCTTTTAAAGATTTCAACTTCTTCCAGTCTCTCCAGTGGAACTGGGGCACGCCAATGGAAAACCTTTTTATTTTAATCATTCGATGTTTCACTGGCACGTTCACCGTTTTTTGCCTCAGTTACACCAGAGAAGCTGGTAGAAAGGGCAACTTTTTCACGCAAAGGGTGATGCAAGTGTGGAATGAACTGCCAGAGGATATGGTGGAGACTGGTACAATTGCAACATTTAAAAGGCATCTGGATGGATATATGAATACAAAGGTTTAGAAGGATGTGGACCAAGTGCTGGCAAATGGGACTAGATTAATTTAAGATATCTGGTCAGCATGGATGAGTTGGACTGAAGAGTCTGTGTCCATGCTGTACACTTCTATGACTCTATATCCTTTAGCCATTTAAGGAACAGAGTGCTTGATTACAAAAACCTTCAATACAACATCAGACTCATGGTCTACAGAGCAATAGTGTTACTTTTCCTTCATTATCCATTGGTGTTTTGAAGATGTGGGTGTACTGTACCTTTAAGAGAGTTAAACACTAGCAGCGACAGCACCAAATGTTCTCAATAAGACACAATGTAACCATGTGGTCCAGCTATTGGGTAGCTAGGGCAGTTAGTTGCCAGGAGACAAAAACAGATTTGAATTAGGACAATCAGTTTAAATTATACCCCAAAACAAATACCAAACTCCAATCCAGTTTGGATGTAGCATATTGACAATCTTAAAAGCCAATGACACAATCAGATGCTTTGGGAGTATAAGACCGGGGAAAATTGAACAGTCGAGAGGAGAAGTGCCCAGCTACCAGCATGTAAAAAGACTGCATGAAAAATAGCTGTCTTAAAAGTACCTTTGTCGATCAGTAACATGTGAAGCAGAAAAGAAAAAAAGACTCAGAAAGATCCAAATAGGAGAACCAAAAGCTGCCTGGTTTTGAGATAAGAAGTTTTGCTTTTGTAATTCTTAATTAGGAGTTTTATCAGGCCAGTATTGTGGAAGGGGAAGGTAAATGATAGGTTAGAAGGTGGAGTTGTAAATAATTGTTAGTTAATTATTCTGTTTTCCTTTAAGAAATAAAATTGTTAATTTTTACTTGAACTAGTTCTTGGCCTATTGAATTTTCACAGATTACTGCACGGGATAAATCTTTTCTGTGTTGCTGTTTAAATTAAGCAGGAGAGTTTACCCCATGTCAAAACAGTCTGGAGGCTCAGGTCCAGGATTTAAACAGGTTTCGACAGATTTGAATAGATTTGGGGATATGAAAAATCCCAGCAGATTTAAACACTTGCAGGTTAGTGTCCTACATCTTTAGATAAAACATAGATGAGGGGGTTTGTTTACTTTTGGTCACTTGTGGTTGTTCAAAATTAAAAGTGAGAGAAATGGCTCTTAAAATTGCTAAAGAGGTTCTGGGATTTGAAGGAAAGTAAAAGGCCATATTTTTAGAATTAGCAAGTCAGTTAGATTTGGATTTAATCAAGGACAAAGGTAAAGCTGAAATTGTAAGGGGTTACTCAACAACTTAGGTGTGTCAGAGAAACAGACAAGTACAGTAGATATAGAAAAACTGAAATTACAGTTGAGGAAAATAGCGTGAGAAGACAAAGATAGAGAGGAAAGAGAGAGGGAGGGAGAAAGGAAAACAGAGAGGGAAGAGAGAGGAGAGAGAGAAAAGAGAGAAAGAGAAGGTTCTTGGCTGAGCAAAGAGAAAGACAAGAAAAGGAGAGAGAAAGAGAGAGTGTGAAGAGAAAGAGAGAGAGAGAAGAGAGAGAGAGGAAAAAGAGAGAACAGGTTTTTAGTGGAGCAAAAAGTGAATTTGAACTTGAGAAGTTGCGACTTAGTCAGCAAAGTTAACAGGATAGAGTTTAAAAAAGAAGGTAGTGATATATATATATATCTATTTACATATATATATATATATAAATTTGTCAAAACTCTGCCACACTTTGATGAGAAAGATGTTGAAGCCTTCTTTATTTCATTTGAAAAATTGGTGAGGCACATGGAGTAGTCTGAGGATTTATGGGTAATGCTAGTTCAGACTAAACTGTCCAATGAGGTGTCAAGAGCTTACGAAGAGGTTAAACAGGCTATTTTACATGCTTATGAATTGGTACCAGAAGCATATAGACAGTGGTTCAGAAACGCAAAGAAGGAATAAGGCCAGACTTGTGTTGAGTTCGAAAGATTTTAACATAGTCATTTTGATCAAGAGGTATGTGCTTTGAAAAGAGATAAGACATTTGAGGCTCTAAGAGAGATTATTCTGCTGGACGAGTTTAAAAACTCACTTCCAGAGATGGTAAGAATTCACGTGGAGGAACAGAAAGTTCAGGAAATGAGATGGCAGCGGAATTAGCAGATAAGTACATGTTGGTGCAGAAGACAAGCTGCTTCCAGCCAGAATTTCATCCCGTGAGGGATAGATGTTGGGACAAGAGGAGATCCCACACTAAATCAAGAGTAGAGAGCAATGGTAAGAATTTGCCACAGGATAAAAAAGTAGCCCAAGGTGGGTGGGGGGGAAGGGGGTGAAAGGCTTCAGATGTTTCCACTGTGGTAAAGTGGGACACATAAGGTCACAGTGCTGGTCGTTGAAGAAAGGCACTGTGGGAAGAGTTGTGGTAAAGGAGGTTAAGCCAGTGGCGTTAATGGAGGTAGTAGAGGAGACCCCAAGAAGAACCAAGCATTGCAGGAGAGTGGGCAGGGGCTGGGTATGGAGTTAGTAACTGTTCTCTACAAAGAATTCGCCTCTGTGGGTAAAGTTTACTCAGAAAGAACAGTAGGAGAAAGACAAGAGCTTATAATTTTGAGAGATATAAGATCTAACTAGTCATTGATAGTAAAAGATGAATGAATATGCACTCTTTCTGATCTGTTTCTTGAAAGTGTGATCATTTGTGGGATAAATGGACAAAAAAATTATCATTCACTTATGTAAGATTAGGTTGGAATGCCAACTCAAGACTAGGGAAGTTACAGTGGGAGTGATTGACAGAGTGTCAGTTCCAGGAAAAAAATGAGGTCTGCAGATGCTGGAGATCACAGTTGAAAATGTGTTGCTGGTTAAAGCGCAGCAGGTTAGGCAGCATCCAAGGAATAGGAAATTCGACGTTTCGGGCATAAGCCCTTCATCAGGAATGAGGAGAGTGTGCCAAGCAGGCTTTTTATCTTAGCCTGCTTGGCACACTCTCCTCATTCCTGATGAAGGGCTTATGCCCGAAACGTCGAATTTCCTATTCCTTGGATGCTGCCTAACCTGCTGTGCTTTAACCAGCAACACATTTTCAACTGTCAGTTTCAGGAATCCAGTTTGCTCTTGGGAATGATTTTGCAGGATCCAAGGTGGGGATGACACCCCTTGTTGTGGAGAAGCCGAAGGAAGACCAAGAAACTGAGGAGTTAAAACAGAAATATCCTGGTATTTTCCCAAGCTGTGTGGTAGCCAGATCCCACTATCGTAAGTCACAAAATGAAGCAAAAAGTAAAGAGAAAGATGAAGGAGTTGAGGTTCAGTTTGCAGATACCCTGTTTGATGTAATGGTGCAGGAAAAACCTGAAGAGGCAGAGGTTCAAACGGAAGTATTTAGCCCTGAAAGGCTAAGAGACTTGCAACAGCAAAACAAGATGCTAAAAGATATGTATGTGAATGCATACTCTGAAAAGGAGGCAGAGAATATCCCAGAGTGTTATTATTTGAAATTAATTAAAGAATAATTGACAGGACTGAAGTCGGAGATCTCACACTTAGATTATGTATCGGAGGTGAGGGAGAAACTAAAGTGAGTAACTGAGTTAGTTAAACAACACGTAATGAGGGCACAGTGTAGAATGAAGCAAGTGGCAGATAAAAGCTCTGAGACTCAGACATTTGTCCGAGGGGATAACATGTTAGTACTGTTACCAGTGATAGGAGATCTCTTCAAAGCCAAGTTTAGTGGTCCCTATCAAATTGAGAAAAAGTTGAGTCAAGTGAACTATTTAGTAAAGGTGCCAGATAGAAAAAAAAGGTATCGAATATGGCATGTGAACATGTTGAAACCATGTTATACAGGAGAGAAAGAGCTGGAGAAACAGGTGTTAGTTACTGCCCTTCAGAGTGAGGAATCAGATCCAAATGATATGGATTTTGAGGTGCCTCAAAAAAGATCAAAAAATGAAGAAGTCTTTGAGGAGAGGGATAGGTTAGTAAGGTATCTGTCTCAGGAGCATAGAACGCTGTTGAAAGGTTGTTACTGCAGTATAAGGACATATGTAAGAATCAGATAGGGAGGACTAATGCTATTGTACATGAAGGAGACGCAGGGAATACTGCTCTGATAAAACAACACCCCTATCGGCTTAAGTCCTTTCAAAGTCAGACAGGTCCAAATAGAGGTGGAAGCCATGCTCAGTGAGGACATCATCAAACCAAGCCAGAACGAATGGAGTTCGCTGATCATCATAGTTCCCAAGCCGGATGGGACTCAACGATTCTGCGTGGATTATCAGAAGGTCAACGCCGTTACAAAATAAGACTCATATCCATTTCCTAGATCGGTGGAATATTTTGAGAAAGTCAGGCAGGCCAGTTACATCACCAAGTTGGACTTAGTGTGTGGTTACAAGCAAGTACCTTTATCAGAGATGACTAAAGACACTTCTATGTTTGTAACCCTAAATGAGCTATATCAGTTTAAAATAATGTCCTTTAGAATGAAGAACGCACCCGCCACATTCCAAAGACTCATGAACTGAGTTGTGGCTGGGTTAACAAACTGTGCAGTCTGTTTGGATGGTGTAGTGATCTTTAGTAAATCTGGGAAAGATCAGATGGTACAGTTGGCAGAGCTCTTTGAACAACTAAAAGAAGCAAAGTTGGTGATAAACTTAAATAAAACTGAATTTGCGAAAGCAGAGGTGACATTCTTGGGACATAATATCAGTCGTGGAAGGTTGACCCCACAGAATGCAAAGACGAAGGTCATCGAGGAATTTCCACGACCAACCTCGAAGAAAGAGAAGCTTCAATTTTTCAGACTCAACGGATTCTATTGGAAGTTTGTTCCAAACTTCAGCAGTGTAGTAGCACTGTTAACCGAATTGCTGAAGAAGAACACAAAGTTTCGGTGGTCAGAACAATGCCAGGAGGCATTCGACCATTTGAAAACCATATTAACCATCAAATCAGTTTTAGCTGCACCAAACTTTTCGAAACCTTTTAAAGTTACCATCAAAGCTAGTGACATAGGAGTTTGAGCTGTACTCTTACAGGAAGATGAGGATGGGATTGAGCTGCCAGTTGGTGACTTTTTGAAGAAGATCAACATCCACCAGAGGAAATGCTCCACAATCAAATAGGAATTATTGAGGTTGGCCTTAGCCTTACAACATTCCAATGTGTATGTCACGAACAATGTGTCAGAGATGGTTGTGTACACGGATCACAATATTACATTCTTAGAAATGATTTAAAGACAAGAATATGAGACTATTTCATTGGAATCTTATGTTACAGACTTTTAATTTAAAAATCATACATGTTGTGGGTCGAACGAATGTAATCACAGATGCGTTATCGCAGATTTAACTGATAGAGTTTAGATGATATTTGTCGTTATTTAATGTTTTTTATATATATATATACAGGTATATAGAAACAAGTTAACGTGAACTTATATTAACGTTATCTATATATTAGGGTAATATGTTTAAAAAGTAGAGCAAACAAAATGCAGCCATCTTTTCATTATGATGGTTCAGAGTTGTTGTGAAGATGTGGGTGAACTATACCTTCAAAAGCTAGCAGCGACAGCACCAAATGTTCTCAATAAGACACAATGTAAACATGTGGCCCAGCTACTGGGGTAGCTAGGGCAGTTAGTTGCCTAGAGCTGAAAAATGTGTTGCTGGAAAAGCGCAGCAGGTCAGGCAGCCTCCAAGGAGCAGGAGAATCGACGTTTCGGGCATAAGCCCTTCTTCAGGAAGAAGGGCTTATGCCTGAAACGTCGATTCTCCTGCTCCTTGGAGGCTGCCTGACCTGCTGCACTTTTCCAGCAACACATTTTTCAGCTCTGATCTCCAGCATCTGCAGTCCTCACTTTCTCCTAGTTAGTTGCCTAGAGACAAAAACAGATTTGAATTAGGCCAATCAGTTAAATTATACCCCAAAACAAATACCAAACTCCAATCCAGTTTGGATGTGGTGTGTTAACAATCTTAAAAGTCAATGACACAATCCAATGCTTAGGGGTATAAGACCAGGAAAAGTTGAACAGTTGAGATGAGAGCTACCAGCACTTAAGACTGCATGAAAAATAGCTCTCTTAAAAGTACCGTTTTATTGATCAGTAACCTGTGAAGCAGAATCCCTAAGATGAAGAAAAGAAGACACAGGAAGATCCAAATAGGAGAACCGAAAGCCGCCTGGCTTTGAGATAAGAAGTTTTGTTTTTGTAAATCTTAATTGGGAGTTTTATCAGACTAATATTGTGGAAGGGGAAGGTAAACGATCAGTTAGAGGATGGAGTTGTAAATAGTTGTTAGTTAATTATTCTCTGTTTTACTTTAAGAAATGAAGTTGTTAATTTTTACTTAGTTCTTGGCCTATCGAATTTTCACAGGTTACTGCACGGGATAAATCTTTTCTGTGTTGCTAGTTTTAAATTAAGCAGGAGAGTTTACCCCATGTCGTTACAATTGGAGACATGGATAAAGCACACAGTAAAACGTTGTATTGCAAGATCCTGCATGTCAATGGCAGGATAGTGCTCCAAGGTCAATACTCCAAGCATTCGTTAGCTGCATTGGGGTGCAACACATTATCTGAACAATTATAGTGTTGTAGAGTTATAGAGCCCTACAGCACAGAGAAAGGCCTTTGGACCAAACCAGTCCATGCTAACCAAAATGTCCACCTACGCTAATCCTATTTCCCTTCACTTGGCCCATTTCCTTCTCAACCTTTTGAGTGTTTAGTTGATTCTGGAACCACAGCTCCAGAGTGGGTGAACAACATCCTCAGCTTCAAGGGAGAGCATACAAAGAAGTCGGGAAAATTTGAGTAGCCAGTGTTCAAGTGCTGACAACTGCAAATGTGTTGCTGGTCAAAGCACAGCAGGTTAGGCAGCATCTCAGGAATAGAGAATTCGACGTTTCGAGCATAAGCCCTTCATCAGGAATAAGAGAGAGAGCCAAGCAGGCTGAGATAAAAGGTAGGGAGGAGGGACTAGGGGGAGGGGCGATGGAGGTGGGATAGGTGGAAGGAGGTCAAGGTGAAAGTCACTATTTCTGCCTTGTTCTATCCGTATGTCTTTGCTTGTTTTTAATCATATCTGTACCATAATCTGAATATCCAAAATTTATTTTGATGGAGTTATATAGAATCGTCGTCATTAAATCTTTTAGTTTCACTGTGTAGCGAAGGTTAATTTGGTTTGGCTTCCTATCCCTGGTCATAGCATTTATTACAACACAGTTGATGGCAACATAATGGTGACTCATAACTGAGTTAATGTTCTGAAGGCATGAGTTCATAACCCAGCCATAGCCTCTGGTGACATTTGAATTCAATAAAATAACTTGGAACTGGAAGTTAGTTTCATCGTGGCCATTGTCAATTTTTGTCAAAAAGATACCATTTGGTTTACTAATGCCCTTTAGAGAATGAAATCTGCCATCTTTACCTGGTCTGGCTTACATTTGATTCTCGACCACAGCAATATGGTTGACTCTGAACTGTTCTCTGATGCAGCTGGCAGGGCAGTTGGTTTGTGAATGCAAAATTATTCCCATACTGTCTGAGCTCACCATTAAGGCCCTGTTCTCTTGATGTAGCCCCTTGCCTGAGGTGTGGTCACCACAGTTGTTCCTCTCTAGTGAGAGAGAAAGAGAGAGAGAGAGAGAGAGGAGTGCTATGGTCATTCAGGACTTTGGAGACACTGTAATTCAAGCAGATCCTACCCAGTTAATCAACATTTGGACAACTGGGAATAGGTAACAAATGTTGGCCTTACCAGTGATGGACATCCTATTAAAGAATAAAAGGCTTTCCTGTAGCTCACCAGATCCCTCATTGCAAAAGTAATCAGTTGTGGAGTGGTTTCAGATATCTTAAATTGAAAGATGCTGCAAAATTGGAGATTTTTCCTATCTAATCCTGATGATTTCTTAATATCTGCACCAAATCAAAACTATAGTCCTAATGTCCCTCAGTGTAGAAGTCATTCTCATGGTCTTCGATTATTTTGAGATATTTGGGGCAATTCCTCATAAAATCTCTGCAGTGTGGAAGCAGGGCATTTGGTCCATCAAATCCATACTAACCCTCCAAAAAGCATCCCACTCAGGTCCACTACGTCCCTGTAACCCAACATTTCCCATGGCCAATTCACCTCACCTGCACATCTTTGGACTTTGGACATCTTGGGAGGAAACCAGAGTACCTGGAGGAAACCCATGTAGACAAGGGGTGAACATACAAGCTCCACACAGACAGTCACCTCAGGCTGGAATCAAACACGGGTCCCTGGTGCTGTGAGGCAGTAGTTTTAACCACTGAGTGTCTGTGCCATCCAGATTGGTAATTAATTATTTCAAATCAACTCACAAGGCTACAGGGATAGAATGAGGTATCTGACAGATCGAATTCCCCTACCTAGAACTTGCAGATATTTAAGGGAGACAATGGCTCCTTCTGTGCAGTAAGTGACTCTATTAATGTCCTTCTCCAATAATTAATTTTAACTCCAAGTGAGAACCTCTTGCTTATTTAAATCAACACAGATATTAACAAGTTTAGAAATATGCAATTTTTAGTTGTTTATTCAGTTCCTTGGCTTCGGTTTTATTTGCCATTCCTTTGGTCCCACTTAGCAGAGACTGGGCAGGAAAATAGTTAAGGGTGAATCACCAACTCTGGTTAACTAAATATCAAATTTAAGAAGAAAACATATAATATCACAAAAACAAGTGCTGGGTAATGATTGCACAGAACATAAAGACTGGCAAAGAACGACGAAAAGACCAACCAGGAGGAAGAAATTAGAGCATGTGAGGTAGCTGGCAAGTAAGTTTATACAAGTATTTTAGAAGTGGGTAAAGTGAGTATTGATCCTTTAGAGATTGAGAATGGGCTGTTGATAGTAGATAATAATGCGATGGCAGATAAAATGAACAAACCTTTTGATTCTGCCTTCACTATGGAGAATACAAAAAATGCCAGTAACAGCTATAAATCAGCAAGTGGAAGAAATAGAAGAACTTAGTAGCTGCACTGACTGGCTGAACAGGCTCGAGGGGCTGAATGGCCTGTTCCTATGTTGCTGTGTTTGAGTGGTCATCTCATTCCTGGGCTGAGCCTGTAACATACTCTATGAAGCACAACCTGTCTTTACTTCCATCCTCATCTGAATCACGAGTGAGTGGCAATGAGGAAACTGATGAAGCTATGGGTTAAAAAGTTGAAAGTGGCAAATGAAGTCGTAGATGTATTGGTGTTAATTTTCCAAAATTCACCAGATTTCAGAAAGGTTCCATCAGATAAGAAAGTAGTAAATATAACTTCTCTATTTAAGAAGGGAAGGAGGCAGAAATCAGAGAACAATAGGCCTGTTAGTTTAACATATGTCACAGAGGAGGTGTTAGAATGGATTATTAAAAAGGTTATAACTGGGCATTTGAATAAACTCAAGAAGATCAGGTTGTCAGCAGAGTTTCATCTAAGGCAAATCATACTTAATCAATTTATTGGCATTCTTTGAAGAATAAACTTGCACTGTGAATAAAGGGGAGCTGGTAGATGTACTGAACTTGAATTTGCAGAGGGTGTTTGACAAGATGTGATGTAAACTGGTAATTTGTGTAGTAGGACCTCATAGTGTAGGGACTAACATATTAGCGTGAATAGAAGATTCATTCCTGATGAAGAGCTTTTGCCTGAAATGTCGATTTTTCTGCTCCTTGGATGCTGCCTGACTTTCTATGCATTTCTGGCACCACTCTAATCTTGATTCTAATCTCCAGCATCTGCAGTACCCACTTTTGCCTGCCTGAATATTGCATTAGGGAACATCTCCGGACACCCGCACCAATCAACCACACCGCCCCGTGGCCCAACATTTCAACTCCCCCTCCCACTCTGTCGAGGATATGGAGGTCCTGGGCCTCCTTCACCGCCGCTCCCTCACCACCAGACGCCTGGAGGAAGAACACCTCATCTTCCGCCTCGGAACATTTCAACCCTAGGGCATCAATGTGGACTTCAACAGTTTCCTCATTTCCCCTTCCCCCACCTCTCCTTAGTTCCAAACTTCCAGCTCAGCACTGTCCCCATGATTTGTCCAAACTTGTCCTACCTGCCTAGCTTCTTTTCCACCTGTCCACTCCACCCTCTCCTCCCTGACCTATCACCTTCATCCCCTCCCCCACTCACCCATTGTACTCTATGCTACTTTCTCCCCACCCCCACCCTCCTCTAGCTTATCTCTCCACGCTTCAGGCTCACTGCCTTTATTCCTGATGAAGGGCTTTTGCCCGAAACGTCGATTTCGCTGGTCCTTGGATGCTGCCTGAACTGCTGTGCTCTTCCAGCACCACTAATCCTGAATAGAAGATCAGCCAACTGGCAGAGAAAAAAAATGTACAAATGTACCTTTTGCTGATTGGCAAGATGTAACACTTGAAGTACCTTAGAGGTCTACGCTGGGGCCTTTGCATTTTTCAATTTACCTTAATGACTTAGATGAAAAGAAAAAAAGGCATCAGAACTAACTTTGCAAATGACACAAAGATGAGGTAGAAATTACATTGTTAAAAAAAAATATGTAAGTGAGGTTAGAAAAACAGAAAGTGTTGGGGAAACTCAACACATCTGTCATCATGGAGAGAGATGTTTCATGCTTGATACAACTCTTCTTCAGAATTGTTTCTTCCTCCACTGATGCTGCCAGACCTGCTCAGTATCTCTAGCATTTTCTGTTTTTGTTTCACATTTTCAGCATCAGTAACATTTTGCTTTCATTTCAGGAGGTTATAGATAGGATCAGTGAATAGGTAGAAATCTGGCAAATTGTGTGGGAAAATGTGAAGTTTGTCATTTTGTCAGGAAGAATAGAAAAAGGGTATTACTTAAATGGAAAATGATTGCAGAATTCTGAGGTACAGAGAGATCTATCTAGTAGATTAGTCACAAAAAGTTAGAAATCATGTTAACACATCCTTAAGAATTTTAATAGAACGCTATGCTTTATAATATGAGGAATTGATCGTAAAACTTAGGATGTTATGCTTCAGTTAGAAAGGGCATCTGTGAATCCACATTTCAAATTCTGTATGCAGATTGGATATCCTTAATGAAAAAGGAATATAAATGCATAAAACACAGATCCTGGAAGATTTACTAGTTTGATACCTACAAAATTAAAAATCACACAACACCTAGGTTTTAACTTTGTCCACCCAGGTCCAACACCGACATCTCCACATCAGGGATACCTACAAAGAGTGAATTGTTTTATAAGGTGAGCCGGGCCAGTCTGGGCTTGTCTTCACTGGAGTTTAGAAGAGTGGGAGGTTACTTAGTACCATAAGGACTCAGAGCAGGAGTAGGCCATTTACCCCCTTGACCCTGCTCCACTATTCACTATGATCATGGCTGATTCAACATTCTTCATGTCCACTTTCCTGCCTTTTCCTGTAACCCTTGATTCCTTGACTAATCAAGAATCTATCTATCTCAGCCTAAATGTACACAAGGACTCTGCCCCCATAGCTGTCTGTGGCAAGGATTTCCAAAGACTCACATCTCTGAGAAAAGAAATTCCTGTCATCTCAGCCTTAAATTGACACTTATTTATTGTGAGACTATGCTCTCTGGTCCTAGACTCTCCCATGACGGAAACATCCTCTCAGAATTTACTCTGTCAAGCCCCTTAAGAATTCCATGTGTTTCAATGATGTCACCTCTCATTCTTCTAAACTCCAGTGAGTGGAGTTTAAACTTTGCTCATAAGACATGGGCAGCATGGCAGTTCAGTTAGCACTGCTGCCACCCAGCGCCAGGAACCCAGGTTCGATTCCGACTTTGGGTGACTGTCTTGTGGAGTTTGCATATTCTCCCCGTGTCTGCATGGGTTTCCTTCATGTGCTCCGGTTTCCTTCCACAGTCCAAAGATATGCAGGTTGGGTGAATTGGCCATGCTAAATTGTCCAAACTGTTCGGAGATGTGTAGGTTAGATGCATTTGTTAGGGAAAATGTAAAATAATAGGGTGGGAGAATGGGTCTGGTTGGGATTCTCTTTGGAGTGTCGATGTGGATGTGTTGGGTCAAATAACCTGTTTCCACACTGTAGGGATTCTATGAATCCCTCTATATCAGGAACCATCCCAATGATTATTCTCTGAACTGCTTCTATTGAAATGATATCATTCCTCAAATAAGGGGATTGCAATTGCTCAGAGGGCTCCAGATGTGGTCGCATCTGACCCATGTGCACTTGCAGTAAGACTTCCCATTCTTATACTCCAACCCCCTTGAAATAAAGAACAACATTCCATTAGCCTTCCTGAATACCTGCTGTAAAAAATGAGGTCTGCAGATGCTGGAGATCACAGCTGCAAATGTGTTGCTGGTCAAAGCACAGCAGGTTAGGCAGCATCTCAGGAATAGAGAATTCGACGTTTCGAGCATAAGCCCTTCATCAGGAATAAGAGAGAGAGCCAAGCAGGCTGAGATAAAAGGTAGGGAGGAGGGACTAGGGGGAGGGGCGATGGAGGTGGGATAGGTGGAAGGAGGTCAAGGTGAGGGTGATAGGCCGGAGTGGGGTGGGGGCGGAGAGGTCAGGAAGAGGATTGCAGGTTAGGAGGGCGGTGCTGAGTTGAGGGAACCGACTGAGACAAGGTGGGGGGAGGGGAAATGAGGAAGCTGGAGAAATCTGAATTCATACCTTGTGGTTGGAGGGTTCCCAGGCGGAAGATGAGGCGCTCCTCCTCCAGCCGTCGTGTAGTTGTGTTCTGCCGGTGGAGGAGTCCAAGGACCTGCATGTCCTCGGTGGAGTGGGAGGGGGAGTTAAAGTGTTGAGCCACGGGGTGATTGGGTTGGTTGGTTCGGGCGGCCCAGAGGTGTTCTCTGAAGCGTTCCGCAAGTAAGCGGCCTGTCTCACCAATATAGAGGAGGCCACATCGGGTGCAGCGGATGCAATAGATGATGTGTGTGGAGGTACAGGTGAACTTGTGGCGGATATGGAAGGATCCCTTGGGGCCTTGGAGGGAAGTGAGTGTGGAGGTGTGGGCGCAAGTTTTACATTTCCTGCGGTTGCAGGGGAAGGTGCCGGGGGTGGAGGTTGGGTTGGTGGGGGGTGTGGATCTGACAAGGGAGTCACGAAGGGAGTGGTCCTTGCGGAACGCTGATAGGGGAGGGGAGGGAAATATATCCTTGGTGGTGGGGTCCGTTTGGAGGTGGCGGAAATGGCGGCGGATAATACGTTGTATGCGCAGGTTGGTGGGGTGGTAGGTGAGAACCAGTGGGGTTCTGTCTTGGTGGCGGTTGGAGGAGCGGGGCTCAAGGGCGGAGGAGCGGGAAGTGGAGGAGATGCGGTGGAGGGCATCGTCGATGCAAATGTGTTGCTGGTCAAAGCACAGCAGGTTAGGGCTTATGCTCGAAACGCCGAATTCTCTATTCCTGTGAATACCTGCTGTCCCATGAGCTAGCTTTCTGTATATTGTACTAAGTATCCCCAAGTCCCTTTGTGTTGCAGCAGTCTGCAAATTTTCTCCATTTAAATCAAACTGTGTTCTTATGCACTTCTTTCTAAAATGAATAACTTTGCATTTTCCCAGCATTTTACTTAACCTAACAATATCTCTCTGTAACCTGTATCCCTTTGGCAACTTCCCTTTCAACCTATTCTGGCAACAGTAGGGAAAAGTGCAGACAAACCTTTACAAAGGCAGTCTTCAAAACCTTCCTGAAATAAACCCAGAGAATCTCTTGCCTGTGATCACCCAAACTGGAGAAGGATCATCTGTGAAGGTGCCAACAATCTCCAAAAGACTTGGTTGGAGGCCAAGCACAAACAGCAGAAGGTGCATGTGAAAACCACAGCATCTCACCCCACGTGCGGCAGGGGATGTACATCTAACATTGGATTATTTCATCACTTCATGATCCACAACTCTAAAATGGGAGAAAGGCATCCTTGGCTGCCAGGACAATCACAGACAAAGGAGAATCCGTACAGTGCAGAACTAGGTCATTCAGCCCATTGAGTCTGCATCAACTTTCCAAAGAGCATCCCACCCTACCTTGTAAGTATCATGGCTAACTCACATAGCCTCGACACTACACAGCAATTCACCCAACTTGCACATCTTTGGACTGCAGGAGGAAACTAGAACACCCAGAGGAAACCCACACAGACACAGGGAGAATGTGTAAAAGCCACACAGAGAGTCACCCTAGGCAGAAATTGAACCCAGGTTCCCGACTTGTGAGGTTGCAGTGCTAACCACTGAGCCACTATGCTTCCCATCTAGTACCAACTACTATAATAATCTGATTGGAAACACCTCAGACAGTGAGAAGGATTTGCTGCAGTGAATGAACAGGGCCTGTTACTTCTATCTGTCCCAGGACATATCAACTGTAAATTACATATGATTGGGATTACAAAGTTAAAAATTACACAACACCAGGTTATAGCCCAACAGGTTTAGTTGGAAGCACTAGGTGATTGTGGAGCCTGATGGAGAAGCAGCGCTCCGAAAGCTAGTGCTTCCAAATAAACCTGTTGGACTATAACCTGGCGTTGTGTGAGTTTTTACCTTTGTATACCTCAGTCAATACCAGCACCTCAAAATCATTGTATGATTGGCACTTCTGACTGGAAATTTCGTGATCTTCTCAATTACCTGCTGAGGACACTTGTCTTCCAAATTGGATTTCCCGATGTTCTGTCAGATACAGTGTGCTGGAAGTTATAATTGATAATTTTCTTTGTATAAGATTCAGCCATGTGACATTGTATTCTGCTTTACTTTAAATTTCTAATAAAGAAAAGGGAACAGGAAATGTGAATGCGTGTTTTGTCACATTCTGCTGATAGTGTTGTTCTTTGAATAGATTCCATTCTAATTGGCACTTATGACACATTGAGCATTGTGAGGAGATTAATTTGCACCTCTGCTTAATTTTGCTTCTTTCACTGTCAGACTTTGTGCCCCATATATTGGTGTGAAATTCAAACATGTTTGATCATGGAAGTAACTAGCAACGATGAAAGTGTATGCAAATGTGGACATTTGCAAATGCAAATAAATCTGCCAAGAAAAGTCATTTGAAGTGAAAAATTAAAATGATGCATTTCTTGATTTCTTTTTGTTAATTGAGGACACAACCTCAATGGTCAAACTATTGACAGATGTCACCCAGCTCTCTGTCTGTGTTTTACCAGGAAGCTACTGTTAATACAATTAGCTTTTTTTCTCATTAAGTTCAAGGGTGTGCTCTCTGCTAGCACAGCCTACCAATAGTGTGAAAACATTAGTCACAGCTAAGAATTTTTAGGTAGGTGATGTTCCTCTAAATTCATATTTCTGGTGTCTTGTGTCACCATTCCTGTTTATATATTAGATAAAGGCTTTTTAAAAATAATAATTTTTCCACTTTTGAAGCAGAACAGAGGGGCAATGGTGTTGTGATAACGTCACTAGACTATTCAGAAGCCAACACTAAGTCTCTGGGGACTTGGGTTCAAACCTTACCCAAATCTTATGACATCTGGTGAAAATTAAGTGCAATTCATTATAAACTCTGGAGTTCAGTCATAATGCCCCTACCTCTAAGCTAGGAGCCCTGAGTTCAAGTCCCACCTTCTCCAGAGGTGTGTGATAATATCTCTGAACAGCTGATTAGAAAAATACACATTATCCATTAGGATATGAGCTTGTGGTGCAGTGACAGTGTCCCTACCTCTGTGCCCAGGAGACCCATGTTCTACCCTATAGAGGCATACAATAAAAATTCCAACCCGTTTGATTACAGAAAATATCTATGAAATCAGGAATAGAAAAGATTAAGTCCATAACATGATTTGTTGGAAAATTGTGAGAGCAATCTCACAGATAAATGAGTCAATAATAGACAACAATACTAGATGTACTTCAGCAACACAACAAGCCTCCTTCATTAGCTCCTTTCAGCCCCATGACCACTATCACCTGGAAGTCAAGAGCAACTGAAGTGTCGCAGTTCTATCGCTTGCAAGATCCCTTCCAAGTTCTGTACCATCCTGACAAGAATCTTTATTACCATTTCTTCACTGTCACTGAATCAAAATCTTGGATCTTCAGCCGGCAATGTGCATTTTCCCTAAAGCACATGGGCTACACAATTCAAGAAAGTAAATCACAACCATTTACTCAAGGGTTACAAATTCTGGTTTTGCTAGAGACACTGTATCCCACAATAAATGCATAGCTGACCTTAGCCCAGATGGTGTTTTAAGTAGGTGAGGGACAGATGGCAATCGAAACTCATCGGATTGATATTGATACAAATTACTAGCAAGTAGAGAGTTGGGAGAGCATCCTGCCCAGCCTGGCACCATGATAAGGGTTTCAATATTAAAATCACAAGAACTCACTGCAGCTGGCTGGAGTTGTTGAAAAATTGACCTTACCTCCATCATAATGTCAGAAATGGGGATCTTGGGATGTTCACCAATGACTGCACAATGTTCAGCACCATTTATGCATCATCAAATACTGAAGCAGTCCATATCAAAATGCACTAGACGCAGAAAAGATCCAGACTTGGGTTGACAAATGCTAAGTGAAATTTCCACCACATAAATGCCAGGTTATGACTATCTGCAATAAAAGATCATCTAACCACCACCCCCTTGACATTCAATAGTGTTAGCATCACAATATCATTCACAATCAGCATCCTGTGGCGTGACCATTGACCATAAGCTCAGTTGGATTCACCACATAAATAACAAGAGCAGGTCAGAGGCCAGGAATACCACAGCCAATACTCCATCTTCTGACTCCTCAAAGCTTGTCCACCATCTACAAGGCACAAATCAGAAGTGTGATGAAATACTGCCCACTAGACTGGACAAATGCAGCTTCAACAATATTCAAGAAACTTGACACCATCCAGGACAAAGCAGCCCACTAGATTGGCACCACATCCACAAACATTCATTTCCTCCACCACCAACACTCAGTGGCAGCAGTGTATATCATATACAAGATGCACTGTAGAAATTTACCAGAGTTCCTTTGAAACAAACTCATGACCATTCATAAAGGCAAGGGCAGCAGATATATCAGAACACCACCACTTATAAATTTTCCTCCAAGCCATTCTCCATCCTGACTTAAAAATATATCGCCAGTCCTTCACTGTCTCTGGTTCAAAAAGCTGGAATTCCCCCTCTAATGGTATTGTGGATCACCCCACTGCACACGGTCTGCTATGGTTCAAGAAAGCAGCTCACCCACCACCTTCTCAAGGGCAACTAGGGACAGACAATAACTGCTGGTGCAGTCTGTGATGCCCATGTGCCCTGAGTGATTAAAATGAAAAGAATTCTGTGAGAAGAAGGATCAGCTGTAGTTGGCAATTATTTGTGGAAGCGAGCGTTACGGAGCTTAACACCTATTTATAACAGTTATCAAGAAAGCCCAAAAAACAGGTTCTGTCTTCCTTTTACTTGTGGCACAGTGATAGTGCTCCTGTCTCTTAGCAAGAAGGCCCATGTTCAAATCCCACAAGAGCCAGAGGTGCGCCATAACATCTCTGAAATGATGATTAAAAATCAACTCGAAAACAAACCCCATCAATTTAGAAGAGGAGCCAAGATCTGCTCTAATTGGATACAGCGTGTTTCACTGATGACTTGGTATTCTTTGTACCACTTTATCAAATATAGTTGCAGCACACACTTTTTTTTACCTCTCTTTAATCATGTGTTTGGAATGCTCTCCTTTAATGGTCAGAGCATTGAGTATAGTAGTTGGGAGGTCATGTTGTGCCTGGACAGGACATTGGTTAAGCCACTTTTGGAATGTTGCCTGCAATTCTGGTCTCCTTTCTATCAGAAGGAAGCTGTGAAACTTGGAACGGTTCAGAAAAGAGTGACAAGGATGTTGCCAGGTTGGAGGGTTTCAGCTATACAGAGAGGCTGAATAGGCTGGGGCTGTGTTCCCTGAAGTGTCGGAGGCTGAGGGGTGACTTTATAGAGGTTTATAAAATCATGAGGGGCATGGATAGGATAAATAGACAACATCTTTTCTCTCGGGTGGGGGAGTCCAGAACTAGAGAGCATGGGTTTAAGGTGAGAGGGAGAGGATATAAAAGGGACCTAAGGGGCAACTTTTTTACAGATGACGTGGTGGAGGTTGGTACAATTGCAACATTTAAAAGGTAACTGGATGGATACATGAATAGAAAGGGTTTAGTGGGATATGGGTCAAGTGCTGGCAAAAGGGACTAGGTTAGGTTGGGATATCTGGACGGCATGGACGAGTTGGACTGAAGGGTCTGTTTCCATGCTATACATATCTATGACGCTATTGTGGCAACAAAATGAAGATATGTGACAAAAGCCTTTCTTTTCATTAGGAAAGAAAAATCATCAGAATGATATATATTTGTTGAGCTGCTTCACTGACATTGTTGATTTGTCTGGTGTATTTATCACGGACACCCTGGAGCAAGTTTGACTGCAAATAGTCCTTAGGAGGTGATGAGATATTAATATGTCCCAGTAGCATAGACTTTATTACTTAAACAGTCAATCTTGCCCACTGCTAAATACCCTTATCCACAAAGTCTAAAGATGAAATCTTCCAAGCTCTTCTTCCATGGAAGTTGGTATTGGATGTACATCAGTCTCACCACATCCTCATGGTGCATCAAGGAATCACCTAGCATAGTGTTCACACTTGATTAATACAATACTTCAATATTTTCATTGCAGTGCTGTTGCCAGGCTACTTTGCATGCAAGGATAGGTCCCCTCACTTGCATTGGAACGGGGCTTGGGGTGGTGGCGGGCAATTCAGCATCTCAGGATGGGAGATAATAGTGCATTGAAGCACATGGATAAAGCAGGACAAGAGGGCTCATCAGTGGTTCGCACCAACCTGGCTTCAACTTGGGGGACAGCGCATCACAATGGTTGGCATAAGTAAGCTGTAAGCCTGCGATTCAGGAGGTAATGTGAGAAAATGAAGATTGAAATGACGATTGCATGGGAACATGGAAACTAATGGGCTGCTAGGAAGAACGGAAATAAGGGGGTGGATAAAGATAAACTATATCCAGTCGTGGGATATTCTTGAACTCAGGGGCACAGAGATTGAAAGATGTTAGAAGTTACTTTCACACACAAAGGGTGGGAGAGGTTTAGAATTCTCTTCCATGAATGGCAGTGAATGCTAGATCAGCTGTCAGTTTAAATTCTGAGCAGGACAAAATTTTGTAAAGCAAAGATATTAAGGATATAGGTCAAAGGCAGGTTAAGCCACAGATCATCTGTAATCGCAACCAATGGCAGAACAGGCTCGAGGGGCTGAATGGCCTGGTCCTATGTTTGTGTGGTGATCTCATTACCACGCTGAGCCTGTAACATACTCTGCAAAGCACAACTGATCTTGTCTGAAAATTAAAAATGACCGTCATAGCAGCAGAATGGCCAGAGTAAGGCTTTATTTTCTGTCTGAGGACTCTAGTTTTATTTGTAAGTGTTATGAGGCCCACCAAGGGGCAGTTGCATTAATCAGTCACTTGCACAGGACAGCTTTCAAATATCTGTGACCACAGAATACTGTGAGCAACGTTATGGAATACGAATTCTAGTCACAAGCAATCTTGACCATGTCATTGGTTATTACAAATTGATCATAGTCATCGCTGTGAAGCAGAAGTAATTACAAGTGATCTTAAAGGTGACACCTGTGAGCCCAATTCACACAGACAATCCCAGGTCTCAAAGGCTGCACAAGGACATTAAGCTGATTTCCTCTCACCTCGAACTCTAATTACCCTGTATCTGACAAAATGCTCTTATGTGCAATGCTGCCCATTTTAACTGACACAAGGTTTCAGTAATCTTACTGCACTTATAATCTCCTATTGTATACAAGTCTTGTCCTGCCTGCATTGCTCCAAGGCCCACTATATCCAAGATCCATGTAGATACATTCGATTGCCCTCCTTGTTGGATTTCTCTTGTCCCACTATGCCAAGGATGACACTAAGCTGTCCCTTGATTGTGATGTCACTGCTCAGTGCTCACATCACTAATGACCTGTCCTGTTCCTGATATCATAGCATCAGAGAGTTGTTAATGTACAGATGGAGGCCATTCAGCCCATCATGCCTACACTAGTTGGCTAAATGAGCATCATTATCTAGTGCTAATCTCTTGCCTTTTCCTCCATACCCTTGCACATTATTTTTATCCAATGTCCTCTTGAATGCCTCAGTTGAACTTGCCTCCACCTCAGGTAGTGCATTCCAGATCCTAACTACTCACTGAGTCAAAATATTCATCCCCACATCACTCTTGCTTCTTTTGCAAATCACTTGAAATCAGTGTCCTCACCTTGTTCCTCTTACAGGTGGGAACAATATCTCCTTATTCAGCTTACTCATAATTTTAAAAATCTCCATCAAATCTTCTCTCAGCCTTCTTCTCTCCAAAGAGAACAGTCCCAACCTCTCCAATCTATCCTCATAATTGAAATTCCTCATTCCTGGAACCATTCTTGGAACCATTCTTGGAAACTCTTCCTGCTTTCTTTCCAATGTGTTCACATTGTGTTCTACAATGTGACTCCCTGAAGTATATATACTTCAGCTCCGACAAGTGTCTTATACAAGTTCAACATCACCTTTTCTTCTATGCTCCTATTCATAAAGCCAAGGATAGTGTAGACTTTACTTATAACTCTCCCTAGCAGTCCTGTCACTTTCAATGCCTGGTGCCCATATACAGCCAGGTCCCTCTGCTTCTGCAGCTTAGAATTGTACCCCCTATTTTATATTGTCTTTCAACATTCTTCCAACCAAAATATATCACCTCACATTTCTCTCTAATGAACCTCACCTGCTGTGTATCTGCCTGCTCCATAAGCCACCTTTGATCATCACTATCACATCCTTGAAGTCTGCATCAGGTTTCTGAAAGCTGCCATGATGCCTATATCACTGATAACTCTCATGTTCTTTTTTCATTTTAAGGACTAGGTTCTCTATAAGGATGGTTTCTGGGAAATCGATGGTACTGTTTGGAACTATGGCTGATGATTCCATTATGCCTTACCCTGATTAAGTCTGAGTGTAATTACAATTCAGGCTGTTCGTCAACCAAGGCAATTATGGAGCAAACAATAAGCCTCCTGTCGAAGAGGTTATGATGCTTGTATCATTATTGTAGTACAGTCCAGACAGAATGTGCCACATAATCCTTGTATGTTGTGCTCAGTACAACCAAAGCGGGCAAAGAGAAGATTTGATTGACTCTAAAGATATTGGAGAGAAGCAACAGTCTTCCAAGGAGGAGGTAAGGACAATGGGCATGAGGAGCATCACCTTCAGGATGATTGGGAGGTCTAGCCTTGGGCATAACAAGCCAGACAGGACTTCATTGAGTCCTATCTCCAACAGATATAAGCTTGGAGATTGTCATTCATTGTTTGTAGATTGTTGATATTTGAAAATCTTATAATCCTAGTTGATGCTGTTACTGGACAAGTCAGATTATAGACTGATATCTGGCTTGATAGTCCACATTTTGGTTTCCTTTTTTATTTAACCAGGTGGTCTTTCACTGAAATGTAAGCAAGTAAAGCTGCATACTTGGTTTTAACAAAACAGAAACTTATTACACAAAAGAAATGAAGACAAAAACTAACAAACCAAACTGAATACCAGCAGCAAAATTTGAAAGATTTGAAAGCACATGGCAAAATATAATCCGATTTATTTCATACATCATCACTTTACAGTACTCAAATATCAGTGAGTGTGTGTAAGAGAGAGGGGCATTTATAGGTTTGTCCTAACTGTTTCTTTAAATTCCTGGTCTTGAAAGATTGATAGTCCTTTCCTTGCTTATTCTCACAACTCAACTTAGACTTTCTTACCTTCAAGTACCTCTTCAGAGTTCTAACCAAACACCTCTGCTCTGGAATTGTCAAACTAAAACACTTACACTGAGGTAACCCATTTCCTAACTATTCTGAATTAATTCATTTCTCCAGGAGAAACTAATTTTAGATTTGACCTCAGCCATGCCTTCTTTGAACTGCTAACAAAATCTTTCCAATCTCTGAGATATCCTGAACAAAGAAAAAAAGATTCTACCAAAATATAAATAAGCAAATGCTTGTAAAACTTACACAACACAAAAAAGTTCCATATCACTCCAAGGGAGCCCCAGTCCTCTGCTCTTTGACACATTCTGGTTTAAAATCATGGCTCCTGGAAACGTGACAATTTACGTATTAAAACCCAAATACACCTAGAACAAATCCATATGCCACTAGTTCAAAATACAAACTCTAAAGTAGCTGATTTGAATAGAACAATAAATTATATCTATTCCATCACAATAGGCAAGCAAACTTTGTTTATTCCCAGAAGTAAATGCAGATCTTGTTTATTTTTTCTTCATTTTCATATTGTTCATTAAATTTAAAATTGTTAACTGCTTGAAGATTTTCCAACATGTGGTGCCCCATTTTAAACAATTACAAGAAGTAATGCTACATTGGGTGTTAAGGAAACAATAGCATTCCTTCAGACAGGATTCTAAAACAATATTCTGCTAGGGATTGGTATCTTGTGTAATTTAATCGTTTTGGCAGCAGTTGCAATGGCATTTGATCAGACAAATGACGATGCAATAAACCAATACGTTTACAATTGTGAGATTCAATTTTCAATGAAGAGTCACCTATGCCAATTATGAGTCTCAGAAGTTTTTCTTTAATGCTTCCTTCTCTCTACATGTACTGTGAAGGGTTGTCCCTAGCTGGCAGTGAATGACCTGAGTTGAAAAGTATGGCATTGGAAAATCACAGCAGAAGAGGCAGCATCCGAGGAGCAGGAGAGTTGACGTTTCAGACATAAGCCTTCATCAGAAACATGGAAGGGGAAGGGTATTGAGAAATAAACAGAAGGCTGGGGGTGCGACTGGTGAGAAAGTAGCTGGGAAGGCAATATGTAGATGCAGGTGTGGGGTGATGGTGACAGGTCGGTGGGGTGGATGGAGCGGATAGGTGAGAAGGAAGTTGAACAGGTGGTCCAGGTCAAGAAAGCGGTGTGGAGTTGGAGGGTTGGATCTGGGATAAGGTGGGAGGAGGGGAGATTTGGATGTTGATGCCGTGTGGTTGAAGAGTCCCAAGGCGGAAGATGAGGCATTCTTCCTCCAGTTGTCGGGTGGCTTAGATTTGGTGCTGGAGGAGGCCCAGGATCTGTATGTCCTTGAGGGAGTGGGAGGGATCTGGTGCACAACTGGATTTTAAATGTGGCATTGACAATTTGAATCCTAGATGCGCCCAGCAGCAGTGAATACTTCACCCCTGCTGAGTGCACTATAATCCAAGTATGGCACCATAGAATTGCACACAATGTTCCAAAAGTGACCCAACTAATGTCCTGTACCAATGCAACATGACCTCCCAACTCCTGCACTTAATACGCTGACCAATAAAGGAAAGCTTACCAAGCGCCTTCTTCACTATCCTATCTACCTGTGACTCCACTTTCAAGGAACTATGAACCTGCACTCCAAGGTCTCTTTGTTCAGCAACACTCCCTAGGACCTTACCATTAGGCGTATAAGTCCTGCTAAGATCTGCTTTCCCAAAATGCAACACCTCACATTTATATAAATTAAAGTCCATCTGCCTCTCCTTAACACAATGGCCCATCTCATAAGATCCCATTGTAATCTGAGATAACTTTCTTCGCTGTCCACTACACCTCTAATTTTGATGTCATCTGCAAACTTAATAGCTATATCTCTGAGTTCGCATCCAATAAATGATGAAAAGTAGTGGGCCCAGCACCGATCCTTGTGACACTCCACTGGACACAGGCCTCCAGTCTGAAAAGCAACCCTCAACCACCACCCTCTGTCTTCTACCTTTTAGCCAGTTCTGTATCCAAATGGCTAATCCTCCCTCAGAAGGATGTTGTAAAACTTGAAAGGGTTCAGAAAAGATTTACAAGGATGTTGTCAGGGTTGGAGATTTGAACTATAGGAAGAGATTGAACAGGCTGGTGCTGTTTTCCCTGGAGCATCAGAGACTGAGGGGTGACCTTATAAAGGCTTATAAAATCATAAAGGGCATGGATAAGGTATGATTTGGAGATGCCGGTGTTGGACTGGGGTGTAAAAGTTAAAAATCACACAACACCAGGTTATCGTCCAACAGGTTTAATTGGAAGCACACTAGCTTTCGGAGCGATGCTCCTTCATCAGGTGATAGTGGAGGGCTCGATCGTAACACAGAATTTATAGCAAAAATTTGCAGTGTGATGTAACTGAAATTATACATTGAAAAATTGATTGTCTGTGAAGCCTTTCATCTATTAGAATACAGTGATAGTTTCACTTCTTTCATGTGTAAATCACAAAACCTTTTTTTAAAGCTGCATTCTCGGGTTAGCTGTTAACATTAGTGATAGCTAGACAATATGTTGAAGGTGTTAGCCCCCCCGTGTTCTCTGTCTATGACCTGATGTTTAGATTGATTCTAATCTAAAAAGTGAGATAACAGAGTTTTACATAAATTCAGGCAGTTTTTGAGCTCAGAGTTCTACATGAATGCATGCAGTGTTTGAGCAAAGTGCAGTGTAACTCTGCAAGTACAAATTCACCCCACAAAAAATATGTGTGCATGTGGGTCTTTGTTTGTCTGTCTGGGGTGGTGTGTGTGTGTGTGTGTGTGTGTGTGTGGTGAGTGCAGAGTGTCTTAAGTCTGTGAGGGGGTGCATGTGTGAGTGTGTGTGTCCATAAGGGTGTGTGTGGGTGTCTGTGTGCGCGTCTGTGTGTACCTGTGTCGTATGTATGTGAGAGTGTGTGTGTAGGAATATCTGTGTGTATGTGTAGTGCAATTGTGATCATCTGTAATGTGACATGAACCCAAGGTCCTGGTTGAGGCCCTCCCTATAGGTACCGAACTTAGCTACAGCCTCTGCTCGGCCACTTTCCTCTGCTGCCTATCCCGAAGTCCACCTTGGAGGATGGTCGCCCGAAGGTCCGAGGCTGAATGTCCTGGATCACTGAAGTGTTCCCCAACTGGGAGGGAACCCTCCAGTCTGTTGATTGTTGTGCGGTGCCCATTCATCCTTTGCTCGGTTTCCCCAATGTACCATGCCTCCGGACATCCTTGCCTGCAACGTATAAGATAGACAACTTTGGCTGAGTCACATGAGTACCTGCCATGTACAAGGTGGGAGGTGTTCCCACGCATAATAGTGGTATCTATGTCCACAATCTGACACGTCTTGAAGCGTCCACCATGACAGGGTTGTATGGAGTTGTCCTGAGAGCCAAGCAGTTTGCTAAGAACAATGATCTGTTTGAGGTTTGGCGGTTGTTTAAAGACAAGTATTGGAGGTGTGGGGAAGGTCTTGGTGAGGTGCTCATCCTCATTGATAATGTGTTGCAGGTCACAAAGAACATGGCGTAATTTTTCAGCCCCTGGGAAGTACTGAACAACGAAGGGTACCCTGTCAGTTGCAGCACGTGTCTGTCTCCTGGGGAGGTCATTACGGTTCCTTGCTGTGGCAGGTCAGAACTGGCGGTCGATGAGTTGAGCATCGTATCCCGTTGGATAAGGTAAATAGACAAGGTCTTTTTCCTGGGGTGGGTGTGTCCAGAACTAGAGGGCATAGGTTGAGGGTGAGAGGGGCAAGATATAAAAGAGACCAAAGAGGCAATTTTTTCACGCAGAGGGTGGTGCATGTATGGAATGAGCTGCCAGAGGATGTGGTGGAGGCAATTACAACCGCCATATTACCAAAAGGTTGTGGACGCTTTGGAGAGGGTGCAGAGAAGGTTTACGAGGATGTTGCCTCGTATGAAAGAGAGGTTGAGTAGGTTAGGTTTGTTTTCATTAGGAAAAAGGAGATTGGGGGGGACCTAATGAGGTTTACAAAATCATGAAGGATATAGACAGGGTAGATCGAGATAAGCTTTTTCCCAGGGTGAAGAATTCAATAACGAGAAGGCACACTTTCAAGGTAAGACATGAAAAGTTTGAGGGGCATACAGAGAGCAAGTACTTTCAGAGGGTGGTGGGTGTCTGGAACACATTGTCAGCAGAAGTGGTAGAGGCAGGCATGGTAGATTCATTTAAGATGCGTCTGGACAGATGCATGAGTAGGTGGGGAGCAGAGGGATACAAATGCTTAGGAATTGGGCGACAGGTTTAGACAGTACATTTGGATCAGCTCAGGCTTGGGCCAGTTCCTGGGCTGTAAATTTTCTTTGTTCTTTGTTTCTTCGTGATGAGTACATCATGAGGTGAGCTGTACAGAATTACACTGCAAATGTTCACCTGAACTTACTGAGGGAGACTCCATGAGACTCACTGAAATTGACATATAGCCAATTTTTGGTAAAGGTTTGTCTGAATGTTCCTTTTTACAAGACAGAAGTTATTACTTTATTACAGTTATTTTAGAAACTACAAGCCCCCCAATCGAATACCATTTAACCTGTTGTGATATTCATATCATTATTTTTAACACAATTAATTATAAATCTCAGTTGGAAAATATTTTTGCATTTATTTTCCTTCTAACATCTGTAGTACATTCCAACCTTGCCCACATGATCTAGTTTAACAATTCAATAGAATACCAAGTGATCTTAGCATTTCAGCGTTAGCGTGTGTAAAATTAAAGTACCTGACCAAGAAAGTAGGATGATATGAAAAGTTACCATGGCTTAGCTGTGTTCTGTAATATCACCAGGAATGGTGACTCTTCCTCCATTATGTCATTGTGCACTAATTGAAACGACTGTGAATCTCGACAGACACTTGTGAATTATTCAGAAGCTTTGATTCATAATCCAAAAAGAGGAACAAGAGTAGGAGGTAGCAGTGGAAATGTACCACATTGCAGCCAAAGCTATGATTCACTCTGCTTAAGAAGGAGCTTGTAAACAGAAGCATGTTATCACTTGCTGAACAATGTTGGCTCCCAGTTTAACATAGAACCTAGAACATATAACAGTGCAGCACAGTACAGGTCTTTTGGCCCTGATGTTGTGCTGACCTTTTATCCTGATCTAAGATCACACCAACTGAGATATTATCATTCATGTGCCGATCCAAAGAGTCGCTTCAACATCCTGAATGTATCTGACTCTACTACCACTACTGGCAGTGCATTCCACACACCCATCATTCTCTATGTAAGGAACCAACCTCTGATATCTCCCCTGAACCTTCCTCCAAACACCTCAAGTTCCCTGGAAATCCATTCCACACATGAACCACCCTATGTAACAAAGTTGCCCCTCACGTCTTTTTTAAATCTTTCCTCTCACACCTTAAAATTATACCCCCTTGTGAGACCCATTTCTGCTCTGGGGAAAAAGTCTATGACTATGACTCCATCTATGCCTCTCATCATCTATCAAGTCACTTCTTATCCTTCTTTGCCCCAGTGAGAAAAGCTCTAGCTCTCTGAACTTTTCTTCATAAGACATGCCCACTTTTTCAGGCAACAGCCTGGCAAATTTCCTCTGCATCCTCTCTAAAACTTCCACATCCTTCCTGTAATTGGGTGACCAGAACTGAAAACAATATTCCAAGTGTGGTCGAACCAGGGCTGCATAGCGCTGCAGCATGATCTCGTGACTCTTCAACTCAACTCGCCTGCTAATGAAAGCCGACACACCATACGCCTTCTTAAAAACCCTATCAACTTGGACGGATCTATGGATTGGACCCCAAGATCCATGTGTTCCTCAACACCGCCAAGAATCCTGTCTGTAATCCTATATTCTGCATTGAAATTCAACCTTCCAAAATGAATCACTTCTCATTTTTCCAGGGTGAACTCATCTGCCATTGTATAATGTAACTGTATCTGCATCCATCACTTCCTCCAGGCTCAAGTTCCACTGGAAGTTCATTCCACAGATGAACGAGTCTCTGTGTAACAAAATTGCCCCTCACGTCCCTTTTCAATCTTTCCCTTCTTACCTTAAAATTATGCCCCCTAGTCTTGGCATTGCCTTTCCCTATTGTGCCTTTCAAAAAGCTCTCCCAAGCCTTAGTGTATTTGTCACTATAATTTTCTTTTTAATTCATTCACAGGTTAAGCCAGCATTTATTGTCTGACCCTAATTGCCACACACACATTGCTGTGGGTCTAGAGTCACATGTTGGCCAGACCAGATAATGGTGGGAGTTTCCTTCCCTAAAATATAGCAGTAAACTGGCTGGATTTTTCCTGACAATTGACAGGGGTTTCATGGTCATCATTAGACCTGTAATTCCAGAATTTTATTGAATTCAAATTCTGCCATGACAGGATTTGAACCAAGGCCTTCAGAACGTTACCTGGGTCTCTGGATTAATAATCACGTGATACTACCACTCAGCTATCATCTCTCCTGAAGCATAGAACCTGCTCACCAATCCACTTGTCGACATTTGTTGGAAGTTCCAGCCATGGGTGAACCTACTAAAAGAGTTTGACAGCCTACCCAGGGAAGAGTATGGAGATAGTGAAGACTGCAGACGCTAGAGAGTTAAAGTGGATAAACAGTGGAGCTGAAAAAAGCACAGCAGGTCAGGCAGCATCAGAGGAGATGGGAATCAATGTTTCAGGTTGGAACCTTGCACCAGTCCTGAAACGTCGACTCCCCCTCTCCTCGGATGGTGCTATACCTGCTGTACTTTTCCCAGTTCTACTCTGTATCCATGCAGGGAAGTGTATAACAGGGTCTACCATCTCCTTTTCCCACAGGAACACCAGGATGTTCCTTGTGAGCTGTTGCTTGTTTGATGTGCTGTCAAAGGCATTTTTCAGTACAAACTTCCTCATGAGAGACAGGTGGCACTGCATAGTCCAACCGAATAGAGCAAACCACAGCAACGTATCAGACCTATCCTTCACAACATAGGTGACAGAAAGAACCTCAACACAAAGGGGGACCCAGTGTTCATCTGCTGATGTTCCTCACGCAACTTGATGCAGTTGTACACCAGGTGGATATGAGGATAAGGACTCATGTATATCGAATGTAATATCTGAAATACCTGTGTCATCAATGGGACCAGGGCTCCTCAACCCACACTGGACCAACAACAAGGACCTTTCCAGAAACAGGAGCGCCAATCCTGGAAACTCCCTTCCTTCTTTCCTCGCTGAAGAAAAGAGCTTCAGTCTTTCCATTGAAGTGTTAAACATAAACCTGTCCAGCCATCCAGAGGGCCAGAACAGACTCTACAGGCCCTGGTACTCCTTGCCAAGCCCCCCCCCATGACAGTGCCCCAAACCCGGGTACAGTGGTCCTGATCAACTCTGACACACACACACACACACAGACACAGACGCACAAACACACACACACACAATCCTTTACCCCTTGAGAGTTCCAGGCCCCATTTATTGGGTTCCAATGTACTCCACTGTCCTCGGCCCTGTTCATACCACCTTGATGTCAAACCCAAAAGAATGCCCAGATAAGAAGCTTCTTAACAAGGTAAAAGGCTTAAGCATATTTTTAAAATCTCAGGAGCATTTCTGCAGCAGTCCTTCTAAAATTAAAACATTTCATTTATAGTGCATGATTTGTTTGCATTTATCTTATAAAGCTGCAATTATTTCAACAGTAAAGTAGGTCTAGTTGGCTTGCCTCTTTGCATGACACGGTGAGCAGTGCTTGACAATGAATTCCTTGATGTAAATATTCATTTGTGCCGCTGTGGCAACATTTCATAACATTATCTTAAAAAACATGCACCAGTATGTTCTGTTCAGTAAAATCATGGTGGCTTTGTACGTAAACAAAGGAAGGTTGCTCATCCAGTAACGTCCCTCGCATCAGTGGAAAGTCAACAAACTTTATTGATGAACCTAGGAGTGGAAGATAAACTTTGGGTGCTTTCTCATGAAATTGAAAATATATTTCATATACTCTGTCTCTGTTAGCACATTTGGACATTTTTAAGATTGGCTTGATGACCATCTACCCTGGATATTATGAGGCACTCTGATATAGTTATATTAAGGGTTGACCCTGATGATTGTTTTACTTGCTTTACTATATAACAATTGGGCATTCCAAGTGAAAATTTAAAAATCTCATTTCCTAGCAAGTTAAGACATGTGAATGCTTCGGCCACATGTTCTGTGATTTCAGGACAATATCCATGTCAAAGGATAAAGGGAATTTGATTCTAACCTGAGCAGAAGAGTCCACAATCGGACAATACAATGACAAGACAAAGGTGAAATATTGTAGATGCTGGAAATTTTTAACAAAATAAGGTTATTTTGTCCTGTTTTCTAAAAGAAAGGTTTTAACACAGAAGTGCCAAGATGTCTATTGAAAACACAGAAAGTAAGCAGACTGTGAGGCCTTGGCATTGTTTTTAAAGTTGGAACAATAGAAGCAGCTCTCCCAGAACCAGGGTTTTTAGTTTCTTAGTCTTTTAGTAGTAGTTATTGCTGGGTCTAGATTACTTACAGTATGGAAACAGGCCCTTCGGCCCAACAAGTCCACACCGACCTGCTGAAGCGCAACCCACCCATACCCTTACATTTACCCCTTACCTAACACTACGGGCAATTTAGCATGGCCAATTCACCTAACCCGCACATCTTTGGACTGTGGGAGGAAACCGGAGCACCCGGAGGAAACCCACGCAGACACAGGGAGAACGTGCAAACTCCACACAGTCAGTCGCCTGAATAGGGAATTGAACCCAGGTCTCAGGCGCTGTGAGGCAGCAGTGCTAACCACTGTGCCACCGTGCCGCCCACTAAGCCACTGTGCCATCTGTTGCTACAGTACATCTCTCCCTACAATGCTTTCTCAGAGTTCTCCTAATGTTTTTCCTCCTGGGCAAATGGAATTGCGTGTGAGACAATCTGTTTTCTGAAGTTGCCTTTCACCAAGGGTGTGTTCATGAGTTGTTACTATATTGGAACAACTAATATTTAGTAGCTAACTAACCTATCATTCTGCTACATTTTCCAACAGAGTTACAGTTAAGCCAATTCTTTTCTTTATTCTTTCTTTTGTTGTACACTTTTAACCAGAGTATGAATGAAATGTGTTTTGTTTCAATTGGTAGTTTGACCAATCGAATTGCATCTGAAATGCAGTACCTTACACTTACCATTAAAATAAAAAAACTAAGGTCTTCTTAATAACTTCTTAATGTATTTTGAGGGGTTCATTTCTGATCCATAACAAATGTTTCAAGTCTAATGTGACTCTATTTCAGAACAGAAGAGAGGTGGACTGTAATGAGTTTCATCGTCTGGGAAAAGGGGAAATGAACAAGTAGAACTGAAGCAAAGGTCAGGACAAGGTTAGATGGTGAGGGGGATTAGAGATGAAAGATGTCCATAGAACAAGATGGGAGTGGTCACTATTGCAGAGAGAAAGCAAAACACAGACCCAGAATAAGTGTCAATAACAAAATAATAGCCGAAAAGAAAACAAGACACAGACATTGGAGGGAAAAAGAATTATGATGCGGGTTACTGTTCATGCTCTGAAGTTGTTGAACTCACTTTTTAGTCCAAAGTGGAAAATGTGGTGCTTGCACTGGGCGTGCTCACTGCAGTAGACTGGGGACAGAAATGTGAGCATGAGAGCGAGATGATTTTATTGAGGCTTCATGTAACTGGAAGTTTGGAATCATGCTTTCAGACTGAGGTGAAATGCTAAGTGAAGTGGTCAATTAGTCTGTGATTGTAGATGTCGAGGAGATCGCATTGTGAGCAGCGAATACTGGAGACTTGACTGAAAAAAGTGCAGCTGAATGATTGCTTCATCTGGAAGAGCCACCTTGGATGATGAGATGGGAGGAGGTGAAAGGGCAAGTGCTACATCTCCTGTGATTGCATCTGAAGGTGCCATGGCAGGAGGGTGAGGCGTTGGAGATGATCGGGGAATAGAGCATAGTATCATAGATTGTTCATTTAGAATGCTGACAGAGCGGGGATGGAAAGATACCATTGGTGATCATGATGAAGATGTGGAAATGGTGAACATGATGAACATGGAAGATGGTGGGTGGGAAGTGATAATAAAGGAACCCTATTCCGGTGAAGGGAGGGAGAAAGTGTTATTTTTCTCCCAGTTGTTGCCAGGGTTTTGGCAATCCTTTTTGAGGAAGGGTCACTGGACCTGAAAAGTTAACTCTGATTTCTCTCCAAAGATGCTGCCAGACCTGCTGAGCTTTTCCAGCAATTTCTGGTTTCATTTGTGACAGCACTTTCTGTTCTTATTACAGCTGCATCTGGTATGATGGAGAGTGAAAAGAACTGTTTGATTGAAGCAAGAGATATTCCTATTTAGTCTTTCAAATGGGTTCAGCAGACATAAAGATATTACTTCAGCAGATGGTGTAAGATCCTCAATTAAGTTATAAAATATCAGCAATGCCCTTTGCATTGTGTGCTCCAAAATTAGAAACACATGTCTTTGTACACATCTGAGTTTATGTATTTTGGGGAATGTTATTAACACTGTTTAAGAGGGTCCTGAATCTGGACTGACCTTTCTTTGCATTTCATTTTCACTTATATCTCTTCAAAAACAAATTGTATTAGATTTTAATGGCAGCTGGCTTCATCTATCTTATATACAGCCTATTTATAATTCCTGATGCTGCTTCAGACTGAAGTGGCAGCAATAATACTCTGGAGGAATTCAGATTTTACAGGGATTAATGATGAAAAGCTTTATGTGCAGTACGAGTTATAGGCTATCTGCGCCAAATTAAAATCTGGGGGCTCTAATTTGTTATAAATCTGCAGTCACCCTATTTATCTTCTTGTCACATTACTAATGCTAATTTGTCAATACAACATGATGGTTTGATTGACACTGGTCCCTGCTGCAAACCAGTTAGCCAATGGAATTAAATTTGAAAGATGTAAATGCTGGAGAGTATGAAAACTGCTTTCACTTCACCTTTGATTTCATATTAAACTTGGGTCCTAAGCTATGTTGCTTTTGTTGAAGGACAGTCAGTATTGTTTTGTTAACATATTTACCTCATTTCATTTTAAGTGAGAATTGTTTTTAAAAATGATTGAACTCGTCAATGGCCTGTGGGTCTCTGGGCAATGGATTCCTGCTCAGAAGCCTTAAATTCAAATTTAGCTTCCATCACTGGACAAATTAAGCTGCTGCATGGTCGGGTCACTGGGCTGGTTGATTTGTAGTGCTCTGTCTCAAGGGAAGGTATATTGTTACAGAGACAAGTCATATTCCACAGAGGCACCTCCCAATTCACATGAAGTGTCATTACAACTGCACAATCTTATTCTGCTTGCTAGTGGAAAACATAAGAGTGAAAGGTTTAAAGTCGAAGTATAAGAAAAAGGACATTTATTAAAAAAAAGTTTTGATAACCTTGATTTCAAATCTGACTCCCACCCAGTCAAGGTTCCTGTAATTGACAGCACATTGTTATTTGACTTGTTGAGTGGCAGTGGAAGTTGCTTTTGTAAAAACCCTTTTCACATTAACTCTTGTTCAAAGGTCTTCAGTTGTCCTGAGTCCTTACAAATTCGTCCACTACATCTGGCCTCCTGTTAACTCCTGCAGGCAACATTTGACTGCTTTTGTTTGCACATGAATGCTCCATACATGCTTTGATGCCAAAAGATAAATAGAATTGAAAAGCAGATCTCAGAAAGGTTATAAAATACAGCTAGACATGTTCATACATGAAAAGCCTCTGGAGTGAGAGCTCCCTGATCTTCCCGTTATGTCTCACCATCCCTCCATCCCCAAATGGGCAAAATTCAGTCATGACCAAAAGGAAGCTTCCCACACTCTCTCCAATACGGATTTTTCATTGTCCTTAAATGAAACTGGTGCACAATCTGCAAGGTGCTTCTGTGAAAGCAGGAAGAATAGTTCCCTTACTGCTGCCTCACACATTATATTTCTGGGAATTAGCTTAACAGTCAAAGCCACAGCCAGCTTTTATAAATGGCGTGATCCCAAGCTGAAATCATAGTTTTCCATCCCTGTGAAACCCTCGCACTTTTCCTGACCCCTGTTTTCCTTTCATAGATAGAAATTGATGCATTTCTATCAACCTTTTACTCATTGCAAACAATAGGATACTGATTGATGATCTATTTATCAATGGTCAGATATTCAGGTTGTTCATACTTTCTTATTTACTCTTTAGCCATTATTCTGGTTAATTAAGAGGTTTGCATTTAATATGCATTGATATGCCTTTGTAAAAAGACATTCTAAAATTTTTTGCCCAAGAGTTAGTGTACACTGGAGTTGGAGTCTTTTTCATGTTTAGGAACATTTAGTTGGTGGCTCACTGATTAGCACTGCTGCCTTACAGCGCCAGGAACATAGGTTCAATTCCAGCCTCGGGTGACTGTCTGTGTGGAGTCTGCACGTTCTCCATGTGTCTGTGTGAGGGCTAGGTCTGGATGGGATGGTCTTCTGAGAGTTGGTGAAAACTCGATTGGCTGAATGGCCTCTTTCTGCACTGGTGGGATCCTATGAATCTTTAGAAGGTGTGCTCCTGCGTGATGTCAGTGTTTCACTAAGAGCAACATTGTCAAACAACATGGACACAAATGAAAACATGTTGCAATCTATAAAGATGTCAGCTGGCTTAAGTGACATGTGATATGAACAATTTATCTGTAGTTCCAAACAGACCACTGTTAACTGCACTCAAGCAAAAATGGTGACAGAAGAGATGGCAGTTGTGACTACTTTGAGTTTGCAATATGCAACCTCATCAGATTGCTGCAGAGATAGAGATTACAATTGTGCCCAATGAAAAAACAAATTATAAATGCTAATATAATCTAGACTAACACATAAGAGTGTGTCTCTGTGCTATGGTCTCTTGTAAACAAACAAAAATTATTGCATGCCCCATAGGACACGACACAGAAATATAATTTTAAGACTACAAATGTAAGCCACAAAACTGACAAAACACTTTCAGGTTTAAAAGGTTAATATCTAAAGTGATACATGCCTTTCTCAGATGTGTCGAAAGTGTTGGCAATAACTCACTGTCATTGAAGCATCACAGGATTAAGTAGCCCAGCCTCTGCGATCTCACCCATTAATTTGGCAGAGCATTGTCACATTAAACTGAACAAAAATGTTTTCACCTGCTCAACCATCCTGAACAGACATAGCTCTTACTTGCTAACAACTGGATATTGATTGCAGGCAGCCATCCAGCGTGACCTGCCACCAGTCAGGCAGAGCAGAGTATTGGCTGCTTTGGCACTTCCCACAGCCCCATGTTCCATATGTGTATGGGCGGATGAAACATGAATTGCTATTACTCCACGCTTTATGCATAAGCAGCCGCAAAAACTCATTTGAATACTTTGCACAGCTGAGGCTGTCTGAAAGCAGAAGATTGGTCGTGGTGATGAGAAGTACCATTGGCAGTGCGCAGCTAAAATGAAATGAATGATTCATGGGAGGTGATGAGATGGAGTTAGCAGAGAACTGAGGAAAGAAAAATTAATCAGAGAACAGGAGAACTGACCTGAATCTGTAATAACTAAATGGTGTTGCCTTTTGCTTGGATTGATGACCACATATTCATTCGGCTCTGATTTTTAACATGTGAATAGGTGTGACACGTGAGGAAGTGAAGTTTAGGATTAAAGTGCCCTGAAATGCTGTGGTCAGCAGAAATCAAACAGTCATTATGTTTATGCAGATGACAGTGCTGCAGGATGCATTATCACATCATAGCTGCTGTGTTGTTGTTGTTGTTGAGTTATGAGAAAATCAATGAGACTTCCACAAGAAAAGGAGCCTCTAAGAGGGAAAAATTATATCACACTCAGTATTCAAAGGAAGTTTACTCAGAAATTTGTTTTTGACCAAACTGGAGGAAGAGGTAGGAACGCAGAATAACATAGAAGGTTAGGAAACAATATACAGGAGGTCTTCTTCTTACAGCCTGATTAAACATTGAAAGGGGCTTTTGGTCAGAAGGATGGAGTCAAAATCTCTGAATTCTTTCAAGGATCAGCGAGATGAAAATAATGCATGGATTTGCACTTCATTCATGAATGCAGATAAATGGAATGGATTTTTTTATACAAATGTAAAAATTACACAACGCTAGTTTATAGTCCAACAGGTTCATTTGGTTCATCAGGTACAAGCTTTCGGTACTCCAAATAAACATGTTGGACTAGAGCCTGGTGTTGTGTGATTTTTAACTTTGCGAAAGTGAGGACTGCAGATGCTAGAGATCAAGTCAAGATGAATGGTGCTGGAAAAGCACAGCAGGTCAGGCAGCATCCGAGGAACATGAAAATCGGAGTTTTGGGCAAAAGCCCTTCATCAGGAATGAGGAAATCCTTCATTAGGATTTTTAACTTTGTCCACCCCAGTCCAACACTGGCATCTCCACATCATTCTTTTATACAGTCACACAGCATGGAAACAGACCTTTCCGTCCAACCAGTCCATGCCAAATATAATCCTAAACTAAACTAGTCCCACCAATCTGCCCTTAGCCCATTTCCATCCAATCCTTTCCTATTCATGTACCTGTCTAAGTATCTTTTAAACATTGAACTAAACTCACATCCATCACTTCCTCAGGAAGTTCATTCCATGTGCAAAGCACCCTCCGTGTAAAAGATTTACCCCTCATGTCTTTTTTAAATCCCACTCCTCTCAACTTAAAAATATGAACCTTAGTCTTGAAATCCCCATTCTAATGAAAAGACACCTACCATTAATCCTATTTATACCTCTCACTGATTTTATAAACCTCTATAAGGTCACTTCTCAATCTTGTGCACTCCACCGAACAAATTCCCAGCCTATCCAATCTTTCTTTATAACTCAAACCTTGGATGAACTACACATCCTGGTAAATTTCTCCTGAACCTTCTCTTGCTTAATAATATCCTTTCTATAACATCTTTAAATAAGCTGTGAGTTTGGAAGAAGTATGGTTAATCACAGACATAGACTAACCTATCAGTCTCACTGCGTTACTGGATTCAACTGACAAGTGTGAAAAGAAGACAGTTCATGAGCAGACTTGTGAAAGTGAATCATATTTCCTATTCGCACTAATGAATTGAAACCTGTAATACTGTTTCCTAGGTATGAAAAGTTTTCTATGGCAGCATTTTCATTGGTGTTGCTTCCTCTGCACCTCTCCAACAGGATCTATATATTTGTTAATAGTTGATGTACTTTATAGGGATGCAGTAGTGATATTATTGCTCGGCAACTAATCTCAGTGACTTAGGTAATGTTCTGGGGACTTGGGTCCAAATCTTGTCCATGGCAGATCTGGAATTTGAATTCAATAAAAAAATCTGGAATAAGTCTAATGGTGACCATGAAACTGCTATCAATTGTCAGGGAAAACAAAAACATTTGGTTCACTAATGCTCTTTAGGAGGGAAATGTTTGATTCTGACCTGTGATTCCAGACCCACAGAAATGTGGTTGACTCTTAACTGTCCTCTGGGTAATTAAGGGGTGGCTCAACAATTGCTAGCCTAGCCAGTAACACCCACGTCCTTTGAACAAAGAAATACAAACTGGTCTGAAGATAAGCTTTGACTTTTCACAGTGAATTGGGTACAACAGTCCATCAAATTGATGCTCCAATGATTATGCTGCACGTACAGTTTCAGTTTTGGCCATTATACTTGGAGGGGAAATAGAAGGTATGACAGATTCCTCTCTCTGTAGTGATAGAATTTAATTAGTTTGTACAAGAGCCTCCGAAATAAACTATGACCTGACTGTGACCTGAGTAGAGATATGCTAGTACTCTACTAGGAGATTGGAAAGTGTCCAACATGAAACATGATGCTGTTTAGCTTTACTATCATGTAAAATTGGGGTGGGGTGGAGGTGGGAAGCTACTTCCTGGGTGAGAAGGTGATGAGGAGGGATGAGACTGAGCAAATAAGTGTCTCACAGTTGATCATGAAAGCACACAAAACATTTCTACTCCCTCGCACTCCACAAATACTCTTAGTATTAAATTTTAGATGTTGGAGGTGATGTCCTCGAATCCCAGGAGCAGCAATTACTGTTTTATATGCTGTTGCATTGTTTTGGAACTTGGGTAAAAAAAGTCAAAACAACAGCAGTTTAAAAGGGAGAAGAGCAGACAAAGGAAGCACATGGTGAGGACAGTGCAGGAGAGAGAGAGAGAGAACCTGCACATTTACCTCCTTTGCTGTTTGAATTCATGTATCGCTGGACATCGGAGTGCGTCTGAGAAAATTAACTAACAGTAAAATTCACAACTAATCTTAGAGTAACTGTTGGGCGAAGTTCACAACATGGAATCAGAGAAGTTAATTGTTGTTTTAAGTCTGTCCAAAGAGAAAGGCTGCAGTAGTGAGTATAGTGGATTCTTTCTTGATGATATGTTTTTGGAGATAAGTCTCTTGATTAAACTTAAAATATAAGCCATAGGTATTAACTTAACCTGGAGCAGTGTTTGTAGAGGAATAAGACAGTGTTATTTTCTGGGTCTGTAGATTGTGAAGGAGCAAAAATGGCCTTAAATAGACTGATATGTACTTCTTGTTAGATGTGGGAGTCTAAAGAGGGTTTAAGGGTTACTGCGGATTATACCTGTCATACATGCTGTTAGATGCAAATCTTATCAGATGGAGTGGATTGGTTGGAGAGATAGATAGAAGTGATGAGGAATTTGCAACAGCAACAGTATGTGATGGATGGCAGGTATAGAAAGGGGGGAACGTCTCAGGTACAGTCACATAGATGGGTTAATTCCAGGAAGGGTAAGAGAGATAGGCAGCTAGTGCAGGAGTCTTTTGTGGATATACCCATTTCAAATAGGTATGCTGTTTTGGAAAATGTAGGGGGTGATGGATTCTCAGGGGAACGTGGCACGAACAGCCAAGTTTCTGGTATTGAGACTGGTTCTAATGCAACGAGGGGCATGTTGGCTTCCAAGAGATCAATTGAGTTAGGGGATTCTGTAGTCAGAGGTACAGACAGACGTTTCAGTGGCCAGCAGAGAAAAGGCAGAATGGTGTGTTGTTTCCCTGATGCCAGGTTCAAGGATGTCTCAGAGAGGGTGCAGAATGTTCTCATGGGGGAAAGGGGCCAGCAGGACGCTATTGTCCACATTGGAACCAACGACATTGGAAGGGAAAAGGTTGAGACTCTGAAGGGAGATTGCAGAGAATTAGCCAGAAATTTAAAAAGGAGGTCCTCACGAGTAGTAATATCTGGATTACTCCCAGTGCTACGAGCTACTAAGGGCAGGAATCGGAGGATAGAGCAGATGAATGCATGGCTGAGGAGCTGGTATATGGGAAAAGGATTCACATTTTTGGATCATTGGAATCTCTTTTGGGGTAGAAGTGACCTGTACACGAAGGACGGATTGCACCTAAATTGAAAGGGGACTAATATACTGGCAGGGAAATTTGCTAGAACTGCTTGGGAGGATTTAAACTAGTAAGGTGGGAGGAGGGGGGTGGTGGGACCCAGGAAGATAGTGAGGAAAGACATCGATCTAAGACAGCTACAGCTGAGAACAGAGGTGAGTCAAACAGTTAGGGCAGGCAGAGTCAAGGTAGGACTATTAAATTAAACTGCATTTATTTCAATGCAAGGGGCCTAAGAGAGAAGGCAGATGAACTCAGGGCATGGTTAGGAACATGGGACTGGAATATCATAGCAATTAAGGAAACATGGATCAGGGATGGGCTGGACTGGCAGCTTAATGTTCCAGGATACAAATGCTACAAGAAGGATAGAAAGGGAGGCAAGAGAGGAGGGCTTGTGGCATTTTTGATAAGGGATAACATTACAGCTGTGCTGAGGGAAGATATTCCTGAAAATACATCCAGGGAAGTTATTTGGGTGGAACTGGGAAATAAGAAAGGGACGGTCACCTTATTGGGATTGTATTATAGACCCCCCAATAGTCAAAGGGAAATTGAGGAACAAACTTGCAAGAAGATCTCAGCTATCTGTAAGAATAATAGGGTAGTTATGGTAGGGGATTTTAACTTTCCAAACATCGACTGGGACTGCCATAGTGTTAAAGGTTTAGATGGAGAGGAATTTCTTAAGTGTGTACAATTTTCTGATTCAGTATGTGGATGTACCTACTAGAGAAGGTGCAAACCTTGACCTACTCTTGGGAAATAACGCAGGGCAGGTGACTGAGGTATCAGTGGAGGAGCACTTTGGGACCAGCGACCATAATTCTATTCGTTTTAAAATAGTGATGGAAAAGTATAGACCATATCTAAAAGTTGAAGTTCTAAATTGGAGAAAGGCCAATTTTTACGGTATTAGGCAAAAACTTTCGAAAGCTGATTGGAGGCAGATGTTCGCAGGTAAAGGGATGGTTGGAAAATGGGAATCCTTCAGAAATGAGATATCAAGAATCCAGAGAAAGTATATTCCTGTCCGGGTGAAAGGGAAGGCTGGTAGGTATAGGGAATGCTGGATGACTAAAGAAATTGAGGGCTTGGTGAAGAAAAAGAAGGAAGCATATATCAGGTATAGACAGGATAGATCGAGTGAATCCTTAGAAGAGTATAAAGAAAGTAGGAGTATACTTAAGAGGGAAATCAGGAGGGCAAAACGGGGACATGAGATAGCTTTGGCGAATAGAATTAAGGAGAATCGAAAGGGTATTTACAAATATATTAAGGACAAATGGGTAACTAGGGAGAAAATAGGGCCCCTCAAAGATCACAGCTGCAAATGTGTTGCTGGTCAAAGCACAGCAGGCCAGGCAGCATCTCAGGAATAGAGAATTCGACGTTTCGAGCACAAGCCCTTTGGGCCTATTCCTGAGATGCTGCCTGGCCTGCTGTGCTTTGACCAGCAACACATTTGCAGCTGTGATCTCCAGCATCTGCAGACCTCATTTTTTTTCCCCTCAAAGATCAGCAAGGCAGCCTTTGAGTGGAGCCACAGAAAATGGGGGAGATACTAAATGAATATTTTGCATCAGTATTTACTGTGGAAACGGATATGGGAGATATAGATTGTAGGGAAATAGATGGATGTCTTGAAATGGTTAAAGGTGCATAAATCCCCAGGACCTGATCAGGTGTACCCGAGAACTCTGTGGGAAGCTAGAGAAGTGATTGTTGGGCCTCTTGCTGAGATATTTGATTCATCGATAGTCACAGGTGAGGTGCTGGAAGACTGGAGGTTGGCAAACATGGTGCCACTGTTTAAGAAGGGCAGTAAAGACAAGCCAGGGAACTATAGACCGGTGAGTCTGACCTCGGTGGTGGGCAATTTGTTGGAGGGAATCCTGAGGGACAGGATGTACATGTATTTAGAAAGGCAAGGACTGATTTGAGATTGTCAACATGGCTTTGTGCATGGGAAATCATGTCTCACAAACTTTATTGAGTTTTTTGAAGAAGTAACAAAGAAGATTGATGAGGGCAGAGCAGTAGATGTGATCTATATGGACTTCAATAAGGTGTTCAACAAGTTTCCCCATGGGAGACTGGTCAGCAAGGTTAGATCTCATGGAATACAGGGAGAACTGGCCAGTTAGATACAGAACTGGCTCAAAAGTAGAAGATAGAGGGTGGTGGTGGAGGGTTGTTTTTCAGACTGGATGCCTGTGACCAGTGGAGTGCCACAAGGATTGGTGCTGGGCCCTCTATTTTTTGTCATTTACATAAATGATTTGGATGTGAGCATAAGAGGTACAGTTAGTAAGTTTGCAGATGACACCAAAATTGGAGGTGTAGTGGACAGCGAAGAGGGTTACCCCAGGTTACAACAGGATCTGGACCAGATGGGCCAATGGGCTGAGAAGTGGCAGATGGAGTTTAATTCAGATAAATGCGAGGTGCTTCATTTTGGGAAAGCAAATCTCAGCAGGACTTATACACTTAATGGTAAGGTCCTAGGGAGTGTTGCTAAACAAAGGGACCTTGGAGTACAGGTGCATAGCTCCTTAAAGTGGAGTTGCAGATAGATAGGATAGTGAAGAAGGCATTTGGTATGCTTTCGTTTATTGGTCAGAGTATTGAGTATAGGAGTTGAGAGGTCATGTTGCGGCTGTACAGAACATTGGTTAGGCTACTTTTGGAATATTGCGTGCAATTCGGGTCTCCTTCCTATTGGAAAGATGTTGTGAAACTTGAAAGGTTTCAAAAATGATCTACAAGGATGTTTCCAGGGTTGGAGGATTTGAGCTATAGGGAAAGGCTGAACAGGCTGGGGCTGTTTTCCCTGGAGCGTCGGAGGCTGAGGGGTGACTTTATAGAGGTTTATAAAATTATGAGGGGCATGGATAGGAGCATGGGATAGGGGAGTCCAGAACTAGAGGGCATAGGTTTAGGGTGAGAGGGGAAAGATATAAAAGAGACCTACGGAGCAACTTTTTCACGCAGAGGGTGGTACGTGTTTGGAATGAGCTGCCAGAGGATGTGTTGGATGGTTGTATGAATAGGAAGGGTTTGGAGGGATATGGGCCAGGTGCTGGCAGGTGGGACCAGCCTGGGTTGGGATATCTGGTCGGCATGGACGGGTTGAACCGAAGGGTCTGTTTCCGTGCTGTACATCTCTATGACTCTCTAAGTGGACCTTTTTGAGTTGCACCCTGTTTGCTTCATAAGGGTCTGTCTAGGAAAAAAAAATGTTTGGGATTCCAGATCTAAATGTGGGATACTCATTTCAACATTGTATTGTGGCTCCCTTGGTTATATCAAGTGATTCAGAAGATGGTCCCAAATTCTGCATGTTCAATTCATGAACCTCCTGTACAGAGAGGGACCTGAGGAGGGTAATGTGGCATTCTGTAAAAGTAAAATATCGCATATTGATTACCATTTTTTGGATCCATAAACTAAGTGCCCATGATGTTCACCTTAGACTTAGTGTGTTTCTTCCCAGCAATGTCAGTTGCTCGTGATGATCTGCGTTTCGAAGATCAGATCAATATTACCAAGATGACGTCGGTAGGTTTGGCCTCAGCCTGTAGCTCACCCTTTCCGTCCACTTTTCTTTCTTCTTCCTTTCCTCGTTCTTCTCTTTTTTTTAATTTTTGTTTGTTTTTTTTAAAACTTACATTGTGGAGAGAGCAACAGTGATGATATTGGAGCATTGCAGCAGCTGAAGGCCCAGAGTGGGATGGTCAATGATTGTTGGGCCCTGAGCAGAGTAGCTGGTGGCCTGGAACAGAGAGGGATGATCGGCAGACTGGAGCCCAGAGCGGTCAGCCTGTTACAGAGGGTAGTCAGCAGGTTGGCGGCCTGGAGTGGAGAGGTACAGTCGGCAGACTGGAGCCCAGAGCGGTCAGCCTGTTACAGAGGGTAGTCAGCGGGCTGGCGGCCTGGAGTGGAGAGGTACAGTCGGCAGACTGGAGCCCAGAGCGGTCAGCCTGTTACAGAGGGTAGTCAGCGGGCTGGTGGCGTGGAGTGGAGCGGTACAGTCGGCAGACTGGGGCCCAGAGCAGTCAGCCTGTTACAGAGTTTGGTCAGTGGGCTGGCGGCCTGGAATGGAGAGGTACAGTCGGCAAACTGAGGCCCAGAGCGGTCAGCCTGTTACAGAGTTTGGTCAGTGGGCTGGCGGCCTTGAACAGAGAGGGAAAGTTGGCAGACTACGGCTCACAGCGGTCAGATTGTTACAGAGGGTGGTCAGTGGACTGGCAGACTGGAGTGAAGTGGGATGGTCCGCAGACTGGGGCCCAGAGCAGTAAGACTGTTACAGAGAGTGGTTAGTGGGTTGGCAGGCTGGAGTGGAGTGGGATGGTCCGCAGACTGGGGCCCAGAGCGGTCAGACTGTTTCAGAGGGTAGTCAGTGGGTTGGCAGGCTGATTGGGGTTGGCCTGCATGGTGGACAGCCCTCAGCATGCAGAACTGTTACTGTACAGGCAAGCAGCTTCATTAGTTACTCCGAAATCCTGATCTGATCACGCTATAGAAGGACTGTAATATTTATCTTCTAGCTTTATTTCTTTATTTTCCTAATTTATACTGCAAAGAACCATAACATAAAACTTTTAGCTTTTTAATTTGCTTGTCTAATTTTGTCCCTCATCTATTTTGGTTCCTAAGATTGTAACTTGTAGCGGGGATGTGATGGCCCAGTGATATTATCACTGACCTGTTAACTCAAGAGACCCAGGTAATGTTCTGGGGACCCAGGTTTGAATCTCACCACAGCAGATTGTCAAATTTGAGTTCAATAAATATCTGAAATTAAACAGTCTGATGATGACCATGAATCAATTGTCAGGAAAAACTCATCTAGTTCACGAATGTACTTTAGGGGAGGAAACTGTCATCCTTACCTGGTCTGCCCTACATGTGACTCCAGACCCAGAGCAATTGGTTGCCTCTCACTGCCTTCTTGATAATTAGGGTTGAGCAATAAATGCTGCCCTAGCCAGTGATGTCCTCATCCCATGAATAAAAAATAACTAGGTACTTTGTCTCCAAGATGGCAATGGGTGTTGGTAATACTGTAATATTTTCATTGTTCTCCTGTACTTGAGTACATGTGACAATAAACTGTAATTCTCATTCTAAATTGCATGACTTATTTGCAAGTTTGTGCAATCTGGTGCTGATCATTTGTGAAACGTAGCCCTGGTTAAAGATTTTTAAAAAGGCCAAAACTTCCATCACATTATGAAGAAAATTGGATTTCAAATTGTGATTCTGAATTTCTGTATTAGCCCTTTATCATTATAACACACCGAAGCTTGTGCATATCAGTTATCTGTGCATAGAACGTTTAAAATTAATCAGAATAATATCACTTACCTCATCTAAAATTCACTTCATTTAGAACTGGTACGGTATAGGCAAAAAGCTTCATTAGTTACTCCAAAATCCTGACCTGATATAAAGAGCCTTTCTGGACAAAGCTGTGTAAGTGAAAGCAGAAATGATATAGGTAAATCCCCTGCCATCTATATCCGAGATAGGTAGAATTCCAATTAGCAAGCAACTCAGCTGTACACAAATAAAAGCTCATTATAATCATTCATGGCATTCAATTGTTCCCACACACATCTTTTTCTCTCTCCCTGCCTGTAGCTCTTAATTTTCACTCTCCAAGTGTTATTGTTCAGCCTCTCCTAATGGAAGGGGTGTCTAACTGTGTCAAAGGTGACTGCACATCAATTGTGTTCAGCGATTGGAGAACACGTCATTCCATTTTCAGTGTCTAGGGTTTCAGTAAATGACAAATGTCGCAATGGAGCACCTTAGATGTTTCTGTTGGAAGGCAAAGCAGCTAAAAAAAAGCATTGTATGGGTGCTTTATATCTCGGATCTATGCAGAGATGACACAGGTTTCAGTGATTTTCCCCTCCTTTTACTCAATGTCTGGGGTTAGAAATATTAAGTGACCTCCAACAGCCTACTCCAGGCCTTGCCATGGAATTCTGGGGTGTCAGGAACTGCTGGACAATCAGGTTGGCAGCTTCTGAATCCGAAAGACAGTGATCGAGGCCTACCCCTCCCTTGAGGCAACCCCTTTGCCCCCCACCTCTTCTGTTTTATTTAAAGTTTGTTCATGTGCTGCAGACATTGCTGGCTAAGCCAGCATTTATTCTCTATCTCTAGTTGACTAGAAGGCAGTTAAAACTCAACCACATTGTTGTCAGTCTGGAATCACATGTAGACCAGACCAGGTAAGGATGGGGGATTTGCTTTCAATAAGTGCATTTGTGAACCAGATGGGTTTTACTACAATTGAAAGTGGTTACACAGTCACTATTACTCCAACTCTTCAGTCCAGGTTTTATTAGATTCAAATTTCATCATCTGTCATGGTGGGATTTGAACCCATATCTCCAGACCATTGACCTGGGTTCTGAATTACTAGTCCAATGACATTACTGCTACACCAACTCTTTCTTTATGCTTCCAATTGTCTCCATATTGGGGCATTTGGAGGTCACCCAATCTTCACCCCAGCAGATAGTTTTCCCAGTAAGGATCAAGCCACCATTCATGTCCACCAGGAAGCCAGGTAGATAATCAGTTCTGAGGAAGGGTCACCGTACCTAAAACATTAACTTTAATTTCTCTTCATAGATGCTGCCAGACCTGCTGAGTTTTTCCAGCAACTTCTGTTTTTGTTTTAGATAATCACAAAGGCTGTTAATTGACTACTTACAGGCCTTAATTGGTGGTGAGTCCAATGGTGCTAAGAATTTAATTGGTGAGATAACAAAGGGAATTCTCCACAATCCACTCGTCTCATTATTTTTACTTCTTGCCACCGCTAGAGAAGGGGAGGTTCATAGACCCCTACAGTGTGGAAAAAGGCCATTCAGCCCAACATGTCCACACCAACCCTATAATAAGCATCCCACCTAGACACACCCCCCTGACCCTATAACCCTGTATTTTCCCAGGGCCAATCCACCAACATGCATGTCTCTGCACTGTGGGAGGAAACCAGAGCACCTGGTGGAAACCCGTGCAGACAGTCACACGAGAGTGGAATTGAACCCAAGTGTTTGGCGCTGTGAGGCATCAGTGCTAAGTACTGAGCCACTGTGTCACCCCTCAGAATGACCTGGACTAGAATTTACTCTAAGTATAAAGACGTTTTGTTCGCAGTGCCTCAATACATCTACTCTATGTTTCTATATCTAGCTTACATTGAAATATAGAAAATAATGACAGAAGTAGGCCATTCAGCCCTTTGAGCCTGCTCCCCATTCAATATTTCATGGCTGATCATCCAACTCAGTCCCCTGTTCCCACTTTCTCCCCCATATCTTTTGATCCCTTTAGCCCCAAGAATTATATTTAACTCCCTCTTGAAAACATACAATGTTTTAGGCTCAACCATTTTATGTGGCAGAGAATTTCATCGGCTTACCATATTCTCTGGATGAAGAAATTTCTCCCGATCTCAATCCTAAATGGCCCACCCATATTGGTAGACTCTGCGGGTCCTTGATATGTATGTACCTTTCAGGCAGGGAGGAAGTTGTCGAGCGCGGGAGCTGTGGTTGACTAAGGAGGTTGAATCTCTTGTCAATAGGAAAAAGAAGGCTTATCTTAGGATGAGATATGATGGTTCAGTTAGGGCACTTGCGAGTTACAAGTTAGCCAGGAAAGACCTAAAGAGAGAGCTAAGCAGAGGCAGGAGGGAACATGAGAAGTCGTTGGTGGATAGGATCAGGCAAAACCCTAAGGCTTTCTATAGCTATATCAGGAATAAAAGATTGACTAGAGTAAGATCAGGGCCAATCAAGCAATAAATGGGAAGTTATGTGTGGAGTCAGAGGAGATGGGGAAGTGCTAAATGAATACTTTTCATCAGTATTCATACTAGAAAAAGACAATGTGGTCAAGGAGATACTGAGATACAGGCTACTAGACTAGATGGGATTTAGGTGCATAAGGAGGAGGTGTTAGCAATTCTGGAAAGTGTAAAAATAGGTAAGTCCCCTGGACTGGATCTTCCATCAGTCTCCGAAATCACTCGGGCGCCATTAACCACGCAGCCGCTGCAGCAACTGCCGCCATGAACCATGACGTCACTTCCGCCCCCACCGACCTTGCAGCCTCCGCGATCACCTCCCAGACAACCACTTCCACAATTGCCAGGAAGACCATCGCCAACAGATTTGCGGCCTCCGCGGGGTCCACAGCCACTGGGAACAACACCATTTCTGCTGTCGCCACAGCCACTTCCGCCCCCTGGGTTGCCCTCACCGCAGCCACTTCCGCCCCCAGTGACATCACTCACCAGCACAACGACCACGCTGCATGCGTCTCCACCCCAACGCCAATCTCTGTCACCACGCCTAACCCCACCCCCACGCCGATCTCCGTCACCACGCCTAACCCTGCCCCACATCGATCTCCGTTCGCACGCCTAACCCCGCCCGGATTCCTGCCCCCACACCTAACCCCGCCCCCACTCCCAGCTCCAGCCCACACCAGGTCCTAGCTCCCAGCCCTGCCGTGTTTACACCATCCCTCCAGACCTCCCCCTCTGAGGATGAAAGATCAGTCCTCAGCAGAGGCCTCATCTTCATTCCCCTACGGTCTCGGATTAACGAGTTCAACACGCGGCGAGACATCGAACAATTCTTCTGCCGCCTTAGCCTCCGCACCTATTTCTTCAACCAGGATTCTCGCCCACCCTCTGACGACCCCCTTCTCCCGCCTCCAACACACCCCATCCACCTGGACACCCCGTGCTGGCCTCTTACCCGCCCTCGATCTCTTCATAGCCAACTGCCACTGCGACATTAACCGCCTCAACCTCTCCACCCCTCTCACCCACTCCAAACTCTCACCCTCGGAACGTGCAGCCCTCCACTCCCTCCATTCCAACCCCAATCTCATTATCAAACCGGCAGACAAAGGAGGCGCGGTAGTAGTTTGGCGCACCGACCTTTACACCGCTGAGGCTAAACGCCAGCTCGCGGACACCTCCTCCAACTGCCCCCTTGACCATGACCCCACCTCCCACCACCTAACCATCATCTCCCAGACCATCCATAACCTCATCACTTCAGGGGATCTCCCATCCATCACCTCCAACCTCATAGTCTGACAACCCCGCACCACCCGTTTCTACCTCCTGCCCAAAATCTACAAACCTGACTGACTGCTCCGGCCAATCCATTGTCTCAGCCTGCTCCTGCCCCACTGAACTCATCTCTGCATACCTTGACACAGTCCTGTCCCCCTTAGTCCAAGAACTCCCCACCCAAGTTCGGGACACCACCCACGCCCTCCACCTCCTCCATGATTTTCGCTTCCCCGGTCCCCAACGCCTTATCTTCACCATGGACATCCAGTCCCTGTACACCTCCGGCCCCCATCACAAAGGGCTCAAAGCCCTCCGCTTCTTCCTTTCCCGCCGTACCAACCAGTACCCTTCCACTGACACCCTCCTTCGACTGACTGAACCGGTCCTCACTCTGAACAACTTCTTTTTCCAATCCTCCCACTTCCTCCAAACCAAAGGAGTAGCCATGGGCACCCGCATGGGCCCGAGCTACGCCTGCCTCTTTGTAGGATATGTAGAACAGTCCATCTTTCGCAGCTACACTGGCGCCACCCCCCACCTTTTCCTCCGCTGACTGTATGAGCGCTGCCTCGTGCTCCCACGAGGAGGTTGAACAGTTCATCCACTTTACCAACACCTTCCACCCCGACATCAAATTCACCTGGACCATCTCAGACTCCTCCCTCCCCTTCCTACACCTCTCCATTTCTATCTCGGACGACCGAATCAACACGGACATCTACTATAAACCGACCGACTCCCACAGCTACCTAGACTACACATCCTCCCACCCTGCCCCCTGTAAAAATGCCATCCCATATTCCCAATTCCTTCGTTTCCACTGCATCTGCTTCCAGGAGGACTAGTTCCAATACTGAACAGCCCAGATGGCCTCCTTCTTCAAAGACCGCAAACTCCCCCCATACGTGATCGACAATGCTCTCCACCGCATCTCCTCCACTTCCCGCTCCTCCGCCTTTGAGCCCCACCCCCCCAATCATCACCAGGACAGAACCCCATTGGTCCTCACCTACCACCCCACCAAACTCCATGTACATCATATCATCTGTCGTCATTTCTGCCACTTCCAAACGGACACCACCACCAGGAATATATTTCCCTCCCCTCCCCTATCAGCATTCCGAAAAGACGACTCCCTCCGTGACTCCCTCGTCGGGTCCACAACCCCCACCAGCCCAACCTCCACTCCCGGCAGCTTCCCTGCAACCGCAAGAAATGCAAAACTTGCACCCACACCTCCCCCTTACTTCCCTCCAAGGCCCCAAGGGATCCTTCCATTTCTGCCACAAATTCACCTGCACCTCCAAACACATCATTTACTGCATCTGCTGCACCCAATGTGGCCTCCTCTATGTTGGGGAGACAGCCACCTACTTGTGGAATGTTTCAGAGAACACCTCTGGGACAAGTGGACCAACCAACCCAACCACCCCATGGCTCGACACTTCAACTCTCCCTCCCACTCCACCAAGGACATGCAAGTCCTTGGACTCCTCCATCGCCAGACCATAGCAACACGACGGCTAGGGGAAGAGCGCCTCATCTTCTGCCTAGGAACCCTCCAACCACAAGGGATGAACTCAGATTTCTCCAGTTTCCTCATTTCCCCTCCCCCTACCTTGTCTCAGTCCCAACCCTCGAACTCAGCACCGCCCTCCTAACCTGCAATCTTCTTCCTGACCTCTCCGCCCCAACCCCCACTCCAGCCTATCACCCTCACCTTAACCTTCTTCCACCTATCGCATTTCCAACGCCCCTCCCCCAAGCCCCTCCTCCATACCTTTTAACTTAGCCTGCTTAGCACACCCTCCTCATTCCTGAAGAAGGGCTCATGCCCGAAACGTCGATTCTCCTGCTTCTTGGATGCTGCCTGACCTGCTGCGCTTTTCCAGCAACACATTTTTGTCACAAAACATATAAATGACTAATTTAATCACTGTGAAATTTAATTTGCCTGACTTTAACCTGTATGTACGATTAAAAATCTTCATATTATCTTTTATCAATAAACAAGTAAACAAACACAATTTTTATAAACAAATCTATCCTTTAACATGTGGCAAAATAATTACTGGTATGGAAACTTAAACTGTATCTCTTTTCTGTTCAAATGCACGTTTTCATTCAAAAATCCGGCGCGTTTACAGAAACATGGGCAAAAGGAACAAATTCCATGGATCAATTGTCCAAAGCACAAGGATAGATCGAGCTTACTTTCCTCCAACTCTTTTCATTTTTGGCAATGCTATCTCATTGTTATCAATTCAGTAGATCAAGGCTTTTGCTCAAGTTAGTTCTTTGAAAGCTTTTCTCTTTGACTTGCAAAGAGAGAGAGCGAGAAATCAGGTTTGCCTTCTAGTTTTTGCAGACTTGAGTGCAAATGATCTCTTCTCAAGTCTGTGACAAAACTGCAACTAAAATATCCAACTGTTGTTGTTGGAAATTCGATTCCAATCCAAAGGCATGTGGTGCCAACAGGTCTCGCTAAAGTGTCTAATCCAGCTTCTCCAAAAGTTACATGTCCTTGTGTAGCCAAGAAGTGAACATGATACTGTTCCACTTTTTCTTCTCTAAACTTCCCTTGTCTTAGTTTATATTTTAAGACAACTATATTATTTTCACAGGTTTTGTTTACATATCATTGAGACCACACCCACTCAAGTATAATGAGCATCACTAATAAACTGACTCACATAATGGAATAAACTTACATTTATTATCAAGGATCGGTGCTGGTCCCTCTACGTTTTGTCATTTACATAAATAATTTGGATGCGAGCCATAAGAGGTACAGTTAATAAGTTTGCAGATGACACCAAAATTGGAGGTGTAGTGGACAGCAAAGAGGGTTACCTCAGATTACAACAGGATCTGGACCAGATGGGCCAATGGACTGTGAAGTGGCAGATGGAGTTTAATTTAGATAAATGTGCGATGCTGCATTTTGGGAAAGCAAATCTTAGCAGGACTTATACACTTAATGGTAAGGTCCTAGGGAGTGTGCTGAACAAAGAGACCTTGGAGTGCAGGTTCATAGCTCCTTGAAAGTAGAGTCGCAGGTAGATAGGATAGTGAAGAAGGTGTTTGGTATGCTTTTCTTTATTGGTACGAGTATTGAGTACAGGAGTTGGGAGGTCATGTTGCGGCTGTACAGGACATTGGTTAGGCCACTTTTGGAATATTGCGTGCAATTCTGGTCTCCTTCCTATCGGAAAGATGTTGTGAAACTTGAAAGGGTTGAGAAAAGATTCACAAGGATGTTGCCAGGGTTGGAGTATCTGAGCTACAGGGAGAGGCTGAACAGGCTGGGGCTGTTTTCCCTGGAGCGTCGGAGGCTGAGGGGTGACCTTGTAGAGGTTTACAAAATCATGAGGAGCATGGATAGGATAAATAGACAAAGTCTTTTCCCTTGGGTGGGGGAGTCCAGGACTCGAGGGCATAGGTTTAGGGTGAGAGGGGAAAGATATAAAAGAGACCTAAATGGCAACTTTTTCACGTATGGAATGAGCTACCAGAGGATGTAGTGGAGGCTGGTACAATTGCAACATTTAAAAGGCATTTGGATGGATATATGAATAGGAAGGGTTTGGAGGAATATAGGCCGGGTGCTGGCAGGTGGGACTAGATTGGGTTGGGATATCTGGTCGGCATGGACAGGTTGGACCTAAGGGTCTATTTCCATGCTGTACATCTTTATGACTCTATGACTCTAAGTGAGAGGAAGCTTTATCCAATACCAACATGTATGTCAAGATTGGCAGTGAAAATGTTATCTCAACAAATCTAGTTTGGCGAATTGCTTTGGAGGACAAAATGTACTCCAATGTTTCCCCCTATTAGAAAGCTGTTGTGAAACTTGAAAGGGTTCAGAAAAGTTTTACAAGAATGTTGCCAGGGTTGGAGGATTTGAGCTATAGGGGGTGGCTAAATAGGCTGGGGCAGTTTTCCCTGAAGCGTCGGAAGCTGAGGGGTGACCGTGTAGAGGTTTATAAAATCATGAGGGTCATGGATAGGAAAAATAGACAAGACCTTTTCGCTGGTGGGGGGAGTCCAGAACTAGAGGGCATATATTTAGGGTGACGGGGAAAGATATAAAAGGGATCCAAGCGACAACTTTTTCAAGCAGAGGGTGGTGAGTGTATGGAATGAGCTGCCAGAGGAAGTGGTGGAGGCTGGTACAATTACACCATTTAAAAGGCATCTGAATGGGTACACAAATAGGAAAGGTTTAAAGGGATATAGGCCAGGTGCTAGCAAATGGGACTAGATTAGGTTGGGATATCCGGTTGGCATGGGCGAGTTGGACTGAAGTGTTTGTTTCTGTGCTGTACATCCTATGACTCTATGACTTGATGACACCGCGGCCATTTTCCCACTATTTGAGGCATTTATCTTTTCAATATTTGAGTTCAAAGTAATATTTTAGCACTCACGTATTAAAATTACTATGCTGGCGTTCCACTGAAGTACTGATTACTTCACTGTTGGATGTGCCATCTTTCAGAAGAGTTGTTAAATTGAGACCACATCTGCCTGCTCTGGTAGATGTAAAACAACGTAAGTCACTATTTTGAAGAACAGGGAAACTACCTCTGGTGACCACAACCAGCTATGTTATCTGTTCATTATCTCATTGCTGTTTCTGGGAGCTTATCTGGTTTCCAGCATCTGCAGTCATTGTTTTTACCTCGTTGATTTTAACCCTACTGCGAATCCTCTTGCAAGGATGCCTGCCTTGAAGAAGTTTTCCTCCTCTCTCTACAAGAATCTCAGGCTCACTGCCTTTATTTCTGATGAAGGGCTTTTGCCCGAAACGTCGATTTTGCTGCACTTTGGATGCTGCCTAAACTGCTGTGCTCTTCCAGCACCACTGATCCAGAAGCTGTGCTTCCTGCATTACAACAGTGACTACAATCCAAACAAGCATTCTGGTGGTTATAAAGCACTTTATAATGCGAAAACTGTCACCAAGATGCTTTTTAAAAATATTTTTTATATGCAATTTTGTCTGAGGATATTACTTTATCAAGAAAAAGACACAGCTTTCTCCTACATGACCTAAGAAGCAGTCTATTTCAGTGCCAGAGGAGATATTAAATAAGACAAATTTATTTTCAATATATGTGACCTTGGGATGTGATAAATATCTGCAAGGGCAGCTTCTTCTTGTCCAACCATATTTATCTTGAGAGTATTAAAGGTAATATGCATCCAATGGCCCATAAACCCAATATTTTAAGGTAGAAGGTCAAAGGGTATTCTATATCTTTAAAACTGTGTCTGATCTATGTCTGTATTACTGGGGTAAAGAATAAATGATGTTTTATCATCAATAAAAAACACATTTGGCTTTTCATATGAAAAGATATTCAACATGAAGCCATAGATTGTAATTACTGCATGAATTATTTTTTTAAAATGTCATGCTGCGGTTACTGGTAGCAAATATGGAGCAGACGATTTTCTCCAGAGAATTTGGCAGACACAAATGGAGAATGCCTTGTGCTGTGAATGTGAGAGCCACAAGGCTCCTGGGAGGGTGTACCATCTATGAAAGCTGGCAGTTTTCAATCAAACTTGGCTTAATGATCTGTGGACGGGCTCCTCCTGGATTTTGGTACATGTCCCCTGTGGTGCATCGTGAATTAAAGCTTAATTCTGACGGGAAGGTCCAGATGGGGAATGGCAGAAATTGCCATTAAATCTCCTCTGGCTTTTCCTCTTTCATTCACCACAACATGCACAGAGAGGGGCTGTTGAGACTGCTGTCAGCAGCTAATGTAAAACCTAAATATAACAAGAGGCAAGTTGATATATGTGCCATGTGGGCTCTTGAAAGAAATAGCGCCTGGACATTTTTAAGCATTATGACAGACAGGTTCGACAATATATAGACCAAGCCTGGGATTGAATCATCTCCCTTTCCATCTAAATATTTATGGAGTAGCATTAGGTTTAAATGAAAAGAGACATAACAACAAACAAATGTTTTTTCTACCGGGATCATCAGAGTAAAGCCATCTATTGATACTAGAAGATATAACTTTTTCTTTGACAAACAAAGCATTTAATGGCATTGAAAGATTAGTCTAATTTCCAGAGTAAAGCTGTTTTTATATTCTGCAATTGTGGCTTTTACAATGAGCACCAAGGATATGAAGTACACTTCTATGCTGATAAATGCTACTAGAAATTATATTGGACAATAATGTAATAATATTGAATGCGATTATTGATATTTATATATTTCTCCAACGGGTATAATACAACAAACTATTAAAATCAGGTTAAAAATTGTGCCTGCACTTAATCATCCATGTTTGTTAATTCAACTGAATTAATAGAAAAAAATGTTGTATGCAACTGGATATCATTTATTTATTTCATTTTTTAAAAGTTTGAAACTGTGCTTGCACCTAACAATTCACATTTGCTAATTCAGCTCAATTAGCAAAAATTTGCCATGTGATAAAATCTAAAATTTCTTTCAGGCCAAATGCAGGGAGGATGTTCCTGATGACTGAGGAGTCCAAAACCAAGTGTCACAGTCTAATGGCCATTTTCGACTGAGATGCAGAGAAATGTCTTTGCACAGAGAGTACTGAGGCTGTGGAATTCTCTACCCCAGAAAGCAGTTGAGACCAAAACTTTGAATGATTTAAAGAAGGCCATAGATATTCCTTCTTCGGCTAAAGGGATCAAAGTGTAGGGAGAATGTGGGAATGGGGAACTGAGTTGGATGATTAGCTATGATCATGCTAAATGATGATGCAGTCTCAAAGGGCTGAATGGCCTACTCTTGCTCCTATGTTCTATATTTCTATGTGCACCTGGTTATCATTGATTTATTTTAAAAATATTTTTAAAATGTTGGCCTACTCAAAGAATAATACCATCAATAACACATTGAATGTTATTTGTAAAATAACACAAATGTGATGATTTGTAATGAATTTACACGTGGATGTAGATCGGATAATTTGAGCTATAATTGTTCAATGAACCGATAGCAATCTATGGTCCAGAATTGGTGGGAGTTTGTTATGGCACATCTCTGGGATAGATAGGACTTGAATGGAGACCACCTGAACTGAAGGTGGGGGCACCACCATTGCATCACAAGAGCTCTTTTCAGTCAGAATCCATTCATGCTTGGACCCTCAGTTGAATGCAGCCAAGATTGATGGGGAAAGAAAAATCCTCTCATTGTTGATTCTGGAAATGTTCGCTACATTGAATCTGTGATTCTTGTGTCTGACAAGAGAGATACTACATGAAAAACTGTCTGTACCTTCCCACTAATTGGAACCAAATTAAATGGCTGGGAAAGTGGACCTGTCACATTGGTTCAGTAAGAGATGCACTTCAGAATCTGGGATTGATATGAATTCTTGGAATAATAGACAAGAGCTTTATGCTGCACCCTATTGAGCTGTGACCTGAGAGCGCTTGACATTGACACGCAGATATAAAATGCAGAAGATTTTAATTTCTCATTACTGTTATTCCTCATCTTCAAGAACACACTTCTCAAAGATGAGTAATGATTACAAGTGACACTATGGGAGGTTGTTTGTCGAAAATGCAAGCAGAGTGGTAGCACAGTCCGATTGCAAACAACAATTACTGAACCTTGGAAAAGCCACAGAGTCTTCAATGTAATTGAGTGCCAGTCAGGTTTCTTGCTGACTGTGATAGTAGTGTCAGTGAAAGTAAATTATTTTCATCTGCAGGTTAAAAATAAAACATCAAACTCGTATTTTTATTGCTGCATAGAAACAGATGGTGAGTCGCTCTGAGGACTTAGGTGAGAGCTGATTTATTTTGTACATTACAAACAAAGAAATTTATGTGTTTTACAAGTTAGATTTTTCAGTTATACATATTCTTCAAAGATAATGGTCAAGACATCATCACAATTGATGGCCTGGAGAATTTCAGAATACCTTATGCATCTCATAATAACTGGCAATAACTTCTCTGACCCCTCTGCTGCCTTGCAATGGACCATCTGCTGATATAGGATCTAGCACAGCATGAGCAGGGATCTCAGAGTGTCATAGAGCCATATAGCATGGAGACAGACCCTTTGGTCCAACCAATCCACACCAACCATGATCCTATACTAAACTACTTCCATTTTCTGGTGTGCGGCCCCAAACTTTTCCTCTTCATGTTCTTATCCAAATCCCTTTCAAATGTTGCTACGACCCGCATGCACCATTTCCTCTGTCAATTCATTCCACACGTCAACTACATTAAAAAGTTGCTCCTCACGTTGTTTCTAAAACTTTCTCTCTCTCCTTAAAAATATGTTTCCTAATGATGAACTCTCCCACCTTATGGAAAAGATCCTTGCTATTCACCTTATATATGCTCCTCATGATTTTATAAACCCCATAGGGTCATCCTTCAACCTTCTCCATTCCTGGGAAAAATGTCCCAGGCTATCCAGCCTATCCATATAACTCAAACTCTCCATTCCCAGCAACATCCTGGAAAACCTTTTCCAAACCTCTCCACCTTAATAATATCCTTCCTCTAACAGGGTGACCAGAATTGTGCACGGTATTCCAGAAGAGGCCTCACCAACGTTCTCTTCAATCTCAACGCGAGGCCCCAACTCCTCTACACAAAGGACTGAGCAATGAAGGCAAGCATGGCAAGCACACTCTTAACCATCCTGTAATGTAAATTTCAAAGAATTGTGGACCTAAACCCCTCAGTCCCTCTGTTTGACAACAGTACCAAGGGCCCTATCATTAACTGTATAAGTCTGGCCTTTATTTGTTCTTCCCAAAATGCAATGCTTCACATTTATCCAAATTAAACTCCTTCTGCCATTCTTCAGTTCATTGGCCAATTGATCAAGATCTCTTAAATAATCTTCTTCACTGTCCACTTTTCCCTCAATTTTGGTGTCATCCACAAATTTACTGACCATACCTCCCATATTCTCATCCAAATTGTTTATATAAACAACAAATAATAGTCGATCCAGAACTGATCCTTGTGTCACACTACTGGTCACAGGCCTCCAGTCCAAACATCAACTCTCTACCACCATCCTCTGTCTCTCATGAGCAAGTCAAATTGTATCCAATTAATTAGCTCTCCCTGGATCCCATGTGATCTATCCTTGCTAACCAGTCTACCGTTCGACACTTTGTCAAAGGCTTTGTTAATGTCATGTTCACAACATTGACTACTCTGCCTTTATCTATCTTCTTGGTCACTTCTTCAAAAAAAAACCTCATTCGAGATTGTGAGATATGGTTTTCTCACACACAAGGTGATGCTGGCTACCCACCAGAGAAATTCAGCCCAAAGAATCAGCGACCATAAACGAGGATTGTGGTGAAATTGACAAGCAGTTTATTTAAATAAAGCAGTATTGCAGAAGAGAAATTGACCAGACTAACACAGAACTGACTCTCTGCACTGCTGCCCAGAATGCTCTTCCCTGAACGGAAGGTGCAAGCGTGCTTTACACGAGTACAACACAAATTGTAAAGCTGTTACAGTACAATGTTGAAAATCGTAAAGCAATTAAAACAAAGAATAAACTGAGCGGAAGTTAATCAAGTGCCCAGTACTAGCAATTCATTTGTAATTAACATAGGAGATTCCAGCCATCTCCATGAGTGGGTGAGAATGTCTTCTGGAGGATTTTTCATTGTATTTCCTATCCGTGTGAATATGTGTAAATATTCCTTTTCCTGGCATTCAGGTCTGTCCTTTGTGTTCCTTCTGAGAGCCTCTTCCAGCGTCTCTCAGTCTGCCTGTCTGTTTATGTGGTATCGGTTTCAATGGGAAACAAGCTTGCCCCTAGGGTATTGGGACCGCACTGCAAATCAGGGCTGGGAGCTGATTGTGAAGGCTGTTTTAGGAAGTGTATTCTCTGGTCCGGGAGTCGGTTGGCCACGTTTGGTTTCCATGTTAGCCTATTTGGCCAAGACTGGGGCATTGTGGGTGTGTTCTGCGTGTGTTGGCAGGCTCGATCTCTATGTTTCACAGACTTGCTTCTGTGTTTGTTTTTGTGGTTATGCTGTGGGGATGGGCAGGGTGGCAGATCGTTTTCCCACAGACCCTGGTCAGTCCTTGTTTTTCGAAATGCATGTAATTCCTGTCTCTCAGAATCTCATCCAGCAACTTAGCCATCACTGATGCCAAGCTCTATAATTCCCTGGGTTTTGCTTGCAGCCTTTCTTAAGTAATGGCACACATTAGCCACTTTCCAATCTTCTGGCACTTCACCCATGGTTGGCAATGATACAAATGTTTCTCCTAGGGGCCCCACAATTTCTTCTCTTTGGATGCTGCCTGACCTGCTGCGCTTTTCCAGCAACACATTTTCAGCTCTAATCTCCAGCCTCTGCAGTCCTCACTTTCTCCTTTCAAGACATCACAATTTATTTCCCCAAGTTCCCTAGCTTCCACTTTTTTCTCCACAGTCAATATTGACGTGAGCTATATGTTTAATACCTCATCCATCTCCTGTGGTTTCACACATAGACGCCTCATTGATCTTTTAGGGGCCCTATTCTCTCCCTTGTTAATCTTCTGTCCTTAATGCCCTTGTAGAATTTCTTTGTATTCTTCTTAGGCTTCTCTGCCAAAGCTATCTCATGTCCCCTTTCTGGCCTCCTGATTTCCTTCTTCAGTGTACTCCTACACCCCCTCCTCCTTAAGGGATTTACTTGGTCCCAGCTGTCTATACCTGACATATGCTTCCCTCTTTCTCTTGACCAGAGCCTCAATATCTCTAGTCATCCAATGTTCCTTACTGCTACCAGCCTTGCCCTTCACACTAACAAGAACATGTGTGTCCCTGAACTCTAATTATCTCACTTTTAAAAACCTTGCACTTGCCATTTTCCCTTTACCAGTGAACAGCCTTCCCCATTCAACTTTTGAAAGTTCCTGTTTAATGCCATCAAAATTAGCCATGTTCCAATTTAGAATTTTAGCTGTTAGATCAGGCCTATCCTTTTCCATTGTTATTTGAAAACTGCAAGGTTTGTGAAGGTTTTTGTAGCTGAGGTTGGAGGTTTAGAGTGTAGGTTTGCTCGCTGAGCTGTAGGTTTGATATCCAGACTTTCATTACCTGGCTAGGTAACATCATCAGTGGCGATCTCCAAGTGAAGCGAAGCTGTTGTCTCCTGCTCTCTATTTATATCTTTCTTCTGGATGGGTTCTTGGCATTTGTGGGGATGTCATTTCCTGTTTGAATAGGAAATGACATCACCACAAACCCCAAGAACCCCATCCAGGAGAAAGATATAAAAAGAAAGCAGGAGACAACAGCTTCCCTTCACTTGGAGATCGCCTGATGATGTTACCTAGCCAGGTAATGAAATGTCTGGATATCAAACCTACAGCTCAGCGAGCAAACCTACACCCTATTTGAAAACTAATGACAATAAGAACGTTGGTCCCAAAGTGCTCGCCCACTAATACCTCAGTCACTTGCCTTGTCTTATTTCCCAAGAGGAGGCTACATTTTGCCTTTCCTCTAGTAGGGCCATCCACATATTGATTGAGAATGCTTTCTTAGACACACTTAACACATTTCTCCCCATCTAAGCTCTTAACACTATGGCACTTCCAGTCATACAGTCATAGAGTCATAGAGATGTACAGCATGGAAACAGACCCTTCGGTCCAACCCATCCATGCTGACCAGATATCCCAACCCAATCTAGTCCCACCTGCCAGCACCTGGCTCACATCTCTCCAAACCCTTCCTATTCATATCCCCATTCAAATGCCTCTTAAATGTTGCAATTGTATCAGCCTCCACCACTTCCTCTGGCAGCTCATTCCATACACGTACCACTCTCTGTGTGAAAAAGTTGCCCCATAGATCCCTTTTATATCTTGCCCCTCTCACCCTAAACCTATGCCCTTGAGTTCTGGACTCCCCCACCCCAGTGAAAAGAATTTGCCTGTTTACCCTATCAAGGTCCCTCTATGTAAACCTCCATAAGGTCATCCCTCAGCCTCTAATGCTCCAGGGAAAACAGCCCCAGCCTGTTCAGCCTCTCCCTATAGCTCAAATCCTCTAACCCTGGCAACATCCTTGTAAATCTTTTCTGAACCCTTTCAAGTTTCACAACATCTTTCCGATAGGAAGGAGACCAGAATTGCACACAATATTCCAACAATGATCTAACCAATGTCCTGTACAGCTGCAACATGACTTCGCAACTCCTGTACTCAATACTCTGACTAATAAAAGAAAGCATACCAAATGCCTTCTTCACTATCCTATCTACCTGCAACTTCACTTTCAAGGAGCTATGAACCTGCACTCCAAGGTGTCTTTGTTCAGAAACACTCTCTAGGACCTTACCATTAAGTGTATAAGTCCTGATAAGATTTGCTTTCCCAAAATACAGCTCCTATTTCCCAAAATGCAGCACCTCAGTCAATGTTTGGAAAGTTAAAATTCTCCTACCTTTACAACTATACCATTCTTACACATATCTGAGACCACCCCACATATTTGCTTCTCAATTTCCCACTGACTAATGGAGGGGAGGGGGATTAGTACAATCTGATCAAAGTGATCATCTTTTTATTTCTCAATTCACCCACATAGCTTCTCCAGATGATCTCCCAAGGAATACCCTCGTTAACTACAGGCATGATGTTTTCTCTGAGTATTCATGTTCTTGTTCACCTTTTTAAATACACTCCCCACCTCTAAACATAACTCTGGAGAGAGTTGAAGATTATGCCCATTTTCTTTCGTCCCTGTGACAATGCTGTTCGCTAACATCTGACTCTAGGATATGCCCTTGCATCAGTTTGAGGCTGAACCTGATTGTTCACAATCTTAGTGTCATATTTGATCCTCAGATGACCTTCAACCATGTATTCATGCTGTAAAGACCAGTTGTTTTTATTTGGAAAACTGAAAGAAGGTAATGCTTTCGACCAACTAAACAGTGTAAATTGATACAGTTTTAAAAGCAAGGTATTGGAACACATTGTGAATTGTATCTTCAGTGTTGCCTTTCTCAAGTGGTGAGGGTCCATTCCACACAGAATGGCACCACCTTGTGTATGGTCAAGGCAGTTTTGCCCCGGGATTGTCTTTCTACTGGCTTTTCAATCAGGACCAATTGTTGATGGCTCCTGAGAGCACAGCATAGTAACAACCACTTGAATAGCTCCTGGGCAGGTGACCAACTCTTAGGTTGTGTACACTACAGCAGCAACAACTACCTGCAAAGAGAAAGCATCCATCTCTCTCCCCCTTCTGAGTGTCTAAGTCCCAGTAAAAGTCCCAAGTAGTTAGTTATCCTCCCTCACTTTTCACTATTTTGTTCTTTTATCAAATCACCTGTTGGAAGAAAAAGGGGAAGAAACAACTTCAAAGGGACATAAAGAGTAAATCCACAATCAGGGAGTGAAAAACTGAGAATTGGTGCACCCACAACTCCACTGTAATCAGCAAAGAATCAGAAAGAGTTGACATCGTAAGAAAAGAAAACAATTCATTGATACCTGTGATCCCGACATTGATACCTGTGATCCCGACATTGATACCTGTGATCCCGACTATGCTTCCCTGACATTTTTTCTCTCTTCTTTCTTGCTTTCTTACTTTCTTCCAATACTTGTCTTTGGCTGCATGTTCTTATGTGTGTAGGAAATTTTACAACAGAAGGTAGAGTTTATGTCAATAAGTTATAGATTAGCAACATCGTCTGTCCATTTTATTGTCATTAGTTAAAAAGAAAAACGTTTGAGTACAATAAATAATGGTCTTCTTGTTTATGAATAAAAACACCTGTTATGCCTATATCTTTAAACCTGAATTTGACAACTGGGCAAAATTGGGATTTTTAATGGTTTAATCAGATTTCCACATGTTTGACAGTTGAAGAAAGAGTGAGGCTTGTTTTTTTTTGTGCACTGACACTGGGAGTTTTGACATTGCTATGATCACTGCTTTCTATCTCTGTAACAATGACCAACTGTGCCCTTAGCTGAGTCCATCAGTTGCTGAAATCTAATTCCATGTCTTTGTTAACTCAACTGACTACTTTAACAGACTCCTGGCCACTTTCCCATATTCTACCATTTGTAAAATTGATGGCATTCCAAATTCTACTGTCCATAGCCTATCGGGAGAAAGTGAGGATGGCAGATGCTGGAGAGTTGAAAAGTGTGGCACTGGAAAAGCACAGCAGGTCAGGTAGCTTCAGAAGAGCAGGAGAACCGATGTTTCAGGCAAAAGCTCTTCATTAGGAATGTATGATGAAGGGCTTACACCCAAAACATCAACTGCCACGCATCAAATCCCAATCACCTATCATCACTCAGTTTGCTTCTGGTTAAGTTATGCCATGACAGATTTTCATCCTTGATATCATATCTCTTTCAATCTCTGTAATTCCCTTCAGCTACACACTTCTTCAGTCATCTCACCTTTCCTTTTGAGTAATCCGATTTTAATTGCTCCATCATTGGTGACTGGACCTTCACTTGTCTCAGCCCACAACTCTGGGATTTCCTCCATAGACTCTCTGCCTCACTTCCCCTCGTTCATCCTTTCAGATGCTGTTTAGAATCTGTGTGTTTGACCAGGGATTTGGTCATCTGTCTTTTAGCGGACAGTTTTTATGTTCCTCTTCCTGAAGCAGGTTTCATGAGAGAAAAGGGGCCATGAGATTAGATTGGGGTGGAGGGGGTGAGCTAGTGGTGAGATCGCACCACTATCCCCATCTCTTTCTGATCAAATCCAAAGCAGGATAACTTGGAGCTGGCTTTCTTGGTCACAGGCCAGTTAATGGCCTTATCCCAACTCCACTGCTAGTATAGGGTGATAGGAATGATTTGCCATCTGAGGATGAGGCTGCCAAGAAAGCCCTTTTGTGTTTACCTACTCTCATGCAAGGATATTTATGTACAGGTCACAGAGCTGGCATTGGGAAGGAAGGGTCTTGCATGAACTGCCAGCTCCCCAAATTATCCTGTTCCAGCTTTCCACCTTTACTGGGGACATCTTCCCTGTGACCATCCTGCCTGCAATCACTTCGATTTGTGGATCCACTGACTATCCTCATAGGAGGCCCCTATGAACATATTGGCAGTGGCTACCACTCCAGGCATTAAATGCTGGGACCGGAAAACTGATGGCCTTAACACTGCTCAATGTCAGATATGACAAAGATAATTGGAGAAAGAACCAAACTTCTGAATCCAAGGAACTGATTACACCTTAAACGTTGACAGAGAAATGGTTTACATGAAAAAATAATACAGATTAGGAGTAGACCTTTCAGTCCCCTGAACCTGCACCATTACTCAATAAGATGGCATGATGGCTCAGTGGTTAGGACTGCTGCCTCATGGTGCCAGGGCCCTGGGTTCAATTCCAGACTCAGGTGACCGCCTGCGTGGTGTTTGCACATTCTCCACATGTCTGTGTGCACCGGTTTTCTCCCACAATCCAAAGATGTGCAGGTTAGGTAAATTGACCATGGTAAATTTCCACAGTGCTCAGGGATGTGTAGGTTAGGTGCATCAGTCAGGGGTAAAATTTAGGGGAATGGGTCTGGTGGATTACTCTTCAGAGGGTTGCTGTGGACTTGTTGGGCCAAAGGGCCTGTTTCCACACTGGAGGGATTGTATAAAGATCATAGCTGACCTTTTTACTCCACATTTGCAACTTTTCTCCTTATCATGAATTGCTCTCCCTTACAAGGTAAAGATCCCAGTTATGATGCAGGAAAAGAAAGCTCTGGGATACATTGCTGTGCTTTAATGGGGTTTGTGCATTTCAAAGCCCTGAAATCCTCGACAGTGGCAAAACTGTTCAATGAGTACAGAAGAGCTGTTCTGCTAGTGGAGTCTTCCTGGCTGGAAGAACCATTCACAATCTTGGACATGCTCACTCCCTGGTTTTCTCTCCATTGGCACAGTGCACCTAGCGTCTTGACCCGTGGGCAAAACTGAGCTCATCAAATAACTTTCCAAATGTTCAATCTCCCACCTCTCTGATTACCTCCTCTGTTTCCAAATCTCTGTTTGTTTGACCTTTATCGAGCGGAATCACCAGCTCGCTCTAATTAGTGGCAAATTATCAACGGCTGTGTGTGATGGACTCTTGTCAGCTGACAGAAAACTGTTCAAATGCTTTTCACTTATTTGCAGCAACAGACAGAGACATTTCCAAACCATAACATACTGTCTGGCCCAAATGATAAAAAAGGGACGTGGACACAACATTGCAATATGCAATGTGCAATATAATTACAGTTTGCGTTTCAACTCGACTGAAATATCTTTGATTTTCTGAGATTTGGAGGTGTCCAATGTCCGAGGGTGATTTATTCCCCCAATATTACACTTGATATAATTTTCTGGCAACTCAGAATCCTCCAGTTCAAATCCCACCATGACAAGTTGGGAGACTGGATTCAGCAAATCTAATTAATGGGGAGTTTGCACCAGAGCAAAGATGATACAAAAATTAGTCAGGTACTAAATAGTGAACAAGATAGCCTTACACTACCAGAGGATGTGGATAGGCTGGACAAAAGGGCTGATCAGTGGCAAATGGGATTCAATCTAGATAAATGTGAGGTGATATACTTGAACAGGGCAAAGAAACAAGGGAATATATGATGACCAGTAGGACCCTGGGAAGGACCAAAGATCAGAGAGACTTTTGTATGAATGTACACTGGTGCCTTAAAGTATCACTGTGACAATGCTATGGCTTTATGAGGTGTATTTTATCCTGGATTTGTTTGAAGTGACGTTTTAAGACGTTTTAAGGTACTGAGTTGTCTAATCAAAGTCAATAAGGTGAGACTCTGTATTTTAAACGGGAACAATAGAAGCAGCATGAATGGGTGGGGTCAGGCTCCCATAGAACCAGAGTTTTAGTTTGGCTTTCAGCAGTCGTTGAGGTTTTGAAGTCAGTGGTGGAAGTTGTTCCAACTCTCTTGGCTACAGCCAAGAAACTTGATCTTGATCTTGATCTCTCTCTCTCTCTCTCTCTCTCCATAATTGCTTGTAAGACCATCTATTTTCCCTTGCCACGGATGTGTTTATTGGATGTGGCTTTTTGGAACAGTTACTAATTAGTAGTTAAATAATCTATTATTTTGTTAAGTTCCAATCAATTATTATATAAAATTATATCAATTCTTGTTTGTATTTTGACCACAAAGTCAGAATAAAGTGTGTTTTGCTTAAAGCCGGGGGATTCCAACCAATCAAATTACATCTGGAACAGAGCATTTTATACTTGTGCTTAGATATATTTGAAGGTGTTTGCTCTGGCCCATAAAAATGAGGACAAGTGAGTAAAGTGGTAAGAAGCACATGGCATACTTGTCTTTTTTTAGAGTTTAAGCCATAGTGTTTAAGAACAGGCAGGTTGTGCTGAAGCTGTATAAAATGTTGGTTAGGCCACAGCTAGAGTACTGTGTGCAGTTCTAGAATCTACAAGATAGGAGGATGTGATAGCATGAGAGAGAGCAGAGGAGATTTACCTGGATATTGCCTGGACTGAAGAGTTTTAGTTATGAAGATAGATTGCACAGATAGGAGTTGTTTTCCTTGGAGCATAGGAGATTGACAGGAGACATGATTGAGGTGTAAAACATTATGAGAGGCATAGACAGGGTACACAAGAATGAACTTTTCCCTTTGATGGAAGGATAATTGATCAGAGAGCATGATTTAGGTTAGAACAGCCATGAGGAAAAACCTTTTCATCCAGAGCATGGTGGGAATCTGGAACTCACTGCCTGAAAGGGTGGTTGAGACAGAAACCTCATAATCTTTAAGAAGTTCTTAGATGTGCACTTGCAATGCCAAGGCATGCAAGGCCATGGGCTAAGTGTTATAAAATGGAATTTGAATAGTTAAGTGCTTGTTTTTGACTGGTTTGGGCAAAGTGGACCAAAGGGCCTTTTACCATGCTATAGATCTCTATGACTATGACTATAAAAGATACAAGATGATGCCAATAAAAGCAACTTAATTAATATCCTTTTAAAAAAAGGAAAATATTGTCCCTACCTGTTCTGTCTGATGTGTGACTTTATTTCCCTCACTCTGTGGTCTAGAGTTAACTCTTAAATTTTCTTCCTCATCTCAGAAGCGACATAATCAATGATTAATGTGGCATTTTAACAGGAATTCAACCCAGTTCCCACATAAATGTAATTGTTCATCTGTGGTCAGAGCAAAATTTTCTGTTTGCAAACAAGTGCCGTGCTGAACAGAAAACAGCACAAGGCCCCTTTAAATGAGATGTGTTCAGGTTGTCACAGGTTTTTAAAGAGTATCTTTGTTTGCTTGTTGAGCCAACATGTTGCAGTAATGTGAAATTTCAATAGGCATGTACTGCAACCTATTTTCTTCAGAGGGATTTTAAATGTGCAGTTTTAATCATGATATGACACTTGGCAGAATCCAATATTTTGAAATTCTCAATCACTTGGTTGTGAAAAACGATAAGTTGCCACTGTTTGCACATACTTTTCATCTGGGTTTTTTTATCTTTACAATCTATCCAAGGCCGTTTCTCCATGTTGCATTTCCACTTCCTACACAACCGCGTGGGAAATACAGACCTGACACTTTATCAAGCCCAGTTTAATCAGCATTACACCGTGTGGTCAGTTTTGAATTGTAAGCAGCTGCCTTGCTGATGGTCTCACCTCCATTATCCCTCAGCTTGGCAGTACTTGAATGTTCTTTACCTTCTCGATGAAAGAAGAAGGTTGTGCTCTTTATTTCACAGCTAATATGTTGTTGTGAGGCCCTGCTAAACAATAGAATAACTGAAGGTCAAAGGCCTTAGAGTGCCACATGATCAGATCAGGGACTGATGATTCATGACTCATGACATGTTGCTTTATTTCTACTTCCTAGTTTAGGTTTAATTTTAAAGATGCTAAAATAAAAGCTCGAAAAGTCACAATCTGTACCTCATTCAAAGCAGCATATGCATATCAAAAATAATCACAGTCATTATGGATGTGTTCCAAAGCTGGGGTGAACTCTTTCTCTTGAGAGATGCTGCGTAAGAATGCAACAAAACGGTTATGTGATGCGCTCTGTCTCACTGCACAGTGAAAAAGTAGTTCTGGATCATTCTTCAATATTCAGAACAAAGAAAAATTGAAATTAAATTAAAAACTGAGCCATAATATGTAGCTGATGTTATGTTGAAATAACTTGAATGGAAATGACTTAAATGCAAGTTTGAGAGAGGGAAATGGAGAATCTTAAAGGATGGGGTGTTTTTTTTAAACAAAATTGCCACCTCAGTTTGTAGTGCATTCTGGCACATGACCAATTACACTTGCCCAGAGAGGCAGACAGATAGAAGTGGCAATAAACTGAAGCTTGGATGATTCATAACTCCTTTTCCTCAGTGGGTAACTGATCAGATTAGATGTTGTTCTCCATCCCACTTTCTTTGCGTGAACATTCTGGAATGAATATCTTTCCCCTCAGGCAATTTGAATCAGTGAATTGTGGTGGGTGTCACACAGAAGAGTATAGTAAAAATAAAATCCTGTTGTGCGGAGCATTTTTTAATAAATTTGTTTGCATTTCCCTTGTAAGTTGCTATGTCAACATTTCTCGTTCAGCTTTGTTATAGTATGCTATGGGGGAGTGCAGCAGAGGTTCACCAGATTATGTCCTGAAGCAACATAAATGTTTTATGAAGCGAGATTGAGGAGACTGCGTCTGAATTCCAAGGAATTTTGAGGAGTGGGAGGTGACCTCTTTAAAGCTTACAAAATCCTTGCAGGATTATATGCAGTTTTGGTTTCCTAATCTGAGGAAAACATGATGTGGACTGGGTGATAGTCTGGGGTGGACAAAATCAAAAATCACAACATTGGGCTATAGTCCAACAGGTTTATTTGAAACAAAAGCTTTCAAATCCTCACTCCTTCTTCAGGTGCTAGTGAGAGAGGTTACATTGGACACCAAGTTTATAAATAAAAGATCAAAGGATCATACAATTGATGTGAATGTCTTGGACAAACCTAGATGTTAAGTGTTTAATCAGTTAGAATGGAGTTGCAAGTTTTGCATGATTAATATGTAAATCCCAGAATATCTTTCAAGTCACTACCCCGAGATAACTTAAGATTTTATCTGTAGGTCAACCTGAGTGGGTTCGTGATCTTAGCCCTTCTGGGATCTTTTCTGCTTTCTTGCATTTTTGCAGAAATTTGATGTCTATGTCGATCCTCTCCACTTTGAGCCAAAAGTTGATGGTGTCGATGGTAGCCATGATGTGGAGATGTTGGACTGAGGTTGACAATGTTAAAAATCACACGACATCAAGTTATAGTCCACCAGGTTTATTTGAGTTTGTGAAAGATCATTCTTGCTATTGAGGGAGTCCAACGAAGGTTCCCCAGACTGATTCCCGGGATCAGTGGGACTGACATATGAAGAACAGACGGTTACTAGTGGTGTGCTACAAGGATCTGTTTTGGGACCACTGCTGTTGTCATTTTTATAAATGACTTAGACACAGGCATAGGTGGATGGATTAGTAAATTTGCAGATGATACTAAAGTTGGTGGAGTAGTGGACAGTGTGGAAGAATGTTACAGGTTGCAGGGGGACTTGATAACCTGCAGAATTGAACTGAGAGGTGGCAAATGGAGTTCAATGCAGCTAAATGTGAGGTGATGCACTTTGGGAAGAATAACTGGAAGGCAGAGTACTGGGTCAATAGAAAGATTCTTGGTAGTGTGGATCTGCAGAGAGATGTTGGAGTCCGTGTACATAGATCACTGGAAGTTGCCACCCAGGTGGATGGTGCTGTTAAGAAGGCATACGGTGTGTTAGGTTTCATTCATAGACACAAAACGCTGGTGCGGCCACACTTGGAATATTGTGTACAGTTCAGGTCTCCGTATTTCACGAAGGATGTGGAAGCATTGGAAAAGGTGTAGAGGAGATTTACCAGGATGTTGCCTGGTCTGGAGGGAAACTCTTATGAGGAAAGGCTGAGAGACTTGAACCTGTTCTCATTGGCAAGAAAGCTAAGAGAGGATTTGATAGAGACATACAAGACGATCAGAGGATTAGATAGGGTAGACAGTGAAAGTCTTTTTCCTAGGATGATGATGTCAGCCTGTACGAGAGGTCATAACTACAAATTGAGTGGTGATAGATTTAAGACAGATATCAGAGGTAGGTTCTTTATGCAGAGAGTGGTAAGGGCTTGGAAGGCACTACCTGCTAATGTAGTCAACTCAGCCACGTTAGGGAGATTTAAACAATCCTTAGAGAAGTACATAGGTGATTTTGGGATAGTGTAGGGGGACGAGCTGAGAATAGTTCACAGGTCGGCGCAACATCAAGGGCCGAAGGGCCTGTTCTGTGCTGTATTGTTCTATGTTCTATGTAACAATTGGGTCAACTGGGCTGGTACTCACTGGAATTTAGAAGAATGAAGGGGAATGTCAAAGAAACATATAAAATCCTGATGGGATTGGACAGGTTAGATGTGGGAAAAATGTTCCTGGAAAATTCAGAAATAGGGGTCACAGTCTAAGAATAAAGGGTAAGTCATTTAGGACTGAGGTGAGGAAGAATTTCTTCACTCAGAGAGTTGTGAACTGTGGAATTGTCTCCTCTGTTAGGGCCAGTTCATTAGATATATTCAAGAGGGAGCTGGATGTGACCCTTGCAACTGAAGGGATCAAGGGGTATGAGGAGAAAGTAGGAGTGGGATACTGAGATTGCATGATCAGCCATGATCATATTGAATGGTCGTGCAGGCTCAAAGGGCCAAATGGCCTACTCCTGCACCTATTTTCTACAATTCTGTTCGATGATGTGACAGGGTAGATGTAGATAGGATGCTTCCTATAGCTGGTGACCAATATTTCCTGTTATTATTCAGCAGTCTATGCATTGTATAACCTCCAGAAGTTGAATGATCAATTAAATTAAACATTAAAACAAAATTAAAAACAAGTTAAAAATTGTGTCTCCTGTTTTACTTTGTCAAAAGCTCTTGTTACCACTAAAATGCCAGAATTATGCTTCAAATATAATTCTGAAATGGCGTTGGATTCACATTTCTCCATTCTTTTTAAAAGCAAACCAACCCTGGGCAGAATCATAATGTCTCGAAGTGCATTTCCAAATTTTTGTCTACGTTTGTCTAGGAGATTCCGGCTTGCCAAGTCTGTAACACACAGGTTTTAATTATTATATCAATGTCATTTTTAACTAGAAGGTGTGGTGTGGGGTGGGGGTGGGCTGGTGGGGGAAGGGAATCAAAAGTCTTTGCCTTTTGAGGGCTACAAATTACAATTAGAATTCATGTGGAGTAAAAAATAGTACTGAGCATGAAGCTCCCAACATATAAAATTCTGAATCAATAATTCATTAGGATGTCTGTACCCTTGCTTTCCTATCAATCTCAGATGAAAGTGATGGCTTTGCTTCAGTCCCCCAGGAGCAGAGAGACATTTCAACACCAGTAACAGAAAGATTGGATACTATGACGATGAATTTATGCAGCATTGGACCATCGAAGGGGCTTGTGTTGTTTGTCACTTGATTGCATTCTAGAAATCCTCTTTATTTGATTTGTTTTAATCAATGACCAAGAATTTCTTTTGAATCACTGTAATCTCACCTGGGGCAGAACCAGCATCACTTACATTGATATAGCATCAGCCATTTACCTTCAATGTCCATCACCCAGATAATGGCACTGAGTGTAATGTACTCCTGTTTGTTAATGAGGTGGACCTAAGTGGAAAAGTAACGTGTGAAAATCATACAGAGGAGTTGCAAATTGTATATAGACAACTTAACTACTGGGGTGATGAATGGGATATAGGTCACATTTTCCAGATTGGAGTTAAAGCAGTATCAGACATATTAGTTTCCATCCCAAAGGATGTGATTGCACTGAAGGAGGGCACAGAGGAGATTCACCAGGATGTCACTTGAGTTGGAGCATTTTATGTATAGGCTGAATAAACTTGAGTTGTTTCCTTTTGAGCAGAGAACAAACAAAGAACAAAGAAAATTTACAACTCAGAAACAGGCCCTTCAGCCCTCCAAGCTTGAGCCAGTCCAAATCCACTGTCGAAACCTGTCGCCCAATTCCTAAGCATCTTTATCCCTCTGCTCATCACCTACTCATGCATCTGTCCAGATGCATTTTAAATGAATCTACCATGCCTGCCTCTACTACCTCTGCTGGCAGCATGTTCCAGGCACCTACCACCCTCTGTGTAAAGTATTTGCCACATGTATCCCCTTAAACTTTTCTCCTCTCACCTTGAAAGCGTGACCTATCGTTATTGAATCCTTCACCCTGGAAAAAAGCTCAACTCTATCCATCCGGTCTATACCCTTCATGATTTTGTAGACCTCCATCTCCTTTTTTCTAATGAAAACAATCCTAACCTACTCAATCTGTCTTCATAGCTAGCACTTTCCATACCAGGCAACATCCTCATAAATCTTCTCTGCACCGTCTCCAAAATGTCCACATCCTTTTGGTAATGTGGCAACCAGAACTGTACACAGTATTCTAAATGTGGCCAAACCAATGTCCTATACAATTTTAACATAACATGCCAGCTCTTATACTCAATACCCCATCTGATGAAGCAAGCATATTATATGCCTCCTTGATCAATCTATCCACCTGTGCAGCAACCTTCTGGGTGCAATGGACCTGATCTCCCAGATCTCTCTGCTCATCAACGTTTCCCAAGGCTCTTCCGTTTACTGTATAATTTGCTCTAGAATTAGACTTCCCAAAATGCATCACCTCACATTTGCCTGGATTGAAATCCATCTGCCCTTCTCAGAGAAGGCTGAGGGAGAACTTGACTGAGGTGTATAAAATTATGAGGATCATGGACAGAGTGAATTGGAAGCAGCTATTTTTCTCAGTTGATGTGTCAATAGTGAGGCAGCAGAGTTCTAGAACAAAGAACAGGAGGTTTGGAGGACATTTGAGGAAAATGCTTTCAGGCTTAGAGTGGTGGGAATCTCGAAAGCTCTGCCTGGGAGGACAATAGAGGGAAGCAAACTCACAACCTTGAATAAGTACGTGAATGAACATTTGGAAGGAGTGAAGCTGTGGCAGGATTTGTAAAGCAGAATGAAATTGTTAAAAGTGAGGTAGTGCCTTTCCAGAAGCCAGTAGATCAGCAAGCGCAGCATTTCAATTGAAATAAAAATGCAGGTTTTGTCTTAAAGGCATTCTTATACTGCAATCTGTATGAATACATTTTAATAGCATAGTTAACTGATAGTTTCTATTTTGTCCAAAGTGTGCACAGAGTTCAAAAGATATAAAAGCAACTTTTCTTTCTAGGGGCGGCACGGTGGCACAGTGGTTAGCACTGCTGCCTCACAGCGCCAGGGACCTGGGTTCAATTCCCGCCTCAGGCGACTGACTGTGTGGAGTTTGCACGTTCTCCCTGTGTCTGCGTGGGTTTCCTCCGGGTGCTCCGGTTTCCTCCCACAGTCCAAAGATGTGCGGGTCAGGTGAATTGGCCATGCTAAATTGCCCATAGTGTTAGGTAAGGGGTATATGTATGGGTGGGTTGCGCTTCGGCAGGTCGGTGTGGACTTGTTGGGCCGAAGGGCCTGTTTCCACACTGTAAGTAATCTAATCTTCACTTATTTTTGGGATATCCCAAATTATCTCTTACCTGTTGCTTATATCTGACTTTTAGCTCTATTCCTGATATGTTGATTACCTTCTCCATGATGTAAGCTATTTTTCTCTACCCTTTTCCTCTCTGTTTTGCAGTGTATTGTTCTGTCAGTAAATTTACCCAAAAAAGCAATATGAATATAAAATGGAAAAACTTGTTTGTCAATGAAAAACTAGCAGAAGCTAAAATGTTGACAGGAAGAATTTTGCAACCTTTATCTTTTCAATGCTTTCTGTATTTTTATCTACTATTCAAAAGGTCTCTTTCTCAGGATGATAAGTGACCTATGACTATTCTTATCTATGTCAAGATTTGTGACCTTTCGCTTTTCTTGCTAAGTGTTTCTTGAAGCTTAAACTACATCATAAAGCTTTGCCAGCTAGCATGAATATGCCAACAAGGTGCTTTTTTAAAAAAAATATAATCATGGGAGCTACAAAGTCAACAGCTTTTTAGTTAAACTGTTAGACATCAATAACATTTCCATTAGCTTGGGGCTTCTGATATTGTGCAAAAAATTGCAAAAATATTTTTTGGCATTCTTCTTTCAACGGCAAGATTATTTTCCATTCTTAAAACATAGCTATTTTAATCAACTATTTTAGACATGTTCTGACATACAATTGTGGCAGGTGGGACTTGAATGCAGGCCTCTTGGTTCAGAGGTATGGACATTACCAATGAACCACAAGAGCCCTGCCTGATTACTTCCTGGGAGGTTTAATTGTGGTTGATTGCCCTGCCAAGCAGAAGGAACGAGCTCGCATTTATATATGGAGATTGAATGATTGGGGCAGAAGCCGTATTGAACATTCTTTAATTAGACAGAGATTTAATTGGACGTATTGATCTTGCAAGAAACATCCTTTAATTATACAAATGATCTTCTCTGTTTTGTGGGATCAGGCCGCTTCATCCTGATTTGTCATTTCATCCATTAGTACCATTACTTCCCAACCGGCTCCTCCCAGCCTTTAAACATTGCAATTTAATTTGCATTTTGGTGTTCTAGTTTCATGCAGATCCTGTTCTTTGTGCAAAAATACATGGTTTGGAAGCTCAAACCAAACTTAAACTGATGACCCTTTCATCCTGATTTCCCCCACTTGATGGAAGAGACATTCCTATAGACCTTTCAGTTTTGTTTGTTAATTTTTTAAAGCAATTTGCACAAGTTATTCTTCTTCCTTCTCATCTGCAGAGAATACAAGATTTGTTTAGGTAAACATCTTGGTCAGAGATATTATCTTGATGAATTTTCATTCCTTTCCTTTCATTCCTTTCCTGTCTTACAATGGGACAGCTTAACACCAAACACAAATGGAGAACTTCCGTTACAGGATCTTAAGGAGCCCTCAGCACTGGGGTGAGATTTGTAGCAGTTTTACAAACTTCAGATTTAAAGTTATCAGTTGCTCCAAAGCACCTCCATGTTGCATTGGACCAAACAGTATCCCAGGAATGATCCACAGGCACCAAATATATGCAGTCCTTGTTTATAGACAATGGCATCCAGCAGTTGGCAATCCCTTAAGACCATTATGGCATCTCTCTGCTATATTGGCAGGGCATTCTGGAAGCAGAGTCTAGCATTATAGGGTGCACTGGCCTCTAGCAGTGAAAAACTGCAGCAAGGATGTTTTGTGCACATGGACAGGAGCCCAGCTCAAGGATTGTTCTCAGGAGTGTTGGCATCCTCTCTTAGAGTATGTTCACTTAGCATGTTCACCTGGATGTCCACAACATCCATGCAATACCTTGCCTTGTCTGTTAGTGTGCTGTCGTGACATACTCTTTATTGCAATCACTAAAACAGGCTGCCTGTCAGTAGAATCGCTAAAATGTGGATTCCGGTCCATCAAGTCCACACCTGCCTTTTAAAGGGCATCCCATCCAGACCTAAACCCTGTAACCCTGCATTTCCCGTGGTTAATCCATGTAGCCTGCACACCTCTGGACACTATGGACAATTTAGCATGGCCAGTCCACCTAACCTACACATCTTTGGATGGTGGGAGGAAACCAGAGTAGACCCATGGAGACACAGGGAGAATGTTAAAATTCCACCCAGACAGTTGCCCAAGGCTGGAATCAAATCTATGTCCCTGGTGCTGTGAAGCAGCAGTGCTAACAACTGAGCCACGGTGCCACAGTAGGGATGTTTCTGGTGGAGGTCATCTAGCTAAAGGCACACACTGAGATGCCAATCTCACACCTACAGCACATGCCAACTTCCTGCAGGCCAAACACACTACTCATTTATTTAACCAAATGACCACGTTGGAAACAGGTGGAGGCTAGTCCTCAGTCTAGTTAAGAAGAGGCCACTGTTATTCAGGTTATTTCGGAACTGCCACAGGCACACAAAAAATGAAAGTCCTGGCAAAACTCAACAGGTCTGGCAGCTTCTGTGGGAAGAAAGCAAACAACATTTCAAGTCCAGTGATGAAGAGTCACCAGATTTAGACATTGACTCTGCTTTCTCTCCATTGATGCTGCCAGACCTGCTGCATTTCTCCCTCAATTTCTAATTTTGTTTCAGATTTCCAGCATCTGCAGTTTTATTATTGTCTATACATTGTCCAGGGGCTTGACCACAATCAGTCATTAGCTTGTGATGCTCATGGTCAGGGGAGTGGGCATTGTTCAGTCCTGTAGGACCTTTCAGGGGAATGAGCATTGGTCAGCACTGTAAGGCCATCACAATTAATCAGGAGAATCACACATCATTAGTTGGGAGCTGCTAACACAGCAGTCAGGGGTCTGGTTAGTAAAGCCTTGGGGCTACTTTTTGAAGTCAGTCAGATGCCTGCAGTGAATAAAATCCTGGGATCAACAACAACAGCCAGTGCTGGAGAAAGTCAGCAGGACTGCCAGCAACTGTTGACAAAGAAATGGAGTTATCATTTTGAGTCCAGTGATCGTTTATCAGAGCAGATTATGTCCTAAACTGCAGACATATTTTATATTTGTCCCTTTGAGGAATACACAAGGACTGGACTAAAAAACTCTACTGATTTGATTTGATTTGATTTATTATTGTCACATGTACTGAGATACAGTGAAAAGTGTTATTTTGGTGCTTTACAGGCTGATCTTACCGTACAAACTACATCAGGGTAATAGAACAGAGTGTAGAATACAGTGTTACAGCCACAGAAAAAGTGCAAAGAGAGATGAACATTAACATTTGAGAACTCTGTTCAGAAGTCTGGTGACAGCAGGGAAAAAGCTGTTCTTTATTTTGTTGGTATGTGTTTTTAAACTTTTGTATTTTCTGCCCAGTGGAAGAATGTTGTCAAGAGTATATCCAGGGTGTCAGGAGTCTTTGATTATATTGGTTGCTCTCTCGAGGTAGCAGAAGTAGAGATGGAGCCAATGGATGGAAAGCTGGTTCTTTTCATGGACTGGGCTATGTTCATGACTCTCTGTAAATTCTTGCAGGCCTGTGCAGAGCAGTTACCATACCACTCTATGATGAATCCAGATAGGATGATTTCAATGGTGCATCTTTAAAAGTTGGTAAGAGTCTTTATGGTCATGCTGAATTTCCTTAGCCTCCTGAGAAGGTAGTGTAGTAGTTTCTTGACTATGGCATCAATGTGGGTGGACCAAGACAGATTGTTGCTGATCGTTACTCTGAGGAATTTAATGCTGTCAACCATCTCCACCTCAGCACCATTAATGTAGAGAGGGGCATGTCCTCTGTTCTGTTTCCTGAAGTCAATGAGCAGCTCCTTCATTTTGCTGACGTTGATGGAGAGATTGTTGAGTTTACCCCAAGCCGCTAAGCAGTCTACTTCTTTCCCATACTCTGTCTGAGATCCAACCTACTACAGTGGTGTCATCAACAAAGTTGTAAACGGAGTTAGAGCAGAATTTGGCCACAGTCATGAGTGTACAAGGAATTTAGTAAGGGGACTGAGTACGCAACCTTGTTGGGCAGCAGTTTTGAGGATTATTGTGGAGGCGGTGATGTTGCTTATCCTTACTGATTACAGTCTGTCGGTCAGGAAGTTGAAGATCCAGTTAAACAGGGGAGAGCAGAGACCTAGGTCTTGCAGTTGGGATATCAGTTTGGTTGGAATTATGGTGTTTAAAGTGGGGCTGTAGTCAATGTGTAGGAGTCTGACCTAGGGATCCTTGTTATCTAGATGCCCTAGGGATGAGTGTGGGGCCGGGGAGATGGCATCTGCCGTGAACCTGTAGCGACAGTAGGCAAATTGTACTGGAGTGGATTAGTGGGATTGAATATTTTTGTGTAGACCAGCCTTCATTCAAGCATCAGCACACTCTGAAGGTCACAGTGAGTGATCTAGTCCCTTTTTACCCTTGTCTTACAGGTAAAGGCATTCTCTCACTATTGAATGCTGAAAACCAGTCAAACATGGAAGCAGCTCAAAGGAAATTACATCGGCCTAAAAAACAAAACATCTTGAAAATCATCAGTTCAACCACTAATGCCAATGATGTCAGCCCAATGCAACAACAGCAGCAATGTTGGATTATCTACACTTGATGATGAACAATTGAGAAACTGATCTGCATTATTTTTCTTTTCAATATCTCTCACACTCACCTCTTATTTCTAGCTTGTTTGTGTGTGTTACATTATTAATTATTCCATTTTTAGTAATTAATGAACTCAATCTCTAGTCATTCAAGAAAGTCTGGATAAATTGGCTCCTTTTAAAACATAAGCTCATTTGAATCCGTATGCACAAGGGAAAGGGTCCTCTTGTTTGAATTAATTTTGTTGCAAGGGTATGGGTGAATAAAATAAGGGAGTCAGTTCATCCCTATTCATCAGGGAGCTTAACAGTGTGGGGTATCCTGCCTGGAGTTCTAATGAATTGGGAAACATCCCCAGTGTTAGCTCCTAACGATATCAATGTGGGATTTAATTTTCATCAATATGATCAACTGTTTACTGAATCAACATACCAATTATTTCAAACTGGTATTATTGTCTCTAAGTTATTTTAGAAATCAGGTGTTTGATTTATTCTTTCAAAGTACATGCCTTTGCACATACGAAGTTCCATCTTTTTGGCAATGCCCAGGAGATATGCTTGATCCAAATGAATTAAAGCAATGGTGACATTTAATTGTCATTATTCCCTTCCACTAAATCTCCTGGATATCGAGCAGTTATTTCCGCAGATTTCAAAACCAGAGGGTCGATGCAAATGAAAAGCACAAGGGATATCATACAGGGAGCTGAACTGATATCACACAATACACACCACTGCTCAAAATTAAAATTACAATGAAGTATTTCATCTTGTGCAGTTTTATTCTTTCAATTCTTTAAAACTAAACTGATCATACATTAATGTACACTTTGGCAGGACAGACTTCATGGGCCAAAGGATCCCATCTACACTCTATGATCCTTGGAACTGCCTGTGACAACATATGCTTCAGAATTTTAATAGCTGCTCGTGGATTGAAAAATCAACAAATACTATATAAACATTACACTTGGATTGAAAGATGCAGCAAAAACTCTTGTAGGATAATCTATTTCTTTAGATGAAAGGAACGAGGAACTGTTATAATAGGAGTTACAGCAACATAGAGTCCAAGAGAGTCATAGAGTTGTACAGCACGGAAACAAACCCTTCAGTCCAACTTACCCATGCCGACCAGCTATCCTAACCTAATCTAGTCTAGATTGTCAGCACTTAGCCCACATCCCTCCAAACTCTTCCTATTCATATATCCATTCAGATACCTTTTAAATGTTGTAATTGTACCAGCCTCCACTTGGCAGCTCATTCCATACATGTACCACTCTCTGCGTGAAGAAGTTGCCCCTTAGGTCTCTTTTATATCTTTCCCCTCTCACCCTAAACCTATCCCCTCCAGTTCTGGACTTCCTCACCCCAGGAAAAGACATTGTCTATTTATCCTATCCATACCCCTCATTATGTTATAAATCTCTATAAGGTCACCCCTCAGCTTCCAACAGTCCAGGGAAAACAGTCCCAGCCTATTCAACCTTTCCCTATAGCTCAAATCCTCCAATCTTTTCTGAACTATTTTAAGTTTCACAACATCCTTCCGATAGGAAGGAGACCAGAACTGCATGCACTATTCCAAAAGTGGCCTAACCAATGTCCTTATAGCTGCAACATGACCTCCCAACTCTTATACTCAGTGCTCTGACCAATAAAGGAAAGCATAGCAAATGCCTTCTTCACTATCCTATCTACCTGTGACTCTACCTTCAATGAACTATGAACCTGCACCCTAAGGTCTCTTTGTTCAGCAACACTCTCTGGGACCTTACCATTAAGTGTATAAGTCCTGCTCTGATTTGTTTTTCCAAAATGCTGCACACCCAATTTATCTAAATTAAACTCCATCTGCCGCTTCTCAGCCCATTGGCCCATCTGATCCAGATTCTGTTGTAATCTGAGGTAACCCTCTTCACTGTCCACTACACCTCTAATTTTGGCGTCATCTCCAAACTTACTAAATGTACCTCTTTATGTTAACATCCAAATAATTTATATAAATGACGAAAATAGTGGACACAGCACCGATCCTTATGGCACTCCACTGGTCACAGACCTCCAGTCTGAAAAGCAACCCCCCACCACCACCCTCTGTCTTCTACCTTTGAGCTAGTTCTGTATCTAAATGGCTAGTTCTCCCTGTATTCCATGAGATCTAACCTTGCTAACCAGTCTCCCATGAAGAACCTTGTCGAATGCCTTAATGAAGTGCATATAGACCACGTCCATCACTCTGCCTTCATCAATGCTCTTTGTTAGTTTTCCACGCACAAAGCCATGTTGACTATCCCTAATCAGTCCTAGCCTTTCCAAATACATGTAAATTCTGTCCCTCAGGATTCTCTCCAAAAACTTGCCAACCACCAACATCAGGCTCACTGGTCTATAGTTCCCTGGATTTTCCTTATCACCCTTCTTAAACAGTGTCACCACATTAGCCAACCTCCAGTCTTCCGGCACCTCTCCTGTGACTATCGACAATACAAATATATCAGCAAGGGACCCAGCAATCACTTCCCTAGCTTCCCACAGAGTTCTAGGGTACACCTGATCAGGTTCTGGGGATTTATCCACTGCTTTGAGTTTCAAGACACCTTCTGTAATATGGACATTTTTCAAGATGTCACTTGTCTATTTCCCCACATTATATATCTTCCATGTCCTTCTCCACAGTAAACACAAATGCAAAATACTCACTTAGTATCTCCCCCATCTCTTGTAGCTCTACACATAGGCTGCCTTGCTGATGTTTGAGGGCCCAATTCTCTCACTAGTTACCTTTTGCCCTCAATGTATTTATAAAATCCCTTTGGATTCTCCTTAACCCTATTTGCCAAAGCAATCTAATGTCTCCTTTTTACCTTCCTGATTTCTCTCATATACCTTACATATGCATCCTTCTTTTTATTAACCAAATCCTCAATTTCTTTAGACATCCAGCATTCGCTACACCTACCAGCCTTTCCTTTCACCCTAACAGGAACATACTGTCTCTGGACTCTCGTTATCTCATTTTTGAAGGCTTCCCATTTTCCAGTTGTCATTTGACTTGCGAAATCTGCACCCAATCAGCTTCTGAAAGTTCTGGCCTAATATGGTCAAAATTAGCCTTCCTCCAATTTAGAACTTCAACTTTTAGATCCAGTCTACCCTTTTTCATCACTATTTTAAAACTAATAGAATTCTGGTCCCTGACCTAAAAGTGCTCCCCCACTGACACCTTAGTCACCTGTCCTGCCTTATTTCCCAAGATTAGATCAAGTTTTGCACCTTCTCTAGTAGGTACATCCACATACTGAATCAGAAAATGTTCTTGTACCCACTTAACAAATTCTTCCCCATCTAAACCCTTAACACTATGGCAATTCCAGTCTATGTTTGGAAAGTTAAAATCCCCTACCGTAACCACCCTATTATGCTTACAGATAGCTGCAATTTCCTTACAAATGTGTTTCTCAATTTCCCGCTAACTATTAGGGGGTCTATAATGCAATCCCAATAAGGTGATCATCCCTTTCTCATTTCTCAGTTTCATCCAAATAACTTTCCTGGATGTATTTCCAGAAATATCCTCCATAAGTAGAGCAGTAATGCCATCCCTGAGCAAAAATGCCACTCTACCTCCTCTCTTGCCTCTTTTTCTATCCTTCCTGTAGCATTTGTATCCTGGGACATTAAGCTGCCAGTCCTGTCCATCCCTGAGCCACATTTCGTGATTGCTATGATATCCCAGTCCCCTGTTCCTAACCATGGCCTGAGTTCATCTGCCTTCCCTGTTAGGTCCCTTGGAGTGAAGTAAATGCAGTTTAATTTATCGGCCCTACCTTGTTCTCTGCCTTTTTCCTTCCTGCCCTGACTGTTTGACTCACTCCTTTTCCCGACTGTACCAGTCTCAAATTGATCTCTTTCCTCACCAGTTCCCTGGGAAGCCCCCAACCCCACCCCATACATCCTCACCTTACTAGATTCAATCCTTCCGAGCAACTCTAGCAAATCTCCCTGCCAGTATATTAGTCCCCCTCCCATTCAAGTGCAATCCATCCTTCTTGTACAGGTCTCTTTTACCTTAGGAGAGTTTACAATTATGCAAAAATGTGAGCCCCTTTACCCTGTACCAGCTCCTCAGCCATGCATTCATCTGCTCTATCTTCCTATTCCTACCTTCACTAGCTCGTAGCACTGGGAATAATCCAGATATTACTACTCTCATGGAGATCCTTTTTGAATTTCTGCCTAACTTTCTGTATTGTCCCTTCAGAACCTCATCTGTTTCCCTTCCTATATCATTAGTTCCAATGCATATGATGACCTCCTGCTGGTCCCTCTCCCCTTTGAGAACGTTCTGCAGCCTCTCTGAGATATCCTTGATCTTGACACCAGGGAGGCAAAATGCCATTCTGATTTTTCACTGCTGGCTACAGAAACATCTGTCTGCGCTTCTGACTAGAGAGTCCACTGTCACAATCAAATACTTGGAACCTGATGTACCCCTCATTACAGTAGAACCAATCTCGATACCAGAAACTTGGCTGTTCGTGCTACATTCCCCTGAGAATCCATCACCCCCTACATTGTCCAAAGCAGCATACTTGTTTGAAATGGGGATAGCCACAGAAGACTTTGAATTAACCATCCCTGGGAAGAAAGGACTACAAAAACAGCATAAACAAGCTGGTTGCTGGGAGAGAGGAGATAACACTGAATGGTCATCGAACCATGCAGCATGGAAACAGGCCATTCAGCCCATTGGGTTCACAGTGACCTACTGAAGAGTAACCCACCCACTACTCTATTCCTGAAATCCTGCATTTCCTATGGCCAGCCCACCTAACCTGCACATCTTTGGACAATGGGAGGAAACTGGAATACTTGGAGGAAACTCACACTGACATAGGGGGAATATGCAAACTCCACACTGTCACCCAAGTTTGGAACCCAGATTCCTGGTGTTATGAGGCAGAAGTGTTAACCACTGAGCTACCATACTGCCCCAACACTGCTTGATAATCTGCTGCCATTATGACAAATGAGCAATTAAGACCTGGCTGCAGAAGTAATGTCCTGAAGTAAAGAGATTAATTGCAGGAAAACGCTGCGTTTTAACAGGCAGCTAACCTGAATGTGACAAGGAACAAAGGAGTCACATTTGGAGAGAAGGCGAGCTACAGACTTGAGGCATCTGAAAGTATAATCAATGGTGGGCATGAAAAAACATCTAAAGGATATCAATAATGTCACGCTGCAAGAAAGAAAATTGCATTAGGATCTAACACCAGATCAAGTCAACACCAGAATAAATAACAGCGCTGCAAACCCTGTACATGTCCAGAGATAGAACACTGTTGGTTAAAATCCTAACCAGATTTCACCCTTAATCAGGTAATACTTGCTTACTTGAGGGGTTATTTTTGGTTGCTACATGAAAAAAAGTTTAAATCATTGTTTCAGAACTTTCCTGTTTGTGAGTGTTCTTAATGAGTAGCTGAATGAAAGGTAACTTTTGGTGATAAACCCACAACAAGCCCAAATATTCAATTTTTTAATTCTTTTCACGGAATGTCAGCATCACTGCCTGGACTAACATTTCTTGCCCATCCCTAGTCTCCTTTGGGAAGGCGTTTGATGAGCGGCTCTCTTGAACTGCTGCACTCAGTGTGGTGTCGGGACACTCACAGTACTGTGGGTGAGGCAGTTCCAGTATTTTGTCCGAGTGATTGTAAAGGAGCAATGAGTTGTTTGCTTTAGAGAGGGCATGCAGATTGTAAAGGTCTCATCTATCTGCTGCCCTTGTCCTTTGAGGTGTTTGAGGTTGTGGATTGTCGGGATGTTGAAGAGTTGAACAGTGCAATTTCCACATTGTGTGTATTACCATCAAACTGCCTGGCTGTGGAGGGAATGAATGTTTAGATCAGTGGAATCAGGAAGGAAAGCTAATACCATCATTCACAAATTAATCAGAGAATTCAACAGATCCCTACTGTATATTTTCTTTTTATGTAAGAACGTTTTTGTCCAATCAACATTCAAAGATATGATGGATGCATCATTTTCCAGGAGTACTCTCTTAGGAAATAGTTCCTTGTATGAGGAGCTAAAAATATCAATAATTAAATATTTCCTAAACAAAAACAAGACCCTCCTGCTGATAGTTATTTGCAGTCAGTTATTTACAGCTCTCTGTATTTTTATTTCATGTTTACTAATCTTAATTAGTAGTTCTGGCTTGGACTGATCCAGGAGCTTTATAATTTAATGCAAAAATCCTCAGACTTTTATATTCCTTGCATTTGCTGAGGACTCACATTTTTTTTTTACATGACACTCTTCTGTGAGACCTCAGACAAAAGGACAGGAACAGCATGGAGCAGCATTTTTATATCTGAGATCCAGACAGAATGATATAGCACAGAAGAAGAATGTTTAATCCATTGTGCATGTAAATAGGAAAAATACAGTGAATCATAGGACTGCTCTATTCTTTTGAGGGAGATGATTTGTGATGGCTTAACCCATTGGTTGCCGCATCTCAGATGAGGGGAGAGGCTGAGAAGGTAAGACTTTCATTATACCCTCAGCCAGTCATAGGGAAGGAAATTGCACTGTTGGCATCATTCTGCAATCACAAAGCAGCTGTCTGACTAACTGAGCTAACTGCCCCCCACTATCCTCCCCACCTCCCATTGTGTATATGGCACCTCTTTGATCACATCCACCGGTTCCCCCTCATCTAACTTGCTCGGGATGTCCTCAAAGCCTTCTTAATGATTTATCAGGAATGACAAAGCTGCGCTGACTCAGCCCTTCCAAGTAATCCGCAATCTCAACCCTAATAATGGACTCTAAAATCTTACCAGCAACTGAGGTCAAACTAACTGGCCTATAATTTCCAATCTTCTATCTCTCTCTCTTCTTAAAGAGGGGTGTTATGTTAGCCATTTTCTGGTCCTCCAGTTCTCTAACCCTAATGATTGCTGGAATCCACTGCTGTCTCCACAATCCCCTCAGCTATCTCCTTCAGAATTCTAGGTTGTGGTCCATCTGATCTTAGTGATTTCTCTGCCTTCAGATTTTTCAACCTCCCCAGCATCTTCTCCATAGTGATGGCCTCCACAGTCACCTTTGCCCCCTGACTCTCTTGAAGTTCTGGTATGGTACTGGTTTCTTCCACTGTGAAGACTATTGCAAAGTATTAATTCGGTTCCTCCACCATTTCTTTGCCCCCATTACTACTTGCTCAGCCTCATTTTCTAATGGCCAATGTTTACTTTTGCCTCTCTCTTACATTTCAGTTACCTAAAAAAAACTCTTAAAAATCTCTTTCATTCTACTAGCTGCCTTATCCTCACATTTCATTTTCTCTACCCTTATTGCTTTTTTACTTATTCTTTGCTGGTTCATAAAGTCTTCTCGATCCTCTTGCTTCCCACTAATCTTCTGCACATTGTATGATTTTTTTTTGTTTTTATGCTGTCCCTGACTTCCCTTGTCAGCCATGATTGCCTCATCCTCCCCTTAGTATGTTTCTTCTTTACTGCGATGAATTTCAGCTATGTCTCTTGAATTACCCCCAGAAACCCCTGTCATTGCTGCCCAACCATCCTTCCTGTTCAGCTCCCCTTCCAATCAATCCTGGCCAGCTCTTCCCTCATGTCTTTATAGGCAAATCCAAACAAATATCTGGCCAATCCTAACTGGGATCATACCAATATCTCCTGACTATTAATACTTCAAGTCTGGTATGGCTCTTCATTCATAAAAACGTTAACTCGGTTTCTCTTTTCAGAAATACTGCACAGCATTTCCTACATTCAGTTTAGCATTCCAGCATTCAAATTATTTTGCATTTATTTTCCTTTTTTTCAGAAAAACTAGAAGTCTTATCCTTCTGAATGGTTCAAACCATTAAGCCTAAATAAAGTCCATTGAATAATTTAAAATGAGCCTACAGTGTATTAGTTTTTGAAAAAGCTGAATAATGAATGCTTCTGTTATAATATTTTCTAATTAACCTGTTCACAGATTTTATGACTCACTTCTGGAGTAGGTATGACTTGAACTCAGCCTCCTGGGCCAGAGTTAGGAATACTACAACCCTGCCACAAAAGCACCAGCCTTATTATTAATTTTAAGTTACTAGTTGGCTGTTGATTAGTTTCTGAGTAGACTTAAAAATAGAAGCATAAATGTTACTCAGAGAGTAGTAAGGGTATAGAGTGCTTTGCCTGCAATGGTAGTAGGTTCGCCAAGTGTAAGTGCATTTAAGTCGTCATTGGACAGGCATATGGACGTACATGGAATAGTGTAGGTGGGATGAGCTTCAGATTAGTATGACAGGATGGAGCAACATCGAGGGCCGAAGGGCCTGTCCTACACTGTAATGTTCTATGTTCTATGCTCTATTACTTATTGAGTAGGGACTAGCTTACATTTAGCATAGCTTTGGCAGTACAGACTCAATGGTTATTTTTGTACAGTATGATTCAATAAGCAATTGAGATACTCTGAGATAATTTAACATCTATGCTCTGAAAAATTGATACTGCAAATGATTTCCACAGAACAAACTACATATGAGTGTGAAATTTTCGACAGTATAGATTGGGCAAAGTGTTCGAGACTGAAATGTTTGAGTAATGTTTGAGGCCCACCAGTTTTTCCAAGGAACTCTCCTGAGTTAACAATCACTGTCCCCAATGTCACCCCTGTCTGGGGTAACTGCTGATAATCAAGCCCCACTGCTCCCAGGGTCATCACAACAGTTACATATTTGATACGACGCATGCATACATTCAGATTTCAGATCCAGGTTGATAGAAAGCTGGATAGATCGGTGCTCTTAATAAGAATTAGTATTTATTACAGGTCATTGGATTCTAGCTACAGGTTGAGTAAACTCTACCAATTAAACTCAAAATCTCTTATAAAATTCTGCTTTCATACAGGTAGGGAGGTGATGGTCTCGAGGTATTATTGCAGGACTATTAATCTAGAGTCCCACTTAACTTTCTGGGATCCAGATTCAAAACAAGCAATGACAGTTGGTGGAATTGGACTTCACTCAAAGTCTGGAATTAAGAGTTTAATGATGACCACAAATACATTGCTGATTGATAGGGAAAAACCCATCTGGTTCACTAACATCCTTTACGGAAGTAAAGTCCCATCCTTACCTGGTCTGGCCTACATTCAATGTGTTTGGCTCTTTTCTATCTTCTGGGCAACTAGAGATGTGCAATAACTGCCGGCCTAGCCAGAGATACCTATATCCTGTGAGTCAATTTAAAGAAAAACAAATAAACGTACGTAGGGTAAAATAAATATATGGGCAGAGGAAAAACTGAAAAAAAATCATTCCAATGGACTTTATTCACATGGTCTGGTGAGTTAGTTCTTGCTGATCTGAAGGTATTTCTTCAACCCTTCATTTTCCAACTGGTTTGTAAGAGACACACGGTGGCTGGTTCACTTTTGAACAGGTCTCTGACTAATCTAATTTAAAGTCATAATTTGCAACATTTGCTGAAGGAAAGGGAAGTTGATTTTCTTTTGCTTTATATTGCTTTCTGCTGAGAGCTGAGAGCACGAGGCTTCTGGCTGCTGCAGACCTGATAGTTTCTCTACAGGACTGACCAGTTTATTTCTGTCTTATTCACAGGTGTTCGTTATGTAACAACCAATCAACTTTTTCATTGACAACTGGTGCTAGTCTACACTAACCAGCTTCAAATTTAAACAACCCCTCAGCTCAATTCATCTACACATTGCTGGAATCATGATTTGGAGATGCCAGTGTTGGACTGGGGTGTACAAAGCTAAAAATCACACAACACCAGGTTATAGTCCAACAGGTTTAATTGGAAGCACACTAGCTTTCGGAACGACGCTCCTTCACAACCACCTGATGAAGGAGCGGCGCTCCAAAAGCTAGTGCTTCCAATTAAACCTCTTGGACTATAACCTGGTGTTGTGTGATTTTTAACATTGCTGGAATCCACAGCTACGTAAACAAGGTTCACAACAGAAGTCAAATCCCTTACTTTTAAACATGCAACCATCTTTGCAAATCCTTGGATTTCAAAAGAGTTTTTTCTCACTCGGTCACAGTTTAAAAAAGCACAACACTACAAACACAGTCTTTACTGATAATGCAAACTCCACAAAATCAACCTCTCTCACCCCCAATGCCTTTAACAAATTTTAACATTAATCACATGTGTAATATGTAACTGCTCAATGCTTCCAGTACACCAAAATAATCTTGCACAGATAATTGTGTATTTTGCAATCAAATAACTTAATTAAATTCTTATTAATTTTTTATTACAACGTAATTATGTTCAAAGGCACTGAGTTTAAGGAGAATTGAAAATGGTGGTTAAATGAGCTTGGTGCTAGATATCAAGACTTGCTTTTTATGTCAAATGAGATGTGATGTTAAATTCAGTTTACCAATACATTGAGTATACAATATCTTATAGCACTATTTTGGGTGAAAACAAAGAGTTTTCCCAAAGTCCTTTACAACGTTAAGAATCAGATTAACTAGTCACTCAGCTTTAGTGATTTCAATTTGTAGAAATTGATTTAATTCAACATGGACGGCTGACCATGTATTTTCTGATAATTTTGCTCAATGATTCCTGAAATATTTGCTGTATGAGATATCAATTGAAATGATAAGCCATAACCCAAAACAGTACTGAAAACTGACATCAACATAACTCAATTTAAGCAGGTTTTTAATCTTAATTTTAACAAGTAAAATTCAGCATGGTTATAAATTGAAGTACCAGGTTTGGCCCAGAGGGCACCACAAGGCACTAATCCGTATGGGCTCCTCAGGCAGGCTGTGCTCTGGAAGCCCTTTGCAGACACTGTTGCCAGCATATCATTACCTGTTGATCAGTCGCAAAGTCTCAATAACTGTCTATTATCAGGCGGAAAACCAAGGCCTTGACATTTTACACTTTGTGAACCCAAACTGTTTCATGTTGTAACCAAATTATGGCAGCTCTTCAAGTGAGCAATAATTAAACATGATTTCTGCTGGCTATGATATGCCTGTCACCTACTTCAGATATATAATTGGAACGAAGATGATATTGGTAAAACTATTAAGCACTAAATGCATGTAATTAAATGACAATTGCAGTTTTTTAAATATATAGAGGATAATGAATAGTTTTGCATCAATTAATTTTCAACAAGGACTGTACTAGAGGCTACTAATTAAAAGAGTGGTAGTTTATGCCCAATTTTGTGTGATTCACATAAGCCTATCTTTTGATTGTGACTTATTGAAAATATGTCATAATATTCCTCATTTGTACACACAGGTGGTGGTGCAATGGACCTGGAAATCCAGAGACCCAGGCGAATGCTTTCAGGACATGGGTTCAAATCCCACTGTGTCAGTTGTTGAGATTTAATTTTAATTAGTAACTGTGGAATTAAAACATTTGCAATGTCAACTGTTGTAAAAGCTCTGCTGGTTCACTCATTTCCTTTAAGGAAGTAAAATCCACCATTCTTTCCCAATTTGACTTAGATGTGATTTCAGACCCATTGTAATGTTGTTGACTGTGAAATTTCCCGAACAGCCAATCAATTTGAGACAATTGGGGATTGCCAACAAATTCTGACCTTACTAACAATCTGCATATTCTGATAAGGAATAAAGAAAGGAAAGTGTCACATTGCATATAGAACTGAAGCTGACACAATCTCTGATAGTTCTGCTACACATATAAATGTTCCACAGTCCATACTGTGTGCAATACTGAGGGCATGTGGGGCGAGATGGTAATTGGTCCTGGACCAGGGGAACATGAGAGGAAATAAATCAAAGTGTAGGGCAAAGGGAGAGGAAGAGAAGTGAAGAGAGGGAAAACAGAGGTGGGTGAAGAGTAATGGAGGGGAAGGGGACAAGGGAGGAGAGAAAAAAGAGGGAAAATTGCTTAGGAATTATGATAAGGGAGAGGGTGATGATGAAATGGAGAGAGGCAAAGACTAGGGGAAGAGTAAGAGGGAGTGGGAGACCACCCATAGACCAACGAAGAAGGATAACGATAAAGAGAAAGGGAAGGCTCAGAGGAAAAGTTAGTGAAGCAGAGGAAAGAGAAAAGAGAGAAAATATTGAAGTGAGTGGCAAAGTGAACCAGAAAGAGGAGATGGGTAAAGGTAGGAGATGAGAAAAGAGAAAAAGAGGCAGTGAGGAAGTAAAATAGATAGGGGAATGGTGGAGGCTGAATGAGCTAGAAATGGGGACTTCAAGGAAATCAGCAATTACCAATATTCTTGCCTCAGCTTTACAATCCCATATAACGTAGATATCAGCTACTGTTCAGCAAGTTCCTACATAGATGACAAACTGATAGATCTCTTTCCTAAAAATGGAACACAAAATTTGCATATAGATAGAAAAGGCAAAAAAGTCTAAGAATTCACCACAAATGGTGATGTTTTCCCAGTTTATTCTCACTGCAGTAAATCAGTTCAGAACAATCCAAGAAACAGGGTTTCTGGATAACACCAAGTTTTAACAAATATATTGTTTTGGAGATTGCTGCCTGTAGCAAAGTGATATTGTTCACTACTGACATCGAAGTAAAGGGCATCATGTGATCTGTCAATTATCAGACCAGAATTTCACCTCAAACTTCTTGTAATAACGTTTACAGCAAATTGCAGAGTTCTTTAATGGTATTCTTGTGTGGAAGTGAAGTGAGGAGAAAGTGAGGACTGCAGATGCTGGAGATCAGAGCTGAAAATGTGTTGCTGGAAAAGCACAGCAGGTCAGGCAGCATCCGAGGAGCAGGAGAATCGATGCTTTGGGCATAAGCTCTTCTTCAGGAAGTGAAGTGATTCTATCAGGCTGCCTGATTGAAGGATCTTCATTAACAGCTGAACAGGCAAGAAATAACATTAAAATAAAACTTTTTTTACAAAAGGACAAGGTCTTTACATTGAGCAAGTAGAAAATATGGCTGCACTCATGACGAAGTTGGCAATTAGAAAATTTTAAGAATCAATTTTTTTCAAATGCTGCTAAAAGGAGGCAAGAAGTTGAACCTTTTTATTTTGTATTCATCACTTTTAGAACTTAAGGAACTAACTGAAAAAGAGGTGCCAATTTATGCAGCACGGGAAGAGGATGCAGATTAGTTGGACCATGTTGTAATGGAAATACACCAGGAGCAATTAACTGATGTAAACTGAATGTTTATGTTCTGTGCTACCAAGCAATTAAAAAAAATGAAATTGAACTTAATAACCTACTAATTAATTATTCTAATAACTATTCTAATATCCTATTGAAATAATTCACTTCCACAGCCACATCACATTCCTCAGTGACTGCCTCCAGCTCAGATTCACCCCACATTGATTCCAACTCAAGTTTCCTTCTTTGTGTTTTGAATCCACCCAGGACCACACATATCTCTATGATGCACAATACTTCTCAGTCAGCTATTTTGACCAAGTCATGAGATCCACACTCAGTGCCATGCATCACCACTCTCGGCCTCACTCTCCATCAATAACACTTCATGCTGGCTCAGAGCTGTCCTGCCCCCAGTTCTACTTCATCCTCCAGCTCATTCGACATTCTCACAAGAAACTTTGTCTTTTCTCTTCAAGCATTAAGAGCACAAGGTGCAACAGCTCAGAGATACCCACGCCCTCCAGAACCTTCCTCCCCACTCCTTCCCCTCTGACTCCATCCTCTCTCCCAATGCCACCTCCTGTCAGCTATTTACTATTCCTTCTGACCTTCTGCTTTCTGATGTTGGACATTCTGCACTCAGCAAAGGTTATACTTTTATCTCTCTGCTCACTGAATTTCAGGCACAACATGTTGTTTAACTTCTCATCTATCATCTTCACCTCGGTGCCCTTTTCTTTAGACAAGAGTCCTCTTCCTGTCCCACAGACCCCTTTGCCCATCTCCAACTCTCTCCCTTCATGAGAACCCCTCCCTCAATCTATTCATTGAAAACTGTCACCATGACGTTGTTGGCCTCACCCATGCCAACCTACCTCCCTCTTAACTGATTGCACTATTTGTTCTCACATCCAGCCTTTCCTTGCCTTTGTAATTAAGCCCGCTCAGAAGTGTAGTGCTGTTGTAGTACATTGCAGAGGCTGAGCGTTAGCTCTCATATACCTCTCCCATCTCCCCCCTGGACCTTGATCCCATCCTGAAACATCAGGCCATTGTGTCCCCTGTGGTCACTAATCTCATTTCATCAGATGCTCTCCTCCCCACTGCCTCCATGTTAATAGTCTCCTAACCCCACACAGCTTGCTCCCACTGCCATCCCAAAATCCACAAATAGGACTGTCTCGACAGACCGTTGTTTCTGCCCACTCCTGCTACTTTTGACTTAACTCAATCTTTTCTGCCCTTGTCCAATCCCTTCCCACTTATATTTGTGATCCTTCTGATGCTTTACATCAGTTTCAGAAATTTCCAGTCTTGCGGGTTCTAGCTGCCTCCTCTTTACCATGGACATGCAATCCTTTTACACAGTCCATCATCCATCAGGATGGTCCCAGAGCTCTTCACTTTTTCCTGGAACAAAGGTCTGAACCGTCCCCAAACTCCAACAATCTCCTCCACCTGGACGTGCTCATCCTCACCCTGAACAATTTGTCTTTTAACTGCTTTCACTTTCTTAAGTTTTGGTGGAGGGAGAGGGTGCGAAGGGGGAATGGTGGGAATCATGGGTACCCACATGAGCCCAGTTATGCCTGTCTCTTTGTGGGGTCTGTGGAACATTCCTTGTTCCACTCCTATTCTGGTCCCTCCACATAACTCTTCCTCCAAGACATCGATGACATCATTGGTTCTGCTTCCTTCTCTTATCCGGAAATGAAAAGTTTTGCCAATTTTGCTTCCAAATTCTATCCCGCTCTCATCTTCAACTATTCCATCTCCAGCTTCTCCCTTCCCTTCCTCAATATCTCTGAATCCATTTCTGGGGATAGGCTGGCCACCAATGTCCACTACAAACTCAATGATCCCCAGGTTACTTTCACTATACATCCTCACACCCTGCTTCCTGTAAAGGCTCTATTGCAGTCTCCCATTCTCTCTGTCGCATCTATTTCAGTCTGGGGTGCCCCAAATGTCCACCTCCTTCCTCAACCGAAGATTCCCCAGGACCATTGTTGACTGGGTCCTCAGCTGTGTCTGACCCATCTCCTGTATGTCAGCCCTCACCCCTCTCTTCCCTCGCACAATAGCAATAGGGAGCCCCTTGTCCTAACATGCCATCTCACTGGCATCCACATCCAAAGGATCATTGGCTGCCATTTCTGCCACCTCCAGCAGGGTGTCACCACCAGATGCATATTCTCCTTCCTTCCTTTGCCAGCCTTCCACAGGGACCATTCCTTCCAGACACATGATCTACTCCTCCTCCACTCTCAACACCTCGCTCCACCCCGGGGAACCTTGCCATACAATCACAGCCAGTATTACACCTACCGATTCACCTCCTCCCCCCTTGGTATCTAAAGCCCCAGACTCACCTTCCAGATGAAGCAGCATTTTACCTGCACTTCACACACTCGAGCCTACTGTATTCACTGCTCACACTGTGGTTTCTCTACGTTGGGGAAATAAAGAGTAAACTAGATGACCGCTTCACAGAACATCTACGTTCTGATTGTAAAAACGACCCTGAGCTTCCAGTTACTTGCCATTTCAACACGCTACCATGTTCTCTGGCCAACATCTCTGTGTCTTGGCTTGCTGCAGTGCTCCAGTGAAGCTCATTGCAACCTGGACAAACAACAATTCATTTTCCACTTGGGAAGCCTTCAGGACTCAATGTCAAGTTCAAGGATTTCAGGGTCTCAGCATCTCCTTTACGCCAACCCCCACACACCAGGCCTCATAATCACATGGGCCGCCACCACAAACAACTCACTGTCAGCCCAAATGGTCCCCATTAGCAGCTATTCATTCCCCGAGGCTGACCTTTATCCACTCCTTTGTCTGCCTAACTTTGTTTCTCTAAAAAATACCTCCTTTATTGGTCAGAGTATTGAGTACAGCAGTTGGGAGGTCATGTTGCGGCTGTACAGGACATTGGTTAGGCCACTGTTGGAATATTGCATGCAATTCTAGTCTGCTTCCTATCAGAAAAATGTTGTGAAACTTGAAAGGGTTGAGAAAAGATTTACAAGGATGTTGCCAGGGTTGGAGGATTTGAGCTACAGGGAGAGGTTGAATAGGCTAGGGCTGTTTTCCCTGGAGCGTCAGAGGCTGAGGGGTGACTTTGTAGAGGTTTATAAAATCATGAGTGGCATGGATAGGATAAATAGACAGTGAGGGGAGTGGGGCAGTCCAGAACTAGAGGGCATAGGTTTATGATGAGAGGGAAAAGACATAAAAGAGACTTAAGGGGCAACTTTTTCACTCCAAAGTGGTACATGTATAGAATGGGCTGCCAGAGGAAGTGGTGGAGGCTTGCAACATTTAAAAGGCATCTCGATGGGTATATGAATAGAAAGGGTTTGGAGGGATATGAGTAAAAAGTGAGGTCTGCAGATGCTGGAGATCAGAGCTGAAAATGTGTTGCTGGTTAAAGCACAGCAAGTCAGGCAGCATCCAAGGAACAGGAAATTCGACGTTTCGGGCCAGAGGCTCTGGCCCGAAACGTCGAATTTCCTGTTCCTTGGATGCTGCCTGACCTGTTGTGCTTTAACCAGCAACACATTTTCAGTTTGGAGGGATATGGGCCAGGTGCTGGCAGGTGGGACTAGATTAAGTTGGGATATCTGGTCGGCATGGACGAATTGGACCGAAGGATCTGTTTCCATGCTGTACATCTCTACGATTCTTTCTCTGGGCTTCACCTCCACCTATTGTTTACTCTTTGCCCCTCCCCCACTCCTTCTCTCACCTCCGGCCCAAAACTTCGATTCTCCTGCTCCTCGGATGCTGCCTGATCTGCTGTGCTTTTCCAGCAACACACTCGACTCTGATCTCCTGCATCTGCAGACATCACTCTCTCCTACACACTAACATTTTCCAAGCCAAGTCAGTTCTGAAGAAAGGTCACTGGAACTGAAATACTAACTCTAATTTTTCTTCACAGATGCTGCCAGATCTGCTGAGCTTTTCCAGCAACTTCTGTTTTTATTCCAGATGTACTGTTGGGGGTGTATAAGGCTCTGGTCAGACTGCATTTGGAATATTGTGAGCAGTTTTGGACCCCATATCAAAAGAAGGATGCTGGCATTGGAGGGGGGCCAGAGGTGGTTTACAAGAATAATCCCGGAGATGAAGGGCTTGTCATAGGAGGTGAGAGTGTGTTGCTGGAAAAGCACAGCAGGTCAGGCAGCATCCGCGGAGCAGAGAAAATTTATGTTTCGGGCCGGAACCGTTCATCAGGAATGAAGATCAATTGAAGACACTGAGTCCGTACTTGATGGAGTATAGAAGCATGAAGGAGGCTCATTCAAACTGACAGAATACTGGAATAGAGTGAATATGGAGTTGTTTGCACAAATTGGAGAGACTAGGAGCTGAGGGCACAACCTCAGAGTGAAGAGGTGACCCTTTAGAACTGAGATGGGGAGGAATTTCCTCAGCCAGAGAGTAAGTTAATCAGTGTGCCTCATTTTGCAGAAAAATGTGGAGGACAAGTCATTGAGTATATTTAAGACAGAGCTAGGGTTAGGAAGAGAAGGCAGGAGAATGGGGTTGAGAAATACATCAGCCCTGATTGAATGGCAGAGAAGACTTGATGGGGTGACTGGCCTAATTCTGCCTTTATACCTTATGGTCTATGCTTGGACATGTGCAGATCAACAAGAAAATTCCAAAGTTGCAGTTTCTAATTCAGCATTCTGACACAGGCAGTGCAGTGGTCCCGAACTAAATGAGCAAAAATGCACAAGTTTCCTGCTGCAAAACCTCCAGTATTACCCCATAACAAACCTTCCCCAATGGTATTTCAGTTGAAACAGGAACTTTGTATTGGTACTGAAAAATAATTCCAACTGTGATTATTGATGTTATCCTGCATGTATTGGTTAAAAAAAAAATCGGGTTCAGGGCACCATTGTACCTTTGAAACTGTGTATTTGGGTAAAGCAAAACATTTATCCTGCAGTGTAAAACACTCCGCTTTGGATCTTTAATCGTAATCTGTTTTGTTTCCCTCAGTCAATGTTGTGGTTTATGGCTAATCATTGGATATCACCGCCTCCACTGCATCTAAATTGACTTCTAACATGTACTGCCTTTCATAGCTAATGAAAAGATTTTCATGTAATTTATTTCTATTAAACAAGGTTGCCTTGGACTGTCCCTGAAAACCACATTGTTAAATTAATTCATGTTACCTTGAGTTTGGTTTGGAGCAGCACCAACGCATGTCAATAGATTGGAATTCACAAATGTTTCATTGTGCTGTTTCTTCAATGCCCATTTTCCTGACTATACCAAGCATTCTTCTTTATATCAGTTCAATAAAGCTGCATCACAACACTGCAAAACAGGCACTACAATGAAGAAAGTCTGTTTTTCATTTTTCTTTTTGATTTCATGGCAAATATAAGATTGTGAAGCATAATTGCCTTGATTTTGCATTTGAGGCGTAGGCGTTAGGCATCTGTTGTGCAGTTAGTATTGCAAAGCTTCCTTAGGGTTTTGTATCAAAAATGAAACAAATTTATCAACTATTTTAGCGAATAAATCTTTCAGTAAAAGGTTGAAAATTTCAATGTTGAGGAATTTTAAATTATTAGATTCACACCAGCTATTCCATATTCAAATGAAGTTTAATGATAGGCATTTTAGAATGTTCCATTTTCTCGAAACAATGTACTTCTTAAGCCAGTTTTCAAAATATTTGGGGACAGAGAAGAGAAAAAAATAAAGCAGGTGACACAATTACACCTACCGTTGTCAATTATGCCTTTGCAATATGTGCAAAAAAGCATGTTGCAGAGTAAATTTTTATAAAGCCAATGCACGCTTGTGATGACACAGAATCTTTTGGGGGTCTCAGTGGTGTGGGCAATGGTGGATTGTATGGCAGAAACAGATGAGAAGTTTGACAAGGATCATCTTAATGTTTGGAGCTACTCGTGACATCTTTTACGTTTCCACAAGCAACATGGCGAATTTCTCCTTCGGCATCGACATGTCACCGATTAGGGGAAGATTATTGGATTGTTAAACATCTTGTCGACAGCCCGACTCACCTCAGATTTCTATCTTACCAAATAAGCTAGGCTGCAAATTCAACATGGAAACCAGAGTGGGTACCTGGTGCACTCAGTTCGCCACTTGCTCCAATGGCATGAACCGTTGACGTTGATATATCTGATCCATGGATATTGGCATCCAGCATCTGCAACCCATCAAGGCCATCACAACTCTTCTCCACTACATTAGCAGGCCACTGTAGTAGCAAAGACTAGCATTGCAAGGTGCACTGTTAAAAAGTATTGATAGACACTAACAACAGGAGCACTTTGTGTGCAGGGATAGGTAATCAGCTCACGGATTGGACCGGGCTGCATTGTCAAGGTTGAAGAGTGTGGTGCTGGAAAAGCACAGCAGGTCAGGCATCATTCAAGGAGCAGGAAAATCAACGTTTTGGGCATAAGCCCTTCATTAAGAATTGCTGATGAGGGGCTAAAGCTGAAAACATCGATTCTCCTGCTCCTCAGGTGCTGCCTGACCTACAGTGCTTTTCTAGAACCATACTTTTCTACTATGACTCTCCAGCATCTATAATCCTCGTTTTCTCCCTGCATTGTCAGGGCTGTTTGCTTGCTCTCAGTACTCAGTAACTCAGTGACTATCTGCACGCAGTATCTATACATGGCGCTGCCTTGCCACTGCCTTACCTATTAGTGTATTGGTGCTTCATGCAGAGCCAAAGGCTGTCACCACTGATGTTTTCAGGTACTCCTTAGTGCAGACACATAGCCAGGCTGTTGTCAGTAAATGTCAATCTAACAACTACAGGATGTGCCAGTTGCCTGTGAGGTAAACACAGTGCATGTCCATTCAACCAAATGGGGCTAGTCCTCAGTACATTCCAGGGAGATTGGTCAGATATCCTGGTACCATCAGTCATGGGCAGAGTCCACACTGTTCAGGGCTTGCTACAGTCAGTTGTCTGCTCACAGTGTGGCAAAATTCAGCCTCTTTTGATTCTGCTTTTGCTAACTTTTTTTGCTGCCTGCAAGTATAGGTTCATTTTTATGTTTGTCTGATTGTTTGTCTTTATGTGATTTTCCCCGAGTGGAGAATGACAGCTGTGGGTCACAATTTGGCACTGGGGTAGTTCTGATTTAGAGATGTTATAAAGACAGAAGGCAGATATGGACAGGTTAACTGTGTGCCATGGTGGTTAAACAGCAATGAGGGAATGGGACATGATGGCTAAACAGTGATGAGGTGGGGGGGAACGTGATAGTTAAACAGTGATGAGGGCGAGAAATTGCTGTTGTTTATTTGAGGGAGAGTCAGGTGTCTCAGCCATGATGGGTATTTGCCAAGAGCAATATGGTCATTAGTGAAGCATATTTGAAAAATGCAGTAAGAAAACTCATGAGTGCTCCTGGGGAAAAAAATCTTCCAAAAATCTCAACTCAAATTGGTCTTAGCAAAGAACAAAACATATTGGGTCCTATTGATCTGAATTCCATGAGAAATAAGTTTTCATCCTTTTCTGCAATGTGCTGATTTTGCCATGAACTGGAAAATTTCATTAACTTTGTTTTGAATTCCCATCCTTCTTTCACTTTTCCCTGTCCCATTTCTGACTCTCCACCATTCCCGGAGTTCTTCTGTGGAGAAAAAAAAATTCAAAACAATGATACTTTAAAAGGGAGAAGGACAGACAAAAGGCATCACTTGGTCAGTGAAGGAGAGAGAGAGAAAGAAACCTACACTACTAAATGACACGGCAGTGAATCTGCATTGTTACTGCCTTCGCTGTTTAAATTCATGTATCTACTAGAGGGCATAGGTTTAGGTTGAGAGGGGAAGGATATAAAAAGACCCTAAGGGGCAACTTTTTCTTGCAGAGGGTGGTGCGTGTATGGAATGAGCTACCAGAGGAAGTAGTGGAGGCTGGTACAATTGCAGCATTTAAAAGGCATCTGGATGGGTATATGATCAGTAAGGATTTAGAGGGACATGGACCAAGTCCTGGCAAATGTGACTAAATTAGGTTGGGATGCCTAGTTGGCATGGACAAGTTGGACCAAAGGGCCTGATTCTGTGCTGTACATCTCTATGATTCTATGACTCTATGACTCTTCTCCTAGTGCATCTTGAAGGTAGTACACACTACTATAATTGGGCATCAGTTGTGGAGGGAGTAAATATTTTGTGGATATGGTGGAAATCTAGTGAACTGCTTTGTCCTGCATAGTGTCAAGCTTGATGAGTATTGTTGGAGCAGCACCCATCCAGGCAAGTGGAGAATATTCTGTCAGATTCTAGACTTGTGCCTGATAAATGGTGGACAGGCTTTGGGGAGTCAGGAGGTGAGGTACTTGTCATCCTAGTCTCTGACCTGCTCTTGTTGCTGTTGTATTTATGGCGAGTCTAGCTGAGTTTCTGTGCATTAGTCTTCAACTGATCTTTGGTTATTTGAGCTTCTAATGATAGAATGCTAATGATCTCGATGATATTTCTAATTTCACCTTTATTATCAAATCTAAAAAGTAGGGATGTCTGGCTACAAGGTGGTAGTCAGAGCACAGGTGGAATACCATGAACAGTTTTGAGCCTCTTATCTACGGAGGAATATCTGGCATTGGAGGCATCCAGAGAAGCTTCACTAGGTTGACCCCAGATATGGAGAGATTGGAAAGGTTAAATCTGTGATTATTAGAGTTTAGAAGAATGAAAGGTGACCTTACTGAAACATATAAGATTCTTAGACGACTTCACAGGGAAATGCAAAAAGATTGCTTCGTCTTCAGGGAGAGTCCAGGACCAGAGGACATAATCTCAGAATTTAATGTCGGGATGAGGAGGAATTTCTTCTCTCAGAGAATTTGTGGAATTCATTATTGAGAGAATTATCGAGGCTGGGTGATTAAGTCTGTTCAAGGCTGTATTAGACAGATTTTTAATCTATAAAGGAAACAAAGATTACGGAGAAAAGGTAAGAGTTGAGGATTTGAGGATTATCAGATCAACCATGATCTCCTTAAGTGACAAAGCAGGCACAATGGGCCAAATGGCCTACTCTGCTTTTGTGTCTTATGATGATCAACAGTTGCTTTGCCAAAAGGCTATCTTATGTTCTACTGTTTTAAATGATGTTGCAATTTATTTAGTTCCCTTCAACAAGTCCTGGATCTCTAGCACACTATTCAATAAGGGAACATTTCCTGCTTTTGAATATGTCAAGATGGAAATATTGATAATGGTATAGAACTATGGTCCACAAAGGACAATAGACACTTTTCACCATTAAAGGTAAAGATGGTGAGGTAATGGCTAGCTTGAGGGTGACCACTCCACAAGCATGGGCTAAGGTGAGGAGGCAGAGCCTTTATGAACTATTACAGCTGTAATGGGATTGAACCCATGCTGCTAGCTTTATTCTGCATCTTACCCTAGTCATCTAGCCAGCTGAGCTAACCAACCCCCAGGTGGGGATATCAGGGTCAACACAATAGTCCTATAGAGAAGGGCACTACACAGCATATGATTACATTTTTGTTTGTGCATTCTTACCACAAAAGAGCTTGCAAGAGCTGCTTTCGAACGACAGCTCCATCTATACTGAAAGAAAATGCATTCAATCACCCTTATAAACTAATGAGTTGTCGTTGCATCAAGACTCAGCGCCATTGTCTAGCTGCACATGAAAGAAAACAACTAATGGCAAATCACTTTTCATTTCAGCTGTCTAGTAAAGGCCTTTCAGAGATTTCCTGTCCTGTTGGTGATCCCTGAATAGGGAAAACTCCTGTCAGAAAACCAGAAACATTTACAAACCCAGCCAGTGGAGTATTCTGCAGCAATGCCTCTATCGCTCTAAGTGCTTTGGTGACATTTGATTCTGTTGCAGTTTAGGTTTCCTAACGCTACTTCCCTAATAAGTAAACAAAATATGTTTCTCCTGCTTCTTATTGAAAAAAGGACATAGATTATTGCTGTAGCAATTTCAAGCACCTCTCACTGCATTCACAGGATTTGTGTTGATAGCTGTACAACAGGAATAAATAGAGACTCACTTTCTAATGGTAAAAGTGAAATGCCAACATGCTTTTATTACCCTCAGTAGGCATTTGCAGTGAACTTTCCCTGTTACACTTTCTTCTGTAAATTTCAGATTTTGCCTTCAACGTAATTGCCTTCATAATTTTATATTGGTTTATGCACAACAGTTGACTGGAATAGATTGGCTTTGACATACTACAGTGACGGGTTCTCTTCTCCAGTTAATTCACAACTTCATGTCCCGAAAGCATTCAGTACTTAGTGCGTTACAGGTCCACATTTCTATCAACAGGAGTTGGGAGGTCTTGTTGCGGCTGTGCAGGACATTGGTTAGGCCGCTGTTGGAATATTGCATGCAATTCTGGTCTCCTTCCTATCGGAAAGATGTTGTGAAACTTGAAAGGGTTGAGAAAAGATGTACAAGGATGTTGCCAGGGTTGGAGGATCTGAGCTACAGGGAGAGGCTGAACAGGCTGGGGCTGTTTTCCCTGGAGCGTCGGAGGCTGAGGGGTGACCTTATAGAGGTTTACAAAATTATGAGGAGCATGGATAGGATAAATAGACAAAGTCTTTTCCCTTGGGTGGGGGAGTCCAGAACTCGAGGGCATAGGTTTAGGGTGAGAGGGGAATTATATAAAAGAGAACTAAGGGGTAACTTTTTCACGCAGAGGGTGGTACGTGTATGGAATGAGCTGCCAGAGAAAGTGATGGAGGCTGGTACAATTGCAACATTTAAGAGGCATTTGGATGGGTATATGAATAGGAAGAGTTTGGAGGGATATGGGCTGGGTGCTGGCAGGTGGGACTAGATTGGGTTGGGATATCTGGTTGGCATGGACGGGTTGGACCGAAGGGTCTGTTTCCATGCTGTACATCTCTATGACTCTATTTAAGAGGCAGTTGGATGGGTATGTGAATAGGAATGGTTTGGAGCAATATAGGCCCATTCTGGCAGGTGGGACTAGATTGGGTTGGGATATCTGGTCGGCGTGGACAGTTTCTGTGGGATCTGAAGGATCAGTTTCTGTGCTGTACATCTCTATGACTCTATGACTCTATATCCAATAGGTACAAGATGCTTGCTCCCTGTACGGATGAGGTAAAGGGCTGCGAGGAAGATGAGTCAGCTCAACACGGTATCATGGTGCAGAAGGCCATTCAAGAAGAGGGAGCAAAAAGAAAAACGGTAGTTATAGGCGATTCTATAATTAGGGGGCCAGATCGGGAGTCCTGCATGGTGTATTGTCTGCCCAGTGCCAGGGTGCAGGACATCTCTGACTGGCTTGGAAGGATATTGGCGCACGAGGGGGAAGATCCAGTTGCTGTGCTCCACATTGGGACTAACAACATATGCAAGGCTAGTATGGAGGACATGTTTGGAGATTATTGAGCACCAGGAATGAAATTAAGGAACAGGTGCTCAAGGGTCATAATCTCTGGATTACTAACCAAGCTATGTGCAAACTGGCTTAGGGATAAGGAAGGTATGGAAGTGAACACGTGGCTAAGGGAGTGATGTGGGAAAGAGGGGTTCCATTTCATGGGGCATTGGCATCAATTTTGGAACTGAGATGATCTCCACCTGAACCGATCTAGAACTAATGTTCTTGCGCAAAGGATAAATAGGATGGTCACTAGAACTTTAAACTAGTGAGTTGAGGGGAAGGGAAAGAGGAAACGACAGAAGGTTTGATGGTAAATATTAAGGTAAGCAGCAGGTTAGTTTGTGTGCAGGAAGGTTTAAGTTCAAGGCAGTCTATGAAAGAAGCAAAAAGGAAGGATAACTCAGGAGATATTATTAGAGATGTTGGAAATCATAAGGATAAGCAAGCTAGCATAAAGGCACTTTACCTGAATGCTCATAGCATTCATTGGTGAGTTAACAGTACAAATCATTGCAAATGAATATGATTTGGTAGACATTACAGAGACATGGTTACAGGTTGGTCACAACTGGGAGTTAAATATCCAGGGCTAGCAGACTATTAGGAAGTCTTACAGGAAGGTAAGGGAGGTGGTGTAGCTCTGATATTCAAGAATGACATTGAGGCAGTGCAGAGAGATGATATAGGCCTACTCCATCACCAGACCCTGACCACACGACGCCTGGAGGAAGAGTGCCTCATCTTCCGCCTAGGAACCCTCCAATCACACGGGATGAATGTATATTTCTTCACCTTCCTCATTTCCCCTCCCCCCACCTTATTTCAGTCCCAATCCCCAGATTCAGCACCACCCTCGTGACCTGCAATCTTCTTCCCGACCTCTTCGCCCCCACACCATCTCCGGCCTATCACCCTCACCCTCACCTCCTTCCACCTATCGTATTCCTAGCACCCCTCCCCCAATTTCCCTCCCCCCTACCCTTTATCTCAGCCCACTTGGCACACCAGCCTCGTTCCTGAAGAAGAGCTTATGCCCAAAACATCGATTCTCCTGCTCCTCAGATGCTGACTAGCCTGCTGTATTTTTTCAGCACCACATTTTTCACCTATGGTCTCCAGCATCTGCAGTCCTCACTTTCTCATAGTCTATAGGCCACCAAATAATAACACCACATTGGGGTGGGCAATAAACAAAGAAATAACTAATGCCTGTAAATATGATAAGGTAGTTATCAAGGGGGATTTTAGTCTACATGTAGATTGGTCAAACCAGTTTGGTCAGGGTAGCCTTGAGGAGAAGTTCATTGAGTGTATCCACGATAGTTATATTGAACAGTATGTAATGGAACCGACGAGGGAGTAAACTATCCTAGATCAAGTCCTGCATAATGAGACAGGAATAATTAATGACCTCATAGTTCGGGATCCTCTTAGAAGGAGTGATCACAGTATGATTGAATTTAGAATACTGATGGAGAATGTGAAGATAAAATCCAATACCAGGGTCCTGTGCTTGAACAAGGCCTCGACAATAGAATGGGGGAGTACTTGGCCAAAGTAGACTGGAAACTAAGATTTCATGGTGGGACAGTTGACGAGCAGTGGAGGACTTTCAAAGCAATTTTTCAAAGTCCTCAGCAAAGTATATTCCAATGAAAAGGAAGGAAAGGTAAGTGTTTAAAAGAGTATTGAGTTTAAAGGCAGAAAGGTGGAACTGTAAGAGAAGGGGCAATTTGCCATGGGTCTCTAAGGAAATAAGGGAGGCTATCAAATTGAAAGAGAAGGCATACCAAATGGCCAAAACCAGCATCAAACTAGAATATTGGGAAAACTTTAAAGGTCAACAGAAAGCCACAAAAAAAGCTATAAAGAAAAGTAAGGTCGAACATGAGAAAAGACTAGCACAGAATATAACGATAGGTAGCAAAAGTTTCTATAAATATATAAAACAAAAAAGAGTGGCTAAAGTAAACGTTAACCCTTTAGAGGAGGAGAAGGGGGATTTAGTTATAGGATATGACAAAATGGCCGAGGCATTGAACAGGTGTTTCATGTTGGTCTTCACAGTGGAGGACACTAATAACATACCAATAATTGACAAAGAGACAAAGGTAGGTGAGGACCTAGAAACAATCATTATTACGGAAGACATAGTTTTAGGCAAGCTCATGGAGCTAAGGATAGACAAGTCTTCTGGCCCTGATGGAATGCATCCCAGGGTACTAAAAGAGATGGCGGGAGAAGTAATAGGGCAGTAATTTTCCAAAATTCGCCAGACTCTAGGGCAGTCTCAGCAGATTGGAAAACAGAAAATGTAATGCCACTGTTTAAAAAGGGAGGTAGACAAAAGATGGGGAATTATTCACCAGTAAGCTTAACCTCTATGGTAGGGAAGATGCTTGAGTCTGTTATCAAGGAAGAAATAGCGAGGTATCTCAATAGAAATTGTCTTGTTGGGCAGACACAGCATGGGTTCATGAAGGGCAGGTCATACTTGACAAATCTTTTGGAATTCTATGAAGACGTTACAAGCAAGGTGGACAATAGGGACCCAGTGCATGTGGTGTACCTAGATTTCCAAAAGCCCTTCGGCAAGGTGCCGCAAAGAGGTTGCTACATAAGATAAGGAGGCATGGTGTTATTGGTAAAGTATTAGCATGGATCAAGAATTGGTTGACTAACAGGAAGCAAAGAGTGGGGATAAATGAGTGCTATTCTGGTTGGCAATCAGTGACTAGTGGCATGCCTCAAGGATTAATGTTGGGGCTGCAATTAGTTCCAATTTATATAGATGATTTGGAGTTGGGCTGCAAATGTGTTGCTGGTCAAAGCACAGCAGGTTAGGCAGCATCTCAGGAATAGAGAATTCGACGTTTCGAGCATAAGCCCTTCCATTCCTGAGATGCTGCCTAACCTGCTGTGCTTTGACCAGCAACACATTTGCAGCTGTGATCTCCAGCATCTGCAGACCTCATTTTTTACTCGAAGATTTGGAGTTGGGGACCACATGTAGGGTGTCAAAGTTTGCAGATGATGAGTGGCAGACCAAAATGTGCAGAGGACTGTGAAAATTTGCAGAGGAACATAGGTACATTGGGTGAGTGGACAAAGGTCTGGCAGATGGAATACGATGTAAATAAATGTGAAGTCATACATTTTTGTAGGAGTAATAGTGAAAAGGATTATTACTTAAATGGTAAAATCTTCCAGCATGCTGCTATGCAGACGGACCTGGGTGTCCTTGTGCATAAATCATAGAAGGTTGGTTTGCAGGTTCAATAAGTAATTAGGAAGGCAAATGCAATTTTGTCCTTCATTGCGAAAGGGATTGAGTTTAAAAGCAGAGAGCTTATGTTGCAGCTGTACAAGGTGCTGGTGAGGCCACACCTGGAGTACTGTGTGCAGTTTTGGTCTCCTTACTTCAGAAAGGATGTACTGGCACTGAAGGGGGTACAGAGGAGGTTCACTAGGTTGATTCCAAAGTTGAGGGTTTTGACTTATGAGGAGTGGCTGAGTAGATTGGGATTATATTCATTAAAATTCAGAAGATTGAGGGGGAATCTTATAGAAACATATACAATTATGAAGGGAATGGATAAGATAGAAGTAGAGAGGATGTTTCCACTAGCAGGTGAAGCTATGACATGAGGTCATAGCCCCCTCAAAATTAGAGGGAGCAGATCTTGGATTGAATTGAGAAGGAACTTCTTCACCCAGAGGGTTGTAAATCTATGGAATTCCTTGCCCAGTGAAATAGTTGATGCTAATTCAATAAATGTTTTTAAAGCTAAGATAGTTTTTTTTAACAATAAAGGAATTAAGGGTTACGGTGAGAGCATGAGTAAGTGGATCTGAGTCCATGTAAAGATCAGCCATGGCCTAATGGAATGGTGGAGCAGGCTCGAAGGGCCGGATGACCTACTCCTGCTCCGAGTTCTTATGTTCTTATTCAGCAGCAGCACCTATTCTAGCTTAAGTGTCTATAATGATATCAGGGAGGTCATTTGGACTTATAAGATGCTATCCAAGCTGGACTCTCTCTTCATTTCACATCCGCACCTACACATCTGCAGCTGAGGTCAGGAGGCTGATTAAGGAAGGAAGTTTGTATCATGTTCCTTTGAGTAGATCACCATTTTATTCTTGATTGGATTTATTGTGGTCACATGTACCTAAGTACAGTGAACAGTTTTCTTTGCGAGCAGTACAGGCAGATCTTAGTAAGCAAGGGCATACAGAGCACAGGGAGGCATACAGGTTATGCTGCACAGGAAGTGCACAAAGCAAGATCAACATTATTTGAAGTTAGAGAGTCCATTCATCAGTCTAATAACGGCAGGGAAGAAGCTGTTTTTGAACCTGTTGTTGCATGTGTTCAAACTTCTGTGTCTTCTGCCTGATGGAAGGAGCTGTAGGAGTGCATTATCAGGGTGGGAGGGGTCTTTAATGATGTTGGCAGCCTTTCCACAGCAACAAATGTAAGTAGAGTCCATGGCTGGGTGGTTGGTTTCCGTGATGGTCTGGGCTGTGCACACCACCTTCTGTAGTTTCTTACAGTCCTGGGCAGAGCATTTGCTGTACCAGGCCATTATGCACCCAAGTGAATACTTTCTATGGTGTTTCTGTAAAGGTTAGTGAGGGTCCTCCTGGACATGCCAAATTTTCTAAGGAAGAAGCATTGTTGTGCCTTCTTGACCATCGCATCTATGTGGAAAGTCCAGGTCAAGTTGTCAGTTATTGTCACTCCGGGGAACATGATGCTGTCGGCCCTCTCCAGCTCAACTCTTTTGATGTAGATGGAGGTGTGTTCTCTTCCCTTCTTTCTGAAGTCAATGATCGGTTCTTTCATTAAACTAATAGATGTCAATGACAGGGAAAGTTTGCCTTTAATTTGAATAACCCTTTTTGAAACTTGTAATTCAATTTTAAAAGTTGGAGTTCAATATCAGCCATGATTGCAATGAATGTTGCACTGGCCTCAATGGCAAAAGCAGTCTATCCCTGTTTATACTTCTTATAACCTTCAGGTCAATCCTTAGGCTATCTCACTTTGCTTCTTTGATAACCTCTTCATTAACCGTACTCTGATGTGGAGGTGCCGATGTTGGACTGGGGTGGACAAAATTAAAAATTGAAGTTATCTCGAGAATATCACTTAAAAGAAGTCTTAGGATTTACATGTTGATGAACTGAAACCTGCAACCCATTCGAAAAGATGAAAGACTTAACAGCAATCTAGGTTTGTTCAATATATCATTTCAGTTGCATGACACTGTAATCTTTTGCTATAAATTCTGTGTCTTATGATCCTCTTCCAAAGCTACCTGATGAAGGAGCAGCGCTCCGAAAGCTAGAGCTTCCAGAGGGGCGGCACGGTGGCACAGTGGTTAGCACTGCTACTTCACAGCGCCAGGGACCTGGGTTCAATTCCCACCTCAGGCGACTGACTGTGTGGAGTTTGCACATTCTCCCCGTGTCTGCGTGGGTTTCCTCCGGGTGCTCCGGTTTCCTCCCACCGTCATAAAGATGTGCGGGTTAGGTGAATTGGCTATGCTAAATTGCCCGTAGTGTTAGGTAAGGGGTATGGGTGGGTTGCGCTTCGGCGGGTCGGTGTGGACTTGTTGGGCCGAAGGGCCTGTTTCCACACTGTAAATCTAATCTAATCTAATCTTCACAGAATAAGCCTGTTGGACTATAACCTGGTGTTGTGTGATTTTTAACTTTAACCTACTCTGACTCTAGTCTTTCCTCTAAGTGAGTTTTATTTTTCCATCAAAAATGTCTTTAACCATCATGAATCAATCATATTCTCAGCAGCATAATCCCCAGTCCGAGTAGTTGATGATTTCCATTAGCTATGTCTGCTTTCAGCGGGAGGAAGCTCCCAAGAATCAGAAGGTGGTTCAGATTTTCCAAGATATCATCATTGATCTTAAAGAACAGGAGGAAGTGTTTTTGCTGTGGGAGCTGGTTGTAAGACGGTCTTAGTTCTCCAGGTATTCGGTGCAAGTCTGATTTTGTCATCTATTTTAATGGAGCAACAATGACGTGCAGCTGAATTTCTATATGAGCACGTGCATATGTTTTGCGCCTGAAATTTGAGTGATTTAAATCTTGGATTAAAGGAGTTATGTGTTGAACAGATTGCCATCAATTCTGCAAATTATCTCCACGTCTGTGAGTAATTTGCTTGAATGAAGTGCATTACTGCAGTGAGGATGATGAAGAAGAGAATTGGTACAATAAAGAACATCCTTGTTTGTTCATTTATAATTACATGAATATCTCACCATGTCGACACTAAACCACTAATGATATTAGAGACTTTGAAAATTATCAGCAACATAAATGATTCAAGCTATGATCAATATTGATAAAGACACTTATTGCCCATTGGCCCACATAGATGCGATGGTCAAGAAGGCACAACAATGCTTCTTCCTTAGAAAATTGGCATTAAGTATCCATAACATTTTGATATAAAGTAATTAGATAAAGAGAAATTCACTGCATACCCATTAATATTTTGCCATTAAAAACTGAAAGAACTGAGGATGCTGCAAATCAGAAACAAAAATTTCTGAAAAGCTCAGCAGGTCTGGCAACAACTGTGGAAAGAAATTAGAGTTAATGATGAAATTAAGTTCTGAGGAAGGGTCACTCGACCTGAAACATTCACTCTGATTTCTTTCCACAGCTGCTGCCAGACCTGCTGAACTTTTCCAGTGATTTCTGTTTTAATTTTTTTGCAATTGTTAAGCTTCAGAACTGACCTGGATACATATTGATTCATAAGGCTTTTGTTCACACAGTAAAAAATGAGGTCTGCAGATGCTGGAGATCACAGCTGCAAATGTGTTGCTGGTCAAAGCACAGCAGGCCAGGCAGCATCTCAGGAATAGAGAATTCGACGTTTCGAGCATAAGCCTTCCTGATGAAGGGCTTATGCTCGAAACGTCGAATTCTCTATTCCTGAGATGCTGCCTGGCCTGCTGTGCTTTGACCAGCAACACATTTGCAGTTTTGTTCACACAGAGCTATGCCAAAAAGAAGTATTATCATTATTGGAACACAAGCAATTTGCAAAAATATCAGAAAAAGGCAGAAGTTTGTCAAACTGCCCAGAGATCTGGTGAAGATGTAATGGGCTGAATGGCCTCTTTCTGCATTGTAATAACATTGTGATTCTGTGAAATGAATGCACTTTTTCCTCTGTTAGTGCTCAGAGCAAAACTGACATTGACTGAATTTGATGATCTTGCTGACTGCACAGATGGTGTGTACAACTCTTGGCAGACAGGAAATATTTACTTCAAAATTAAATATTAAAGTAAGATTAAAATAGCAAAGAACAGCTAATCAAAAATGCTTGTTCTGTTTGCTTTCAAAATTCAGCTCCTTCCTTATGGTGATGGATTTTCACTCTTCCTATTCCCTAGTTACTGACTTCATCTTCTCCTTGGCAACAGTCTGAGATTAAACCCATCTCTTCTCATCCTGATATCATACTTTACCTTAAGCTACGTTTCTGAGTTAACATTTACGTCATTACTCAGGTCACTCATCTTCACTACCGTTACATCAAATGACCTCATCCTTGTTTCAGCTAATTTACTACTTATAGCCTTACTCACACCTTGCTTATGTCTAGACTTGGCTATTAATCCATTCTTCTTTATCCTAATTAATCCATTTAGATTTTTATTATGTCTTAACAACGTTAGCTTTAACCTCCAGGGTTTTGAAAGTGATTGAGGTGGCCGTGAGAACAGGCTTCACAAAGTTTACAAAGTTGGATTCCCATAGTCTCACTGGGGTTTTGACTGCATTTTGCCTACGATTTGAGGTGGGCCCCTCAGTTAGCCACTATGACCAGATAGAATTACTGTCCAATATCCACAAGTCTGATGGAAACTCATGCCTACAAAACCCGCAACATCCCCACTTAACTCTCCCCCAGTAAACAATGCAAGTCCTGTCTTTGAGGGCACTTTCTCTCTAAGATGGGTGGGCTTGGAATTTTCCTGACACCTGGTAACCATCATGATAATAAAAATCTAGACCACAATCTTTCCTATCTCTGACTTCTCTGTGTGTCAAACATGCTGCGTTGGCTTGGATAGGAGCTTGGCTGTCTGGCAAGTAGCAGAGAGTGGGGATTAAAAGGTTCTTTTCAGGATGGCAATCGGTGACAAGTAGTGGTCCACAAGACTCAGTGTTGAGACCACAACTTTTTAAGTTATACATTAAAGATGGAGGAACTGACGGCATTCTAGCTACGTTTGCAAAGATAGGTGGCGGGGCAGGTAGCATTGAGGAGGAAGGGGAGGCTGCAGAAGGGTTTGGACAGGTTAGGTGAGTGGGCAAAGAAGTGATAGACAGAGTACAACTTGGCAAAGTATAAGGTCATGCACTTGCATAGGAAGAATATTTTCTAAATGGGAAGTGCAATGACACGTGACAGTTCTCGTCCAGATTCTCTGGAGGTAAACTTGCAAGTTGGGTCAGTAGTTAGGAAGGCAAATGCAGTGATGGCATTTATTTTGAGAGGACTTGAATATAAAAACAGGGATGTACTTCTGAGGTTTTATAAGGCTCTGGTCAGTCCACAGTTGGAGTATTGTGCACAGTTTTGGGTCCTATTTCTCAGGAAAGATGTATTGGCCCTGGAACGTGTTCAGTGGACTTTCATGAGAATGGTCCCAGGAATGAAAAGCTTAACGTATGGGGGACATTTCAGGACTCTAGATTTATACTCAATGGTGTTTAGAATGATGAGGGGGGATCTAATGGATATATATATAGAATACTGAAGGGCCTGGACAGCATAGATGTTGGGAAGATGTTTCCATTCATAGAGAGTCTAGGACCAGAGGACACAGACTTAGAAGATCTTTTAGAACAGAGGTAAGGAGAAACTTTTTCAGCCAGACAGTGGTGAATCTATGGTATTCCCTGCCACAAAATGACCTGTGGAGGCCAGGTATTTAAGACAGAGATAGATAGATTCTTGATTGTCTAGGGAATCAAGGATTATAGGTTGACAGCGGGAGAATGGAGTTGAGAAACTTATCAGCCATGATTGAATGGCACAACAGACTTGATGGGCTGAATGGCCTAATTTCTGCTCCTATGTTTTCTGGTCTTATTAAAGTCATGAATGTGGAATCCCTATTATAGCACCCACTCTAAAATTTTTCATTGAGTTGGATATTCCTCTATGCAATACCTGGAACAATCTGAAAATCTGCAATCAGAATTGGAGACTTTGGATAGTTCTGATGAAATTAAGTAACCTTGTTACTTGGGAATGTATAGACTATTAAATGCACAGAGAAAACCAACATACTGTGGATGCTGGAAATCTGGACTATTGATTATTAAATATATAGTCTAACTCAGAAATAATGATCAAATATACAACATAATTAGTTCAACCACACCTTCCGTAAACTATTTACATCCCCCAAACACTGAATAGAGATGGCCAGGACCCAACACTCAGTGTGGGATATGGTAACCACCCAGACACAACCCCCCCCTCCCCCACAGGACCCAATAACTACCCTGGGACATGGTATTCCAACCCTAGGACCCAACAACTACCCTGAGACCTAACAGCCCAACACAGATCCAATATTTCACCATCTGGTGGATGTACCCTCCTGAAAAGCTACAAGGAGAGGCTGAATAGGCTGGGGCTGTTTTCCCTGGAGCGTCGGAGGCTGAGAGGTGACCTTATAGAGGTTTATAAAATTATGAGGGGCATGGATAGGATAAATAGACAAAGTCTCTTCCCTGGGATAGGGGAGTCCAGAATTAGAGGGCATAGGTTTAGGGTGAGAGGGGAAAGATATAAAAGAGACCTAAGGGGCAACCTTTTCATGCAGAGGGTGGTACGTGTATGGAATGAGCTGCCAGAGGAAATGGTGGAGGCTGGTACAGTTGCAACATTTAAGAGGCATTTGGATGGGTATATGAATAGGAAGGGTTTAGAGGGATATGGGCCAGGTGCTGGCAGGTGGGACTAGATTGGGTTGGGATATCTGGTCGACATGGACAGGTTGGACAAAGGGTCTGTTTCCATGCTGTACATCTCTATGACTATATGACTCTATGACCCCTATCACCCTATGCCCCACCCCTACCCCCACTATCACTGGATGAAACGTTAACATATTCCCCCCATGACCTCTGTTACTAGTCCAAAGCATCCATTCTCTCTCCCTGACAGACTTCATTTGACCTCATGTCCCTCCCTCATCCACCCCCTTCCTGGACCCAACCTGACTGTCCTGACCTTTGGTCCTGAGCCCATTTACCTGACAGACACCCTCAAACACTGCACCTGATTTCTCCAGCCTGCCCCGACATACTTGATCCCTGTGCCTCATTGTAACTTGCAATTTACACCATCGCAGTACGTATATCCTACGCATGGGCACTCTGGCAGTTTACCAATGCAACACCACCTACCCTTTCATCACAATTACCTTCTATACTCACTGTTTACTGTTGAAGTGGCTATCAGGGTCTTTAAGTTTCAGAATACAATACAAACAATGGCATAGTTTGCTATCCACTGCCAGTTCCTTGCTTCAGAGTGGAAGTAGTGTGCTCTATTTGTGAGGGTGCTCTAAAAACAATCTCCCCTCTGAAATTGCAGAGCTCTAGTCCTTCATTAGACAAGAAGGGCTAGAGAGGTAATCTGTATCTCCCTGGAAAATATGGTCCAATCCACAGTCTGATCCTCACCCTGGTCCATTAGCCCTTCACCAACAGGGCAGAAACCAACAGCAGAAAGCAAATTTCATTCACATTGTTGACACCATATGCGAGATGAGACATACTCACCTCTTCACTGACCCCCCAGTGCTCAGCAATCTCTCCAAAGATGATCCTGAACAAAAACAGAGAATGATGAGTGATCCTGAAATTGGTATTCAGTCTGATGACCCTGGGAAGCTTGCCAGTTGAACAACAGCTCAATAGGAAGAAAAAGCTTATTCTTCTGCTATTTCCATTATTGAAAAATGAAAGAATACAGGAAGAACTATACACAGCCTGAGACAGGGTATGATAAAGAGTGAGAAAGAAAGTTAGTACTGCAAAAGAAATAATGAATCAATGTTTTGAAGGATCTCCACAAATGTTTTGAGCTACAAAATATGAAATGAGTGACAAATTCAAGTAGTATAATTTGAACTTTCACAGTCAAAATATGATTTAGGGATGTGCACAGGTTATCAATCTTCAGGCCAGATTGCCAAGTTAATATACATGTTGTTATCGTGGATAAAAGTATTTCTGGGACATTCGAAGTACCCACAAAAACCTGATTTCAGTCAATTGATGGAACAGTAACAATTGTACAAAAAGGAAAAGAGATTTGAAACAGAGATCTGTAATGCTTTGTGCAAGTTTACATGTGAAAGTCATGCAAAGTAACATAATAAATAGATTTGTTTTGTCAGTCACTGGCACAGTCTCAAGATTTAACAGCACCATGAAATGCATCATTTCAACTGGGAAAGAAAGAACAAACTAATACCGTAAGCCCAGTTTTAGTCTCCATTATTTGCTATTAACTCAACCAGGAAGTGATGTCGTGGAAATATAAGTGAAGGGCTGTTTCTGCCTTTCACCCTAATGTGAATCATGTACATTTCTGACTCTACTCAGAATCCTTTGACAGAAACAACCAAAATCCTTAGTTTAAAATGCTGATGAAGACACAATAGTGGCATGTAAATGTTCTACGCAATGTTCTGTTAATTGTTTCATCCAATGCACAATTTCATCCACTCATGCCTATGATAGAGATGTTGCAGTTGTTACTTTGGATGAAAGTCTACACAGCTCCAAAAACTACATTTATTGGACTTGTAGATCACTTCTGAAGTGTTCTCTTGAAGTGGGCTTTGCAAGTATTTATTATTTACCAAGAATGTGTGTGCTGTGAGTTCAGGCATTGCTTTCTGTTGTATGTCTTTGCAAACAGCCATTGAAGGTTTGTGGTTGAGGTAAATTGTTCCTCTTTTCTGTACTGTGTATAAGAACCTATTCATAGAACTTAGAACATTACAGCGCAGTACAGGCCCTTTGGCTCTCAATGTTGCGCCGACCTGTGAAATTAATCTGATCCCCATTTAACCTACATCTTAACGTCGACGAGTCTATTACTGTTCCACTCCCCTACTACTCTAAGTGAAGAAACTACTCCTGATATCTGTCCTAAATCTGGCACCCCTCAATTTAAAGCTATGTCCCCTCATGTTAGCCTTCACCATCCAAGGAAAAAGGCTCTCACTGTACAACCTATCTAACCTTCTGATTATCTTCCTGAAGAAGGGCTCATGCCCGAAACGTCGATTCTCCTGCTCCTTGGATGCTGCCTGACCTGCTGCGCTTTTCCAGCAACACATTTTCAGCTCTGATTATCTTCCATGTCTTGTTTAAGTCACCTCTCAATCTTCTTCTCTCCAGTGAGAACAGCCTCTGTTCCCTCAGCCTTCCTTCCATACCAGGCAACATCCTAGTAAATCTCCTTTGAACCCTTTCCAATGCCCTCCCATCTTTCCTGTAATGAGGTAACCAGGACTGCATGCAATGCTCCAAGTGTGGCCTTACCAGTGTCTTGTACAGCTGAAGCATGATCCCGTAGCCCCAAAAGTTCAATCCCCCTACCTATCAACACTAACACACCATATGCCTTCTTAACAACCCTATCAACCTGGGTGGCAACTTTCATGGATTTATGCATCTGGACACCGAAATCTTTCTGTTCATCTACACTACCAAGAATTTTACTATTAGCCCAGTACTCTGCATTCCTGTTGCTCCTTCCAAAGTGAATCACCTCACATTTTCCTGCATTAAACTCCATTAGCCACCTCTCAGCCCAGCTCTGCAGCTTATCTGTGTCCTTCTGTAACCTGCTATCCACAACTCTGCCTACCTTAGTGTCATCTGCAAATTTACTAACCCATCCTTCTCCACCCACTTCCAGAATATTTATATAAATGACAAACAGCAACGGCCCCAAAACAGATCTTTGCAGCACACCACTGGTAACTGAGCTCCAGGATGAACATTTCCCATCAACAGCCACCCTCTGTCTTCTTTCAGCTAGCCAATTTCTGATCCAAACGGCAAAATCACCTTCAAACCTGAAACTCCGTATTTTGTGCAATAGCTGACCATGTGCAACCTTATCAAATGCCTTACTGAAGTCCATATACACCACATCAACCACTTTACCTTCAGCCATCTGTTTTGTCACCCTCTCAAAGAACTCGATACGTTTCATGAGGCACGACCTACCCTTCACAAAACCATGTTGACTATCCCCAATCAAACTATTCCTTTTCAGCTGATTATAAATCCTATCTCTTATAACCTTTTCCAACATCTTACCCTCAATTGATGTAAGATACACTGGCCTCTAATTACCAAAATTAAATGAAGGAACAACATTTGCTATCCTCCAGTCTTCAATCAGTGAGCATTGGTAAAGGATGAACCAATCATGAGTCTTCACAAGAAGAGGCACTTGTTTAAACGACGAGAGGAAGTTTATTGCATGATAGCAGCAAATCAAGTTATGTTGACTCATTATGAATAATTACAAAGACAATCAGGAGCCAATACTGATCTCACTGGGATCTATTACTGGAATCCTTGATTTTTCACCCAGGACTCTGTGACACCATCAGACTAGATGGAGCCTAATGCAGTCTCCAATATTAACCATTTAAGAACCACTAATTTATAGGACCTCCCCGCCTCTCCCCCAAGCATTTTTCCCCATCAGTAATATTTATACATTCATATATAACTGCTCTTAGATTTGTCAAAGACCCTTCTGACTATCAGGCTTAAAAGCACGTGGTCTGGAGATTTCACGGATCTTCTGGAATATATATCCTTTGGATTTGAAAGAACAGCACATCATTGGCTTCATAACTGCTAACCTTAATTCTGAATTTGTGACTATTCTTTTTATCTCTTGGATAATATTTCTGAGGGAACCTATATCTGACTTATTACCTTGTCTGGAGGTCCCTTAATTTCCTGAGGAATTCTATCCTGCTAATTGAGCTAATTACCTGATAGCATCATCTGAAGGTTGTTTAGTGTCATGAATAATCCTCATGGAAGATGGATACACTATTGAAGCAAATTTTTTTTTCCTGGAATTTCAAACAGGTAATTTCTTCTTCTTGATAGTGTCCTGAAACTCTGGACATTTTTTATTCATTCATTCAAGAGATGTTCGTGTGGTTGGCTGGGCCAGCATTTAGGGCTTATGCCCGAAACGTCGAATTTCCTGTTCCTTGAATGCTGCCTGACCTGCTGCACTTTTCCAGCAACACATTTTCAGCATTTATTGCCCATCCCTAATTTTATCTAGAAGTACAGTTCAAAGTCAACCACATTGTTGTGAGTCTGGAGTCACATGTACACCAGACCAGGTAAGAATTAGATTAGATTAGATTCCCTACAGTGCGAAAACAGGCCCTTCAGCCCAACCAGTCCACACCGACCTTCCAGAGAGTAACCCACCCCAACCCATTTCCCTCTGACTAACGCATCTAGCACTATGGGCAATTCAGCATGGCTGATTCACCTGACCTGCACATCTTTGGACTGTGGAAGGAAACCAGAGCACCCGGAGGAAACACACGCAGACATGGGGAGAAGTGCAAACTCCACACAGACAGTCGCCCAAAGCCAGAATTGGACCTGGGACCTTGGTGCTGTGAGGCAGCAGTGCTAACCACTGAACCACTGTGCCACCCTTAGATGGGAGTTTCCTTCCCTCAAGAACATTAGTGGGTCAAATGGCTTTTTCACCCAGTCACCTCAGATTCACAGTCGTGGTTAGGCTCTCTCAATTTCAAATTTTAAAATGAATCCATATTCTACCATCTGTCCCCACATCATTGCCTGGGTCTCTGGATTAACAGACTGGTGATAATACCACTAACCCATTGCTCCCACTGGCTTGGGCTTCCATGAAATCACATCCAGCTCACCTCCAATTTGTTCTAGCAAATTCTTGTGCTTGTTTGGCAAAGCATCGACATTGAAGTACAGAAGCTGCTCACTTCATCGTGTTGGATAGATTGAATATCATTATTCACCTTTTAAGGACGTTACCCTCATGATCTATATATTTTCAGTTATTATACTGGAGGATTGTTGCTTCCTTGTGCTATATCTGGCATTGCTACTGACCATTCATCATAGAAGGGCAAAGAATTAAAACGCTGCTCTTGAACTTGGGATGGTACATCATCTGACAACAAATCCATTGTATTAATTCGCTATGTGGCCTGTTTTACTATCTGAACGGTTTCAGTAAAAGATTCATCGATGAGCTCAAATGACGTGCACAACTCATTTCGTTCCTCTGTATTTACTTCTTCAGGCAGAATTCACTGCAGTTTGTCCTTTGCATTTGAACAAAGAACAGTACCGCACAGGAACAGGCCCTTCCACCTATCAAGTCAGCGTCAACACATGTCATGTTTCTCAACTAAACCTTTTGCCTCTACACAGTCCATGTCCCTCTGTTCATTGCTTATTCATGTATTTGTTGTGGTCAGGTGACCAGCAGCAGAATTGGGTCTCAGACTGGTTAAGAGATACAATCAAGCATGCTGGGAACTTCGGTCAAACGAGTTTAAACTCTGACCTCAGATAAACTGCAGCCTGGACACATTGGAAGCTGTCCTGCAGAGCTATGACCTGCAATTTCCTGTTTTGATCAAAGGGATGTTTTTTGGTAGTCCGCTAGACATATTAGCATCACTATTATGTTATATGGAGTATGGTATGTGTTGTTTACAACTTGGTATGAACATTTGGGAGCTGTTTACCAGTAAATTCTATTGGCTAGGATTGAACAATGTGATCAGGTTTGGTTAATTCATTGACTGAGTACCAGAGAAGTTTCTGGAAAATGAGAACACTTTTGAATAGCAGTTACCAGCACAAAGTATTTTGCAGCAGTAAGCCCTTGAGACCAAAGTCAAAAGTCAAACAACACCAGGTTATAGTCCAACAGGTTTAATTGGAAGCACTAGCTTTCAGAGCGCTGCTCCTTCATCAGGTGGTTGTGGAGGACACAATTGTAAGGCACAAAATTTATAGCAAAAGTTTACAGTGAGATGTAACTGAAATTATACATTGAAAAATACTGTGAATGTTTGTTGAGTCTTTCATCTGTTAGAATACCATGATAGTTTCACTTCTTTCACATGAGAATCACAAAACATTTTTAAAAAGTTACATTCTCAGGTTAACTGTAACAATTGGTGTCAACCAGATAACATGTTGAAGGCGTTAGCCCCCTGTGTTCCCTGTCTGTGCCATAATGTTTAGATAGATTCTAAGCTAAAAAGTGAGTTAACAGAATCTTACATGAATTCATGCAGTTTTTGAGCAAAGTACAATGTAACTCTGCAAGTACAAATTCACCCCACAAATGTATATGTACATGTGTGCATGTGGGTTTTTGTGCGTGTGTGTTTCTGACTGGGGTGGGGATTGTGAGTGTGAGAGTGTATACGTGTGTGTATGTGAGTGTGGAGTGTCTAAGTCTCTGAGAGGATGCATGTGTGAGTGTGGGAGTGTGTGTGAGTGTCTGTGTATACGTGTGTGTGTGTGTGTGTGTGTGTGTGTGTGTGTGTGTGTGTGTGTGTGTGTGTGTGTGTGTGTGTGTGGATTATAATGCAATGGTGATCACCTGTAATGTGACATGAACCCAAGGTCCCAGTTGAGGCCCTCCCTATGGGTATGGAACTTAGCTATCAGCTTCTGCTCGGTGAGTTTTCGCTGCTGCCTGTCCCAAAGTCCACCTTGGAGGATGGTCAACCGAAGGTCCGAGGTCAAATGTCCTGGATTGCTGAAGTGTTCCCCAACTGGGAGGGAACCCTCCTGTCTGTTGATTGCTGTGAGGTGCTCATTCATCTGTTGTCGCAGCCTTTGCTCGGTTTCCTCAATGTACCAAGCCTCAGGGCATCCTTGCCTGCAATGTATGAGATAGACAACATTGGCTGAGTCACATGAGTACCTGCCACATACACGGTGGAAGGTGTCTCCATGCGTAATGGTGGTATCCGTGTCAACATTCTGACACGCCTTGCAACGTCTACTTTGACAAGGTTGCATGGTATCATCCTGAAAGCCGGACAGTTTGCTACAAACAATGATCTGTTTCAGGTTTGGTGGTTGTTTAAAGGTGAGAAGTGGAGGTGTGGGGAAGATCTTGGCGAGGTGCTCATCCTCATTGATAATGTGTTGCAGGCTGCAAAGATCATGGCATAGTTATCCAGCTCCTGGGAAGTACTGGACAACAAAGGTACCCTGTCGGTTGCAGTTCATGTCTGTCTCCTGAGGAGGTCATTAGGTTCCTCACTGTGACATGTCGGAACTGGCGGTTGATAAATTGAGCATCATACACCGTTCTTATGAGGGCATTCCTGTCTACTTCCAAGTGCCCATTATGTTCCTCCTCCTCTGAATAGATCCTGTGTATGGTAGGTGTCACAAAGGCTGATAGCTAAGTTCCGTTCCCATGGGGAGGGCCTCAACTGGGACCTTGGGTTCACGTCACACTACAGGTGGCCACCATTGCACGATATACATACACACACACACACACACACACACACACACACACACAAGAACTTCTATACACACATACACACAGACATACATATACACAGACACGCACACAGACACTCACACACACTCCTACAGACACACACATACTCCCACATTCACACACACTCCCACACTCACACACACTCCCACACTCACACATGCATCCTCTCTCAGACTTAGACCACTTTACACTCACACACACACATATACACTCTCTCTCACAGACAAATCCCCCACCCCAGACACACACACTCCCACATTCACACATGCACCCTCTCACAGACTTAGACACTTTACTCTCACACTCACAACCCCAACCCCAGACAGGAACACACACACACACACAAAAACACACACAAAAACCCACATGCACACATGTACATATATGTTTGTGGGGTGAATTTGTACTTGCAGAGTTACATTGTACTTTGCTCAAAACTGCATGACTTCATGTAAGACTCTATTAACCCACTTTTTAGCTTAGAATCTATCTAAACATTATGGCACAGACAGGGAACACAGGGGGCTAACGCCTTCAACATGTTATCTGGCTGACACCAATTGTTACAGTTAACCTGAGAATGTAACTTTTTAAAAAAGTTTTGTGATTTGCATATAAAAGAAGAGAAACTATCATGGTATTCTAACAGATGAAAGACTCAACAAACAATCAAGGTATTTTTCAATGTATAATTTCAGTTACATCACACTGTAAACTTTTGCTATAAATTCTGTGCCTTACAATTTTGTCCTCCACAACCACCTGATGAAGGAGCGGTGCTCTGAAAGCTAGTACTTCCAATTAAACCTGTTAGACTATAACCTGATGTTGTATAATTTTTGTCTTTGTGCACCCCAGTCCAACACCGGCATCTCCAAATCTTGTGACCAACAGTTGAGAAATGCAAACCTTGAAGTTAACTTCAGAAAAGACAAAGAACCATGAGGCAAGATCTACAAGACCAAAAACTGATCACTTCACTCGAATCAGAGTGGTATTTGTTTAAAGCCAAACTTATACAGTAAAAGTTAGAATTAGAGTTAGATTCAATTAAGTTAAAGCTAAGGTAAAGTGAAGTTAAATAGAGTGAGTTCAGTTAGATGAAGTAAGAAGCAAATGTTGAAATGAATGTCTGATTGCTATTGAGTATTGATAAAGAAGGGTTTGTTTAATTAAAATCTGTGATGACTCCCTTTCTTTTCTGTGCCACATAGAGGTAGAATTCCTGGTTCAACATTTTGAGTATTCCTTTCGGGTAACACTGTCAAGTTGCATCTGAAACATTGCCGTTGTAGTTGCTTCTACTACCTCTTCTTTCAGGCACTTGCACCTTCCGTGTAAAACACTTGCCTCTCATGTGTTCAAACTTTCCCCCTTTAACCTTAAACTGATATGCCTTAGTAATTTACATTTCTAATCAGGGAAAACAACTCTGATTATCCATTCTATCCAAGCTTCTCATAATTTTGTAAATGTCTGTTTGCTTTTAAGACGTTTGAAGTGGAAAGCATTTCCATCAGTAATGTAAAGTCATGGTCTTACTTACTGCTAACAGTATAAACTAGTGTTCCCTCCCAAACTAGGTAACATCAAAAAATTATTATTTATTTTCAAGTTCCATCAGCTAACCAAGAAGCTCAAAGAAATCTTCTACCAATGCCTCTTTATTGGTTAGTCAAAAACAATTTATTTTTAAACCAGTTGTTCTTTCGGAGCTAATTTAACACCTGGTAATGCAAGAAAGTTGAGATAAAGAAGTGGATACAGTCTCAAAAGTGACAAGCATTGCTAATGAATTACATTTTCATCTCTGTGTTACAGTATTACTCACAGAAAGTCTTTTCTCTGGAGAATTATTCCACCTGAACATGTAGTCTCATCTCTGAAACTCATCCCCACAACAAATCTAAAATTAATGAGAAATCCCTTGAGATAAGACCATAAGACATAGGAGTGAAAGTAAGGCCATTCAGCCCATCGAGTCCACTCCGCCATTCAATCATGGCTGATGGGCATTATAAGTAAGTTCTGTTAAAATCAGGCCAGTAGAATCATTAATTTCCCCATAAATGCCTCTGATATCTTTTTCATTGGTGGGTGTTCTATCACATTGATCTCTGTATGAGTAATCCTTTGTAAGCATTTTTCTTTCTGCTTTGCAACAGTTTCCTATTTCAATATACCTTATGGAAGTGACCTATAATTTTACAGAAAAAGTATTACTTTGTCATAACTGGACACTGCCTGTGCCTGTCAGGTTTTATTTGTTCCACAGCACTAACATTGACTCTAACTCTGACTCATGCTATCTGCTGTTTGGCATATTCTTTGTGTTGGCTTATCATGTATGTCTATAGAGCATTTGTCTCCACACTGTCTCCAATGATATGGTCCTCCTCTCATGATTTGTTTATCAGTCTTCGTTGTTTCTGCATTTGTTGCATTTTGAATAGCTCTCTCCAAGTCAAATTTTCTTTGTACTGTTGCAAATCTATTAAAGACTCAACAATAATTCAAATAATAATTCTGTCTCATTTTAATTCTGATGTCAAAGTTCCTCATTCACAGTTTTCTCTTAGTCTAAAGAGGCAATTATTTGAATTATCTATGGATTTCCTTGGATACTGAACTCCACTGAAATACATTGTTTGATCTCTGGTTAAAGTAATTATTTAAAACTTTTAAAACTTCAAAAGCATCTTACTTTCATTTATATTTTTATGACTTGTAACATCATCAGTTTTGTATTCTATTCTATTCAATAAAATAGAGTTTTTCTTTGTTCGGCTTGAAATTTGACATTTAGTTTTATAACAATTCTGTATCTTCAGAACTGTTTTCTTTACAATGTCTGATACTGTTTGAACCATCTTGACATCAACTCTGTGAGATAGCATTTGTATTTTCAACCTTTTCCTTTTGTGTGGATATTTATTGCTACTACTTTAACACTTTGAATTTTGCCACATTTTAACTGCAGTCAATAATCTTCTCATATTTAAGCTTTAAAATTAACAACTGGCAACGTTGTTTTAAGTTGCTTGTCCCATGTCACTTGAAAACTTCAAACTTCATATTGTTACAATTTTTTATTCTTGTCCTTACTTAAAAGCTTTTAAACTCTGTACTAAATCAAAGCTATACAATATTATTTCCAACAAAATCTTAATCGGTATTATGGCTAAGCTGTAGTGTTTTTACTTCCTTAAAGTTTAAAATTGCGCTAATAGCAATATTGTATCCTGTACGGTTTGTTGAGGAGTTTTCCACCACTGTTCAAAGTGATAATTTCCCATCTTCTGCAGCCTAGCTGGCGTTTATCTATGGCAAGGTGGATGCTTTCTCACAATTCATGGTCTAAAGCAGAATGTATGTTTCTGTCCCAAAAGCCAACTCAGGAACTCTAAAAAGACATGAATTGCGCACAACACACACTCAAAATAAATTGGATAATGAAGATATGGAAGATTCTCAAGACATGCAAGACTCCAAAGCAGGGGAGGTCCATGGCCTAGTGATATTATTGCAAGACTGTTGATCCAGAGACCCAAGTAATGTTCTGGGGACCTGGGTTTGAATCTCACCACAGCAGAGGGTGTAATTTGAATTCAGTTAACTGTGGAAGTGTCTAATAATGTCCATGAATCCATTGTCGATTGTTGGAAACACGCATCTGGTTCACTAATGTCCTCTAAGGAAGGAAACTGCCATCCTTACCTGTTCCAGCCTACATGTGACTCCAGACCCACAGCAATGTGGTTGCCTCCTAACTAGCTTTTGGATTAGTAGTGCTGGAAGAGCACAGCAGTTCAGGCAGCATCCGAGGAGCAGCAAAATCAACGTTTCGGGCAAAAGCCCTTCATCAGGAATAAAGGCAGAGAGCCTGAAGTGTGGAGAGATAAGCTAGAGGAGGGTGGGAGTGGGGAGAAAGTAGCATGGAGTACAATAGGTGAGTGGGGGAGCGGATGAAGGTGATAGGTCAGGGAGGAGGGTGGAGTGGATAGGTGGAAAAGAAGATAGGCAGGTAGGACAAGTCATGGGGACAGTGCTGAGCTGGAAGTTTGGAACTAGGTTGAGGTGGGGGAAGGGGAAATGAGGAAACTGTTGAAGTCCACATTGATGCCCTAGGGTTGAAGTGTCCTGAGGCGGAAGATGATGCGTTCTTCCTCCAGGCGTCTAACTAGCCTCTGGGTAACTAGCGATGGGCAATTATTGCTGGCTTGGCCAGCGACACCCTCATCCTGAGAATGAATTTTTAAAAATCTGAGTTGAGAACACTTAAATGGGAAATCTAACTCACCATAATGTTAACTCAACAAAAGATCTAAAAGGATTGTCAAACCACCTGTACTGTTTGTATATGCTTTGGCTTCTGAACGGTTAAATTTTCAGTTACTCCTGTTTGCATAAGTTGTTTTGCAACATTCTAATGCATTTACATTTTCACATTTAGTGATTTTTTGGGATGTAGTGATAATGCTTTAAGGGATCTGTTTTTTTATGAGTTTGATATGGTAGTGAGTCAAGGGCAACATGTAAACTACATAGTCAGCTGCTATATGCAGTGCAGCCACAGTAGTACCAAGAGAAACTTGCATACATACTCGTCTGTAATTGCAAATTAGAATCTAAGCTGTTACTAAACCGCTTAGTAACAGCTGTTACATGCACTTTTGGAAATTATGCCTTTAGTTCACTGTTCCAAATGACTTTCTGACATCTTTATAAAAAGTTACCTCTGAGAACTGACACCACAAATCTTGTCTACCTCTATTTTATATTCAAATTTTAAAGAGTAATCTGAACCCATTATCACACAAGATGATGTTTAAGAAGCTTGGCCTGCTAACAACTTTGAACTAATATGTGTCTTGCTGGGATAAAAAGAAAAGAGTAAGTAATGCATCAAATTTAACTTCTTAATCCCTCAATGGACTAGGCTTGAACAAATTAAATCACTTGGCCAGAATTATTGTTTCTCAATATTAGGTATTCAGATGTTCAAACCAACTTTAGACTTTAATCAATTTTAATGATGTCTAAATTGCATTATGCAGAGCAACCAAAGTTTAGAGGAACATTAGACAAATACTTTATCCAACAAAGGCAGCTGATAAATCAGGACAAATTTGAGTTGCAATGGGACCCAGAGATAAGATTCCATAAAGCACAAACAACGTGATATGATAGCTGTCTTTTGTTCATACCTGACTCTACCTCACTCCTGTTTAATTTCAAGCTCTTTATCAGTAGATTACAAAACTACAAAAACTAAACTATACTACTACAGCAAATAAAAAGCCACATCAAGGATGATCACAGCCTTTTGTTAGACAACAGCCTAGTGGTGGAAACAGTCCAGTGTTTGTTTTTTCTTAATTGAGCCTGGAAGCTATATAATGCGAGAAAGTTCGGAGTGACCCATATCAGTTGCAAATAATATTTAGGTTTCATTTATTGATAAAAGTACACAGCATGAACTAACAAATGTTATTCATTTGTTTTGCTGTTCTATGATTGAGCATAGAATTAGCCCAAGGTCCCCCCAGTCATTAAACTTGCTAGACCCTTCACCTTATTAAGGAATGTATTAACAAGGAAAACCAATTATAGCAAGCTAACCTGATGCTAATTTGCAATAATGCCTGTATGCTTACGAGAGCAGTGAATTCATGTTCAACTAATCACTGTTACTACTTGATTTGTAGACACCACCTTGAATTATTAATCAAATGTTAGTGAATTTCCCATGGCATCAGGAAATGGAATGAATTTTGGTTCACCTTACATTCGCTTGTTTTTTTCTTCATTGACAAGCTGTGAGCTTCGTCGGCTAGACCAGTATTTAATCCCCACTTTTAATTTCCCTTGAGAAGGTGTTGAGCTGCCTTCTTTAACTGTTATAGCCCATGTTGCACAGTGTACCCACAGTGTTGTTAGGAACAGATTTCTCGGAATTTAACTCAGTCATACTGAAAGAACAGCAATATTGTTCAAAGGCAGGATGGTATATGAACTGGAGAGGATTGTGCAGCTGCTGGTACTCTTATACATCTACTGCCTTTGTCTTTTTACACAATTGAGTTTGAGGGCTTGAAAAGTACTGTCGGAGGAGGGTACGCAAGTTGCCATAGTGTATCTTGCTGATGGTATGCACCGCTGCCACTATGCTGTTGACAGAGGGAATTAACTTTTAAGGTGGGAGCCAGAAAGCTAATCAAATGGGTGTTGTCCCCTAAATGGTGTTGAATTGTTTGTGTGTTGTACACTTATCCCAGCAAGGGAAGCATATTTCATCAAACCCTTGACTTGTGCCTTTTAGATAGTGGAAAGGCTTTGTGGAATTGAGAGTTGAGTCTGTCGCCATAAAATTCTCAGTACCTGACATAATCTGCTAATGACTCTGTACTTAAATGGCTGATATAATTACGCTGCAGAACAATAATTTCCCCAGGATGCTGATGATGAGATGTTGAGTAATGGTCATGTTTATGAAAGAGACACTGACATTGCTGGAGAAATGCAGCAAGTCTGGCAGCTTTTTGGAAGGAGAAAGCAGAGTGAACATTTTGAATCTGGTATGACTCTTCTTCTGAACTGAGAGGTGTGGGAAAATTAGTTTTTTGGGATTAATTAAAGGACTTTTAATGTGCTAGTAATCCTTGATTAACACAGTTTTGATTAATGAGATTTTGCCATTTTTTTTATTTTACCACCTATGACTCCAATAATCTTTACTGAAAGCAAAATATGCTGGAAATTATAATGGATCAGGCAGCATCTGTGGAAAGAAAGTGAATGTTTCAAGTCTAGATGACTCTTCATCAGAGGCTCCTCCAATAATCTGTGCCTCATTCATGATAGCATGGTTCTTACCTGACTCCCAGTAATCTGGAAGAACAAATGCATGGCAAAACGTAACTTTCCTGGGCAGGTTCCTGTTTCTTCAGTTTGTTTTGGCTGTTGCCTGCCTCAATAAAGGCTTGTAATTTTAATTTAAAACTGTCCCCAAGGGTACTCAACCTTACCCCTGCAAAGCAGCAGGAGAGCAGCCTGAAGAATATTAACTTTCAACTTCAGCTAATTCAGATGAAGACGCACAGCCGTCCAGATCCAGATAAGCAACCTTGTATGTGGGGCAATAAAGATTAAACAATGTTATTTTTAACCATTTTCACATTAACTATGACTTTTTATATTAACATTTTGCTGTCTGTGTTTAACATTTCAGGAATGTAACCCAAACATTTACAGTGGTTTCCATGGGAATACATATTTTGATTAAGAGGTTTCACTTAATGCTGTTATTCTCAGGGAGGTAACCATTGCATAAATGGAAGACTACCTGTCTTGATTTTTTTTTAAATCAATGTGTGTTTTTCTATAACAGTAATGCTTTGAATTGGAAAATGGGTTTCATGTCAGTAAAACTCCCAAAGTTGCCTGTTGGTGGTTGGTAGCTGACAAAAGCAAAATACTCCAAATGCTGGAGAGCTGAAATTAAAACAGAAGCATTATATTAGATTTGAAATGTTAATGTTGATTTGAACTATGTTTTCCAGGAGATAGATGGAGAAATGTGGTGATCAGGGCATATGTTGGCATCCAATAACACTAAGTTGGCATACGCTCTATAATTGGCTAGACATTTGTGTACAAGAAGTTAAAAAAAAGACTGCAGATGCTAGAAACCAGATTCTGGATCAGTGGTGCTGGAAGAGCACAGCAGTTCAGGCAGCATCCAAAGTGCAGTGACCTATCACCTTCATCCCCTCCCCCACTCACCCATTGATTAGATTAGATTTACAGTGTGGAAACAGGCCCTTCGGCCCAACAAGTCCACACCGACCCGCCGAAGCGCAACCCACCCATACCCCTACATTTACCCCTTACCTAACACTGCGGGCAATTTAACTTGGCCAATTCACCTGACCCGCACATCTTTGGACTGTGGGAGGAAACCGGAGCACCCGGAGGAAACCCACGCAGACACGGGGAGAACGTGCAAACTCCACACAGTCAGTCGCCTGAGTCAGGAATTGAACCCAGGTCTACAGGCGCTGTGAGGCAGCAGTGCTAACCACTGTGCCACTGTGCCGCCCATGAGGACTCTATGCTACTTTCTTCCCACCCCCACCCTCCCCTAGCTTATCTCTCCACGCTTCAGGCTTACTGCCTTTATTCCTGATGAATGGTTTTTGCCCGAAATTCGATTTCGCTGCACTTTGGATGCTGCCTGAACTGCTGTGCTCTTCCAGCACCACTGATCCAGAATTTGTGTGCAGGATCGTATGTTAACAAAGAGGGTGTGCTGAGCCATGGAAATGGATAGTGAGGACTAGGTTTTTACCAGAGATGTAAAGAACCTTGGGGTGGGATAAAGAGGCATAGGTTAGCCTGTTAATATGAGGGCTATATGGAGGGCATTTGAGAGTCTGAGTTGTCTTTGAGTTTGCATGGGATTGGTTTGGATGGGTATGGGAAATATGTGTCGAAATACGATGGGGCAAATGTTTTACTAAATCCAGAGCAGGAAAGAAGGCCTTACCATAGAATCACAGAATCCCGACAGTGTGGAAGCAGGCCATGCAGCACATTGAGTCTGTACTAACCCTCCAAAGAGCATCCCACCCAGAGCTACCCAATCACTAATACTCTACCATGACTAATCCACCTAACTTGCACATCTTGGGACTGTGGGAGGAAACTTGAGCACTTGGAGGAAACCCATGCAGACACAGGGAGAGCATACAAACTCCGCACAGACGGTCACCCGAAGTTGGAATCCAACCTGGATCCCTGCTGCTGTGAGACAGCTGTGTGAACCACCATGTCACATTCAGCCAACAGCCTCATATCTTATCCTCGGCCACCCCTTGACTTCTGAGGACCTCCAAAACCCAGAAAGAATTTCTGATCTTCCAGGACACATCTCCACAGAATAGGGCTTGCAGGGATAGATAATGTCTTGTCTCTATGCTCCTGACCCATGAACAAAAATCAAGGCCACAGAATGTCATTTCCCTATGGAACCTTCGGTCCTTGATGTTGTGCCAATCATTTAACCTACTCAAAGTTCAGACCAAGCTAGATAGCAGCCATGTCATTTACAAATTACCGTGCAAAGACTGTAACAAACACCACATTGGACAAACATGCAGAAAACTAGCCACCAGGATACATGAACATCAACTAGCCACAAAACGACATGACCCTCTCTCACTAGTGTCCTCACATACGGATGAGGAAGGACATCGCTTCGACTGGGACAATACATCTATCCTAGGACAAGCCAAACAAAGACATGCACGAGGATTCTTAGAAGCATGGCATTCCAACCAGAACTCTATCAACAAACACATCGAGTTAGACCCCATCTACCACCCCCTGAGAAAAGGAGCAGGAAGTGACTTCACCACAAGAAATAACATCACCACCAACCCAAAGAAACCCAAACACATAAATAGAAAGCAGGAATTTTCAGCATTGCTTCGCATGAGGTCCATTGAAGATGTTATCTAGTAAGGTAACAAAATGTCTGGAAATGAACCTTTCAGCTCAGCAAACAAACCTACATTCAAAACTTCCCCCTAAGCTACACATCTTCTCAAAACTCACCAAGCTACACACCTTTCATTGTACTATCTTCCATGTGCCTATCCAAGAGTCGCTTAAGTGTCGCTAATATATCTTAGTGTACTATCACTGCTGGCACATACCCACCACTCTCTGTATAAAGAACCTACGTCTGACATCTCCCCTAATCCTTTCCTCCAATCACTTAAAATTATGCCCCCTCATGATAGACATTTCCACTCTGGGAAAAAGTCTCTGCTTATCCACTCTATTGATGCCTCTCATCATTTTGTACATCTCTATCAAGTCACCTGTCATCCTTCTTTGCTCCAATGAGAAAAGCCCTAGCTCCCTCAATCTTTTCCATGAGACATTCCGTCCTGTCCAAGCAGCATCCTGGTAAATCTCCTCTGCACTCTTTCTAAAGCTTCCACATTCTTCCTGTAATGAGGCAACCAGAACTGAACACAATATTCCAAGTGTGATCTAACCAGGCTCTACAGAACTGCAGCATTACCTCACAGCTCTTAAACCTAATCCCCCTGCTAATGAAAGTCAACACACCATATGCCTTCTTAGCAACCCTATCAAATTTGGTGGCAATTTTGAGAGATCTATAGACATGGACCCCCAGATCCCTCTGTTCCTCCACACTGCAAAGAATCCTATCTTTAACCCTGTATTCTGCATCCAAATTCGACCTTCCAAAATGAATCACTTCACACTTTTCCAGGTTGAACTCTATTTTTCACTTATAATCCCAGTTTTGCATCCGGTCAATGCCCCATTGCAAACTACAACAGCTCTCCAAACTATCCGCCACTCCACCAATCTTCATGTTATCAGCAAACCATTCCACTTCCTCTTCCAAATCATTTATAAAAATCACAAACAGCAGAGGTCCCAAAACCGAAGCATGTGCAAAGCCACTGGGGACCAAGCTCCAGGCTGAATACTTCTCATCACCACCACCCTCTGTCTTCTGTGGGCCAGCCAATTCTGTTTATAGTCAGCCAGATTTTCCTGTATCCCATGCCTCCTTACTTTCTGCATTAGGCTACCATGGGGAACCTTCTCAAATGCCTTGCTAAAATACATGTAAACCATATCCACTTCTCTACATTCATCTGTCACAAAGCTCGTCCCTTATTTCTACTAAAAACTGCTCCTTGGCTCAAGGAGACTCTGACCTTGATTTTTTTTCAGAGGGGCAATAAACCGGGCCGGGCTCTGATCAGTCTGGTTTGGTACAGAGATGAAAAGGGTTTTGAGAGGCCTTTTGTTTATATGTAAACAGATGAGACTTCAGTCCAAAGTGGTCATGCTTTAGAAGTGACCTGTGTAAAGAAAGGGTAGTGGTCAGCTCTCTAGCTGAGCTGAGCTGAGCTGTGCTGAGCTGAACTGGTGAGGAGTTCAACTGGGAGCTGTGTGGAAACTCTCTCTCTCTTTCTGCCCTTCAACTTCAACCTGTAAGTATGTGTTCCATTTACACTGGTTTTTAAAGGGAGTTTGCTTATTGGGACTGTTGTGTATATTCGGAACAGCATAATTAATTCTATTTTGGTTAGACTGAGTTTTGTATGGGTTCTTTGTTCTTTGCATTTCATTGTATAATTTTGTGAATAAAGTTTTCTCTGTTTTTAAATCTAGTAGTCAACTTAGCTAACTTAATCCAGGTAATTTTCATTGTATACTTACAAAAACCAATTGAAAAGTTATGGTCTGAGCTGCCTGCTTAAGAATGTTTTGAATAGTCTGGCTTAGTCCATAACACATCAATGTGTTTTTTTTTCGTAACGTCCTCAAAGAATTCAGTCATGTTTGTAAAGCCTGACCTGCCTCTCACAAAGCTATGCTGACAATCTCTAATCAAACCATGGCTTTCCAAATAATCATAAATCCTCTCTAATACTTTGCCCACCACAGACATGAGACTGACTGGTCTGTAATTCCCAGGATTATCCCTATTCTCTTTCTTGAACAAGGGAATAACATTTGCCACTCTCCAGTCATTTGGCACTACTCCAGTGGACAGTGAGGATGCAAAGATCATTGCCAAAGGCACAGCAATTTCTTCCCTCACTTCCCATAGTAATCTAGGATATATCCCATCTGGCCCAGGAGATTTACCTATCCTTATGTTTTTCAAAATCCTCAACACATTTTCTTTCTTAACACCAATCTGTTCAAGCATATCAGTCTGCTTTGTACTGTCCTCAGAAACAACAACGTCCCTCTCAGTAGTGACTACTGCAGCAAAGTATTTATTAATGACCTCCCCTACTTCCTCCAACTCCAGCCGTAAGTTCCCTCCACCATCCCTGATCAGCCCTACCCTCACTCTCACCATCCTCTTGTTGCTCACATAAGTATAAAATATTTTAGGGTTTATCTTAATCCTACCTGCCATGGTTTTTTCATGGCCCCTTCTAGCGATCTCAAGTCCATTCTTCAATTCTTTCCTGGCTACCTTGTAACCCTCTAAAAACCCTGACTGATCCTTGTTTCCTCAACCTGAAGTAAATTAGATTAGATTCCCTACAGTGTGGAAACAGGCTCTTGGGCCCAACAAGTCCACACCAACCCTCCAAAGAGTAACCCACCCAGACCCATTTCTCTCTGACTGATGCACCTAACACTATGGATAATTTAGCATGGCCAATCCACCTAACCTGTACATCTTTGGATTATGGGAGGAAACCAGGGTACCTGGAGGAAACCCACGCAAACACGGGGAGAACGTGCAAACTGCACACAAACAGTCGTACAAGGCTGGAATTAAATCTGGGAACCTTGGTGCTGTGAGGCAGCAGTGCTAACTACTGAGCCACCGTGCCACCCCAAAGCTTCCTTCTTCCTTTTGACGAGATGTTGCACATCTCTTATCACCCAAAGTTCTTCAATTTACCAATCTTTCCTCGTCTCACTGGGACAAGCCATTGGCCTACATTTCAGCCTCACATTTTTCAAAGCCACAGGTCAAATTCATTTGAAGGTAATTGAGTCCATTGCTTTCAGAATACAAATCTTAAAATGTTTAGAAACAACGCAATAGCAGCAGCTCGATATGCCCCTCAGACTTGTTCTGCCATTCATTGGTTGATCTGTTTATTAATTCCATCCACTTACATTGGTTTCCTAATCATTAATAAAACTGTCAAATAAAAAAAAATCTGCTACAGCATCTGGTTGCTCCTTGATAAATTCAAAAACTTTGATCCTCCTGGTGTATTTTCAATTGTTTATGAAAGGAAGAAATCTTAACTTCTCACCTACATCTGCCTTTCACAACGTTGAATCTATGACTTTGATTTGTTTCCTTGTATGGTCAGATGTACCATTCATATTGACTTTCTACATCTCGTTAAGGGCTTAGCATACACTTTTCAGAACTCAGGAGCCCTACTTTAAGTCAATCAACATCAGTTGCCTCTGGTGTTCGGGATCAGCTACATTGCTGTGCGTTGCACTTACCACAGAGCATAAATGGTCCATCCTGTTGAAGTAATCTAAACAGCTCACAATTTACCAAGTGCAGTCTGATTAGAACACCATATAGCTTTAACATGACATCTGAGGATTTGAGATCAGCTGGACTTGTTAATGTGGCCCAGTTACCTATTTTGCTTCATTTTTATGGCCCCTTGTACTATTTAGACATGGTGCCAATAGGTCAACCATTACTCCTTGGTATTTTTCTACTTGTCCATGCCCCATATGATGCACAGAGACAGATACCGGATCCTAATAAAGTCACACTGACCCACAAATGCACCAATAAATGTCTTATCATCAATTGCTTCCAAACATCATTAGAGAGAAAGAATACAATGAAAAGCAACCTGCTTGTGGTGAATGCAATGTAATATCGCCTCATTGCCATTATATTGCCTTGTATTAAGGAGGTGATGACCTAGTGATATTGTTACTAGATTATTAATCCAGTAACTCAAGTAATTTTCAGGTCCAAATTGACCTGTGGTGAAATTTGAATTCAAGTTTTTTAAAAATAATCTGGAATTAAAAGTCTAATGATGACTATGAAACTATTATTGATTGCTGGGAAATATTCATCTGGTTCCCTGTTGTCCTTTAGGGAAGGAAATATGCTGTCCTTACCTGGACTGGCTGATATGTGACTCCATACCCAGGAGTCTTAACTGCTCTCTAAGCAATTAAGGATGGGCAGTAAATGTTGGCCTAACCAGCAATACCTACATCCTATGAGTGAATACATATATTAAAAAATTATTTCTTCAATTATACCTTTCTTGTACCGATCTCCATAATTGTTCATGTTGCTAGCGTTTGTATTCAGACACAAATGAACAGCTTTCTTTTTTGTTTGATTACCAATCATGATTCTTTGAAATAAGAGAAATAACATTGACAATATGTTCATGTTTTCAGAACCTGTTTCCTGGTCTTATCGTCCTTACAGGCAAAGTCCAAATTAGAAACATAAAAGCATAGATATATAGGGTTGCATGGTGGCTCAGTGGTTAGCACTGCTTCCTCGCAGTGCCAAGGACCCGGGTTCGATCCTAGCCTCTGATGACTGTGTGGAATTTGCACATTTTCCCCATGCCTGTGTGGGTTTCCTCCAGGCGCTCTGGTTTCTTCCCGCAATCCAAAGATTAGATTAGATTACTTACAGTGTGGAAACAGGCCCTTTGGCCCAACAAGTCCACACCGACCCGCCGAAGCGCAACCCACCCATACCCCTACATATACCCCTTACCTAACACTACGGGCAATTTAGCATGGCCAATTCACCTGACCCGCACATCTTTGAACTGAAACCCACTGGGAGAACGTGCAAATTCCACACAGTCAGTCGCCTAAGGTGGGAATTGAACCCAGGTCCCTGGCGCTGTGAGGCAGCAGTGCTAACCACTGTGCCACCCTATATGTGCAGGTTAGGTGGATTGGCCATGCTAAATTACCCATACTGTTCAGGGATGTGTAGGTTAATTACATTAGTCATGTGAAATGTCGAGTAATAGGTTAGAGAAATGAGTCTGGGTGGGTTACTCTTCGGAGGGTTGGTGGGACTTGTTAGGTCTAATGGCCTGTTTCCACACTGTAGGGATTCTATGATTCGGTGATGAATTCAATGAATTTACAGTTTCACTCTGCACCTTCTCTTACACCAGGTTTGTTCAAACAAATGAAAATACAAATGAGCAGCGTCACTTAACAAAGCCATGAAAAGTGCAAGAAATACACAACCCATGGAGCAAAAGCTCATAAGAGGCCTACATGTTCTTATATGGGAGAGATCACTTAAAAACTGTTTATATGTCCTACAAAACATCAAAATACTGTCCTTAGAGAAAAACAAGCATGGAGATGTGACTAGTGATTGTGATTCACTCTTTCAGCAAAGTATGGAAGGAATGTTTCATTTTCAATAGGATCTAATGATACAACATCCGAAGCTTCCAAAACTTTTGTAACAAGCTTACAACTTGTTGATGACATGCTGTAAATGAAAAGGCACATCTTTAAACTATTTGCTTGAAGAACATAGCTTTTGTTTAAAAGTATATATAGAGCTTTTTATTAACACTTCTTGCAGCAACAAAAGTGACACAGTCCACATCGTTCCAAAGTACACAGCAACAGCATGACCACGTTTCACAGCACTTTGAGGCACAAAGTAAGGGCAACACCTTCAGGTCAAATAGGTTTCCCCCTGTAGTAATAGAAGACATTCTCGACTTGTTTACTGGACAACAGATACCAAAACAGCCTCCATCCACTAGTATAGTATAGCCAACAAATATAAACAACCCCTTTCCCTACACCATCTGAAATGCACAGTACAGCAGCAAATGGTTGACGCAAATTGGGAACTGTACCAATAATCAATAGAAATGTGATCATCTGTGGAGAGTGATTTCAATCTAGGGTGTGGCGTGTCTCAAGCAGAATCCAGCATAAAACTTACCTACAACCAAAAGCTATATCAAACTACATTAGTGGAGCACATTTAAGAATACAAGACGACGCGGGTTATTATGTGGATTTATTGCTTTTTACACAAATGCTGCATCCTTGATGAATCCAATAATATGGAGGGGAAATGGTCTTAGCCGAGAAGGACATTGAGTAATGCAACACCTAAACCTGATGAAGCATGCCACCTTTGGTCATTGATGAGGATTGCCACTCCAACTTCCTCTTCCTGGTTTGTCAGTTGAATATTTTGTTGCAAATCCTACATCTGGGGGTAAGATAAATTTCTGTTCAAGATTTTTACTATAAGTTAAAAATTTGCAAAGCATTAACTGCTTTGAAGTTCATAAATAATCTCTTTCTTTGGAGTGTTAACAGTATTCAAATACATCTAACTCTTAAATAAGTGATTTGTTTTATTATAAAAGCTATTCACTTATCTAGAATATCAATAATTTACATTAAATTATTATTATATGTGTTCTATTGCAAATCTTTCTTGCATACTTCTTTTCATAGTAATGGCGAGACTTGTAAAATACAAACTGTTTGGTTGGCTTATTGGAAAATTGAAGGCAATCTTACTACACAGCCAAGATGGACATAATGATACATGCATTTTGGCTAGCAAATGTATGAAGACTCTAACCAGGATGTAAATGCATTTATTCAATGGGATTTTATTGATAAAATGATTCATTTAAGAAAAATGCATATTTTAGGAAGTACACAGGGCATTAGGTTTTAATTTCCTGATCCTGTTTGAGAAATCTCCATGCCCTAACTATCTGAATATCTACTTAATATACATTAAACTTTGGCTCAGATCCACTGGAACAGTTTAAAATTAACTCCTACGTCTGAAATTCAACAAAATGATTCACAACCTAAACCTCCTTTTGAGCACCTGTGATTGAATTTATCCTTTATTTCTGAGTAAGGACTCAGTAAACTGCACACAGCCTCTCCTGCACTTAAACTTCTTATTCCTGTTAAATCTCCTGGCAGTTTACTGGTCAGCCAGCAGAAACTGAATGTCCCCCCACCCCCCACCAAACATGAAGCCCAAGTCATTCTAAAATGGTAAAGCCTGGATTGAGATGATGCACACCACCATTTTATACAGATTGCACTCAAATGCTGCTTTGTTAAGTTGTACACCGTTAACAATGCCATTCTTATGTGTGGACATTCACACCACACAAGTCTGTGCAAACAATCACAAATGAATCTTGGACACAAACACTACAAAATATTGAATAGACATTTCTTTCTTTTAAAATTTTCTCCCTGTTATGAATAGTCCCCTTCTTCATGTTCTTTATAGTAGTAGGAATCTTTAACTTCCTCTTGTACAAACTCTTCCTTTTTCTCCCAGCCATTTGGCCAGCCACCATTGCTATAAGTGGTGGCCCCATAAGACTTTGTCGTGCCATAATTCTGAGTAATGTCCCCGGTTTCTTCCGCCAGTTCATCTTCATTTATAAAACCACATTTTTCATCGCTTGTTTGTTCAGGGTCTGCCCAAGGCTGTTTCTCACCAGATGCAAATAGCCCATAAAAAATGACTCCTGCGTAGTGCACCAAGGCCGCAATTAGAAAGACATACTGCCACTCGCTCTGTGTCTGTGAACAAAAAACATAGTGAAACCTATTTTGTATATCCACAATTTGCCTGAATAGTGCGGGCTTGGGGTGTTACAAACCTGCACTGCTGAAAATCTCATTTACTTTCTTGGTATTCCACTTCCAATATTACTCCTCTCCCCTTAATCCCCTCGCCCCTTCCTGAAGCATGCACAGATATCATATTCTTCAACTACATCAAAGAAGAGACTGTGGTGTAGTGATTTTGTCACAGGACTAGTAATCTGGAATGACCAGTGCATGTGGTGGAGAATGGGTTGAATCACATCATGGGAAATGGTGACAGTTGAAATCAATAAAAAGCCAGCCTAATTTGACCATGTAAGCACCATTGATTGTCATAATATCCCACCTTGTTCACTATCTTCCTTTATGGAAGAAAATCTGCATCCTTACCCAATCTCCATATAAATCCACAACAACATTGTGGTTGACTCTTAACTGCTTGTCTGGGCAATAAATATTGGCCTAGCCATATGAATGAACAAAACAAAAACAAATCTAGATTTTTGTTTAATTATGCTGCTTGTACTTAATTATGATGCTACTTGGACAGATCTCCCAACTGAATTTTCATAACAAAACTGAATGTAGATATTGGGATTGTTATATTGTAGTGGCGTGCTGGCTGTTTGGAAGTCTGTGGAAGAATATAAAATAGAATAGTCCATTGGACAATTAACACGGACTATCAAGTAATCTAATGTAAATCCCCAAACTGTCAAATGATTCAGTGATGGTCAAATGTTGTGCAACAATTTGCATAAATTGCTATGAAGAAAGAGCCTTTGCCTGACTGGAGAAAATTGAGCAGCAGAGGTTATGGCAAAATCGATTTTACGTAATGATATTACTTTACCTTACACAATAACAATTTAATATCCAAAATCATACAAAGCATTTTATAAGAGGAAAACCAATATTCTTCAATATTTTAAGAATACATAGCCCAGACAATGATAATTAATTAATTAGCCTGGGATGCCATATTTATAATTCTAAATTCTATTCTAATGCTATAATTAAAAGTGTTTTTTTACAACACCTTAAGAATAGTTTTCAACCAAAGGTCTGTACATTTTAGTTCATCCAGTGTGGCACACAGCCTGGAAAACAAAACAAAAGGAACGCCCTGGCTAAAGCAATAATAAACCCAGGCTAGAATTGCATCTTTGACGCCCTGTACTGGCTGAAGTAAGGAGACAAGAAATGAATTAACACACCATAGACAGAGACTCCCTCACACAGAATATATTGCCAACCCTTTCTAAGCCGAGAACAATCAGTTTGTTGATGTAGTATTCCAATCTTTTTTTTAAATTCAATTCCATTCAACAATGCTTTATAGTTGTTGATCAAACAAAAGTTGTACCTTGTTTTTTGTCATTGCTCCAACAATTACTGGACAGACCATTCCAGATAGCGTTCCCACACCATTGGAAATTCCCATGAGAATACTGGCATATCTTGGTGCTATATCCAAATGATTAACATTGAATCCTAAATGCAAAGTGAAAAAAAAGGTTATAGAAGTGTCTATGTTGCAAAGTACAGTAAATAATTAACTGGGGAGTCAGGCAATGGTTTGCTTTTAAGTCCACTGTAAAATTGCAAACTGAAAGGCACTCCTATTCATCACAATACATTTAAATTGCTTAACTAAACAAAGTCTTATAGAACAAAGTGGAAGTTCAGTCAAGTGCAACAATCATTGGAATTCATTGTCCCATATTGAAGAGTGTAAAGTTACTTATATGGGCTAACAAGTAGTAAGTAACATTCATGCCTTACAACTGCAGGGCAAAGGTCATCTCCAATAAAAAGAGAATCTGTATCACTCCTCAACATTCAATGGCGTTCCGATTTGAATTCCCTGCCATCAACATCCAGAGAGTTACCAAACACCAGAAATAGAATTGAACTATCCATATAAACACAGTGGCTACAAGAACATGCTAAAGGCTAGGAATCCTGTAATAAATAACTCACCTCCTGACTCCCTAAAGCCTGTCCATAATCTGTATGGTGCAAGTCAGGAGTGTGATGAAATATTTTTCATTGGCCTACATGAGCGCCTCTCCAAAACACTCAAGAGCATTGACACCATCTAGGGCAAAGCAACCCATTTCACAGGCACCGCATCCACTAATATTCATCCTCTCCGACACTGAGAGCAACAGTGTTATGAACTATCTATAATATTCACTACAATAGAAATTTACCAAGGCTCCTTCTATAGTACCTTCCAAACCCATGACTGTATCAGTCTAGAAGGATATGGGAATACTGGCAACTGCAAGTTCTCCTCCAAGCCATGCACCATCCTGACTTTGAGCTATAAATTATGTGTCCTATCAACCTGCCCCACTAGCTACCTGATGAAGGAGCAGCACTCTGATAGCTTGTACTTTCAAATAAACCTGTTGGGCTATAATCTGGTGTTGTGTGATTTTAAAAAAAATTTTGTCCACCTTAGTACAACACTGGCAACTCCACATCTTAAAACATATTGCCATTCCTTCAGTGTCACAGGTTCAATATTCTGGAACATCACCCTCTCCTGCCTACCTTCCCTCACTAATGTGTCCATCAACAGCAAATGGACTGCAGCAGCTCACTGCTACCTTCTGACGGGCAACTGAGATGAGAAACAATTACTAACCCAGCCAGCCACTTCCCACAAGTGAATTACACATAGCTCTCAGAGCTGTCTTCGAGCTAAGAACAAAGAACAAAGAAAATTTACAGTCCAAGAACAGGCCCTTCGGCCCTCCAAGGCTGTGCCGATCCAAATCCACTGTCTAAACCTATCGCTCATTCCTAAGGATCTGTATCCCTGCTCCCCACCAGTCCAAATCCACTGTCGAAACCTGTTGCCCAATTCCTAAGCATCTTTATCCCTCTGCTCATCATCTACTCATGCTTCTGTCCAGATGCACCTTAAATGAATTTGCCATGCCTGCCTCCACCATCTCTACTGGCAACATGTTCCAGGCACTTACCAACCTCTGTGTAAAATGCTTGCCGCGTATATCCCCTTAAACTTTTCTCCTCTCACCTTGAACGCGTGACCTCTTGTTATTGAATCCCTCACCCTGGAAAAAAGCTTATATCTATCCACCCTGTCCATACCCTTCATGATTTTGTAGACTTCAATCAGGCCCCCCCTCCATCTCTTTTTTTCCTAATAAAAACAATCCTAATCTACTCAACCCCTCTTCATAGCTAGCCCCTTCCATAACAGGCAACATCCTCGTAAACCTTCTCTGCACCCTCTCCAAAGTGTCCACATCCTTTTGGTAATGTGAGGACCAGAACTGTACACAGTATTCTAAATGTGGCAGAAACAAAGTCTTGTACAATTTTAACATGACTTGATAGCTCTTATACTCAATACCCCGTCCAATGAAGGCAAGCATTCTATATGTTTTCTTGACCACTCTATTCACCTGTGCAACTACCTTCAGGGTACAATGGACCTGAACTCCCAGATCTCTCTGCTCATCAATTTTTCCCAAGGCTTTTCCATTTACAGTATAGTTGGCACTAGAATTAGACTTTCCAAAATGCAACACCTCACATTTGCCTGGATTGAAGTCCATCTACTACTTCACCACCCAACTCTCCAATCTATCTATATTCTCCTGTATTCTTTGACAGTCTCCTATGTTTTCTGCTACTCCATCAGTCTTCGTGTCATCTACAAACTTACTGATCAGACCACCAATGCCCTCTTCCAGATCATTTACGTATATCACAAACAACAGTGACCCTGGCACTGATCCCTGTGGAACACCACTGGTCACCTTTCTCCTGTTTGAGAAACTCCCTTCAACTACTACTCTCTATCTCCCATTGCTCAATAAGTTCTTTATCCACCTGCTAGAACACCATGCATACCATGTGACTTCACTTTCTCCATTAGTTTACCATGGGGAACCTTATCAAACACCTTATTAAGTCCATGTATATGACACCTACAGCCCTTCCTTCATTAATCAACTTGGTCACTTCCTCAAAGAACTCTATTAAGTTGGTAAGGCATGATCTCCCCCCCATACATGAAGCCTATCACTGATAAGGGCTCATGCCCGAAACGTCGATTCCCCTGCTCCTTGGATGCTGCCTGATCTGCTGCGCTTTTCCAGCAACACATTTTCAGCTCGGCCTATCACTGATAAGCCCATTCTTTCACAAATATAAATAGATTCTATCCCTCAATACCTTCTCCAGCAACTTTCCCAACATTGATGCCTGGCTCACTGGTCTGTAGTTACCTGGGATATCCCTACTACCCTTCTTGAACAGGGGGACAACCTTACCAACTCTCCAGTCCATGCCACTTCACCTCTGTTTAAAGATGCTACAAAAAGATTTCTGTCAGGGCCCCAGCTATTTCTTCTCTCAACTCCCTCAGCAACCTTGGATAGATCCCATCCAGTTCTGGGGATTTGTCCAACTTAGTATCCTTTAGCCTACCCAACACATTTTCCCTCCTTATGTCAACATGATCCAGAGTAAACAAACTTCTATCTCTAATCTCAATATTCATCATGTCCCTCTCCTCAGTGAACACTGATGCAAAGTAATCATTCAGAATCTCACCCATCTTGCCAGGTTCAACGCATAACCTTCCTTCCTTATTCTTTAGTGGACCAATCCTTTCTCTAGTTACCCTCTTGCTTCTTATAAATGAATAAAAGGCCTTGCGATTCTCCTTAATTCTGCTTGCTAAAGTTATTTCATGACCCCTTTCAGCCCACTTGATTCCTTATTTAAGATTGCCCTACTATCCCAATATTCCTCCAAGGCCCATTCTGTTCTAAGCTGCCTTATATATGCTTCCCTTTTCCTCTTGGCTAGTTGCACAATTTCTCCTATTACCCATGGTTCACGAATCTTGCCTTTCCTATCCCTTGTTTTCAAAGGGACATGCCTATCCTGCATTATCTACAATCTATCTTTGAAAGCCTCCCACATATCAAATGTGGACTTCCCGTCAAATTCCCTTCACAATCCACATTTCCCAACTCCTGCTGAATTTTGATATAATTGGCCTTAGCCCAGTTTAGTACTCTTCCCCTAGGACTACTCTCATCTTTGTCTATGAGCATTCTAAAACTTACAGAATTGTGGTCACTATTCTCAAAGAAATCCCTTGTTGCATCTTCCACCACCTGGCCTGACTCATTCCCCAAAATCTAATATGATCCCTTCCCTCATTAGACTATTGACATACTGCTCTCAAAATCACTCCTGGATGCTCTTGACAAATTCTGCCCATTCCAGACCTCTGACACTAAGTGTATCCCAGTCAATGTTGGGAAAACATTGTGGGCGGCACGGTGGCACAGTGGTTAGCACTGCTGCCTCACAGCGCCTGTAGACCCGGGTTCAATTCCCGACTCAGGCGACTGACTGTGTGGAGTTTGCACGTTCTCCCCGTGTCTGCGTGGGTTTCCTCCGGGTGCTCCGGTTTCCTCCCACAGTCCAAAGATGTGCGGGTCAGGTGAATTGGCCAAGCTAAATTGCCCGTAGTGTTAGGTAAGGGGTAAATGTAGGGGTATGGGTGGGTTGCGCTTCGGCGGGTCGGTGTGGACTTGTTGGGCCGAAGGGCCTGTTTCCACACTGTAAGTCTAATCTAATCTAAAAATTAAAATCACCCATCACCACCCTGTTGCCTCTACATCTTTCCATAATCTGTTTACCTATTTGTTCTTCTACCTCATGCTCACTGTTGGGAGGCCTGTAATATAGCCCCAATAATGTAACTGCATCCTTCTTATTTCTCAGCTCTACCCATAATGCCTCACTGCTCGAGCCCTCCATAGTGTCCTCCTTTAGCACAGCTGTGATATCATAACTGTCCAGCAATGCAACTCCTCCCCTCCTTTTACTTCCCTCCCTGTCCTGGCTGAAGCATCTATATTGTCGAACATTGAGTTGCCAGTCATGCCCTTCCTTCAACCAAGTCTCTGTGATCACAATTACGTCATATTCCCAGGCACCAATCCAAGCCCTAAGTTTGTCTGCCTTATCCACTATACTCCTTGCATTAAAGTATGTGCACTTCAGACCACCAGTTCCTTTAGGTTCATCTGCTCTTTGCCTACTCTTCCCCTTGGTAATGCTAACTTCATCTAGAATACACAAATTGTGATAATGGATTCTTGTAAAGACAGTATTGCTGCACTAATCCAATAATGGAAATCCTCAGGCTAGTGTCAACAGAGAGTTAAATGGAAGGCTGTTTTTTTTGTAGTTCTCCAGAGTTTTTTAGTAAAAGATGAATAGGTTTTAAATGACTCCCTTTTTACAATTTGACAGTTCTTTGATAGATTATTGGTCCTCACGAGATTCTGCACTTGTTACAAACAAACATGTAATTCTTCTAATAATAACAAGGGGCACCTGAAGTCTCTCAAAGGGTACCTTTACAACATCTAGGGGCAGCTTACCTCCCTCAAAAGTGACTCAAGACCAGGTTTAAAGGGGTACTTTACCTCTTTGATGAGATATTTTAACTATCTGAATGAATCCACAGGGTTCAGACCTACTCTCACCTTGGCAAATCCAGACATAACTTTTCAGACCCTGGTATTAACTATCATCCAGGAGTGGAGGCAGTGGATGATTCAAATGGCTAGCTGCCTCTCTAACACACACATGAATTCATCCTGAACCAACTCTATTGCTGACCCTGTGAAAATGGGAAAAGTCACTTTCAATAGACAATAGACAATAGGTGCAGTAGTAGGCTATTCTGCCTTTCGAGCCAGCACCACCATTCAATATGATCATGGCTGATCATCCTCAATCAGTATTCTGTTCCTGCCTTATCTCTATAACTCTTGATTCCACTATCCTTGAGAGCTCTATCCAACTCTTTCTTGAAAGTATATTTTAGACTTGGCCTCCACTGCCCTCTGGGGCAGAGTATTCCATCCGCCCACCACTCTCTGGGCGAAGTAGTTTCTCCTCATCTCTGGCCTAAATGGCCTATCCCTTATTTTTAAACTGTGTCCTCTGGTTCAGGACTCACCCATCAGCGGAAACATGCTTCCTGCCTTCAAAGTGTCCAATCCTTTAATAATCTTATACACCTCAATCAGATCCCCTATCAGTCTTCTAAACTCAAGCGTATACAAGCCCAGTCACTCCAATGTTTCAGCGTAAGATAGTTCCGCCATTCCGGGAATTGACCTCGTGAACCTACGCTGCACTCCCTCAATAGTCAAAATGTCTCTCCTCAAATTAGGAGACCAAAACTGCGCACAATATTCCAGGTGTGGTCTCACCAGGGCCCTGTACAGCTGCAGAAGGACCCCTTTGCTTCTATACTCAATTCCTCTTGTTGTGAAGGCCTGCATGGCATTAGCTTTCTTCACTGCCTACTGTACCTGCACGCTTACTTTCATTGACTGATGTACAAGAACACCTAGATCTTGTTGTACTGCCCCTTTGCCTAACTTGACTCCATTGAGGTAGTAATCTGCGTTCCTGTTCTTGCCACCAAAGTGGATAACCACACACTTATCCACATTAAACCGCATCTGCCATGCATCCGTCCACTCACTTAGCCTGTCCAGGTCACCCTGTATTCTCCTAACATCCTCCTCACATTTCACCCTACCAACCAGCTTTGTCTCGTCAGCAAATTTGCTAATATTACTTTTAATACCTTCATCTATATCATTAACATACATTGTAAAAAGCTGCAGTCCCAGCACTGATCCCTGCAGCACACCACAAGTCACCGCCTGCCATTCCAAAAGGGGCCCGTTTATCACTACTCTTTGCCTCCTGTCAGCCAACCAATTTCAATCCATGTCAGTATTTTGCCCCCAATACCATTTGCCCTAATTTTGCTCACTAACCTCCTATGGGACTTTGTTAAAGGCTTTCTGAAAGTCCAGGTACACTACATCCACTGGATCTCCCTTATCCATCTTCAGAGTTACATCCTCAAAAAATTCCAGAAGATTAGTCAAGCATGATTTCCCCTTCATAAATCCACGCTGACTCTGACCTATCCTGTTACTGCTATCCAGATGTGTCATGATTTCGTCGTTATAATTGACTCCAGCATTTTTCCCACCACTGAGGTCAGACTAACTGGTCTATAATTCTTTGTTTTCTTTCTCCCTCCTTTCTTAAAAAGTGGGACAATATTAGCCACCCTCCAATCCACAGGAACTCATCCTGAATCTATAGAACATTGGAAAATGATTACCAATGCATCCATGATTTCTAGAGCCACCTCCTTCAGTACCCTGGGATTTAGACCATCAGATCCCGGGGACTCATCAATCTTCAGACCTAACAGTCTCTCCAACACCATTTCCTGCCTAATATAAATTCCCTTCAGTTCAGGTCCTTAAGCCACTATTATATCTGGGAGATTGCTCGTGTCTTCCCCAGTGAAGACAGGGGCAGGATTTATTCGATTTCTAAAATCTCCTGTTATTTTCACTGTGTGGAGAGACTCTCCGATATGGAAAGGTTCTTGACCTCATCACTATTGACTCAGATATAGTCACATCATACAGATAGCATTCTTTTCTGTCACATCATGAGATATTTTGATATTCAGATATGTAGAAGATTTAGTTTCTGGTTTATACTACAATATATTCAGAAATTGTGCAATTAATAGTAAAGCATTGTTAACAAAATCAAAATACAATAGAATTTAGAAATTTGAAAAATATTTAGCATTCCTAAAGGCAGATACAGTTCAGTTGACAGATAAACAGCAAAATATATAACATACTCTATTGACGTTTTTACAGCTTTGCCTCACCTGATATAGCAAAACCGCTGAAGCCAACAGCCATGACAAGGAATGAAATCGCAACCCCTTTAGTATGTGAGTAGCCCACCACAAGAAGAAATGTTGCTTCCATTCCAAAGCCTACAGGAAAATAAATGACATGCAGTTACTTTCCAGATCAGAGCTATTGATAATTCTGGCATTATGATATTAATGATAGATATACTGTAGTAAATGAATAATCTTCTGACATTATGAAATCTGTCACACTTTAGGACTGCAACATATTGTTACAATTGAAGGATGTCATTCCTTTCTTTTGTAGTCCCACTCCTCCATTGTTTACAACAAATTTTAATGGAATTGCGTTGGTGATATGGCCAATTATCTCAGGTCCCAGACCCTCTCAAGTTCAATATTAAGAACAAGTCAACCAGATTCCTTAAGTAAACGACAAATAACTGGTTTATGACCAAAAAATCGGTTTACTCAAAGAACGATACAAAGATTATTGACAAACAGTTTAGATTACGCAGATAGATATATATTTTACAAATAAGCACATCCACAACCACAAACGAACACACAAGCACACATGGAAACTCTCAGGAGGTGTGGTAACTTTAAAGTACTTTTGTCATGTCACAGCTAAACTCATGAAAAAAAGGTAAAAGATTGAACCATAGAATTTTACATGACAGAAGGAGGCCATTTGGCTTATCATGTCTGTACCATCTCCTGAAAAAGGTAACCAGCTCGACAAATTCTCCAGAGCTATCTCCGTGTGCCTCTAAATCTATCACTTTCAAATATATATCCAGCCCCCTTTTGCAATCTCATATGGAACATACCCTCACCAATCTCCCAGGCACTGCATTCTAAATCTCAACAACTCTCTGAGTGAAGACATTTCTCCACATCACACTCCTAGCTCTCTCGTTGACAATCTTGAAATCATCTCCCCTCGATACTGACAGTCCAAATAGTGGAAATAGAATTTCTTTCTTCACCCTGTCAAAATTATTCATACAGCTTTCAATTTTGTTTGATACAAGGAGAATAAGCCCAATTTCTCGAACCTTTCCTTTGTATCTAAAATCCTTCATTCCTGGTATCATTCCAGTAAATTTCCTTTGCAGTCTCTCCAGAGTTGAACATCTGGAATAAGGTGCCCAGAATTGAACCCAATACTCCAAATACAGTCTGACTAATGATTTGTAGAAGTGTAGCATCACTGCCTTACTTTTATACACAATACTTCCATTTATATACCCAAGGGGCACATAAGACTTAATAGAGTCATAGAGTCAAAGAGATGTAAACAGACCCTCCGGTCCAACCTGTCCATGCCGACCAGATATCCCAACCCAATCTAGTCCCACCTGCCAGCACCCGACCCATATCCTCCAAACCCCTCCTATTCATATACCCATCCAAATGCCTCTTAAATGTTGCAATTGTACTCGCCTCCACCACTTCCTCTGGCAGCTCATTGCATACACGTACCACCCTCTGCATGAAAAAGTTGTCCCTTAGGTCCCTTTTATATCTTTCCCCTCTCACCTGAAACCTATGCCCTCTAGTTCTGGACTCACCCACCTCAGGGAAAAGACTTTGTCTATTTATCCTATCCATGCCACCCATAATTTTGTAAACCTCGATAAGGTCATCCCTCAGCCTCCAACATTCCTGGGAAAACAGCCCCAGCCTTCAGCCTCTCTCTGTAGCTCATATTCTCCAACCCTAGCAACATCTTTGTAAATCTTTTCTCAACCCTTTCAAGTTTCACAACATCTTTCTGATAGAAAGAAGACAAGAATTGCATGCAATATTTCAAAAGTGGCCTAACCAATGTCCTGTACAGCCACAACATGACCTCCCAATTCCTGTACTCAATACTCGTACCAATAAAGGAAAGCATTAAAACGCCTTCTTCACTACCCTATCTACCTGAGACTCCACTTTCAAGGAGCTATGATCCTGCATTCCAAGGTTGCTTTGTTCAGCAACACTCCCTAGGACCTTACCATTACATGTATAAGTCCTGCTAAGATTTGCTTTCCCAAAATGCAGCACCTCACATTTATCTAAATTAAACTCCTTCTGCCACTGCTCAGCCCATTGGACCATCTGGTCTAGATCCTGTTGTAATCTGAGGTAACCCTCTTCGCTGTCCACTACACCTCCAATTTTGTTGTCATCTGCAAACTTACTAACTGTACCCCTTATGCTCGCATCCAAATCATTTATGTAAATGACAAAAAGTAGAGTACCCAGCAGTGATCCTTGTGGCACTCCACTGGTCACAGGCCTCCAGTCTGAAAAGCAACCCTCCACCACCACCCTCTGTCTTCTACCTTTGAGCCAGTTCTGTATCCAAATGGCTAGTTCTGCCTATATTCCATGAGATCTAACCTTGCTAATCAGTCTCCTATGGGGAACCTTGTCGAACGCCTTACTGAAGTCCATATATATCACATCTACTGCTCTGCCCTTATCAATCTTCTTTGTTACTTTTTCAAAAAACTCAATCAAGTTTGTGAGACATGGTTTCCCATGCACAAAGCCATGTTGACTATCCCTAATCAGTCCTTGCCTTTCCAAATGCATGTACATCCTGTCTCTCATGATTCCCTCCAACAACTTGCCCACCACTGAGATCAGGCTCACCGGTCGATAGTTCCCTGACTTGTCTTTACCGCCCTTCTTAAACAATGGCACCACGTTTGCCAACCTCCAGTCTTCCGGCACCTCACCTGTGACTATCGATGATCCAAATATCTCAGCAAGAGGCCCAGCAATCACTTCTCTAGCTTCCCACAGAGTTCTCAGGTACACCTGATCAGGTCCTCGGGATTTATCCACCTTTAACCATTTCAAGACATCCAGCACTTCCTCCTCTGTCATCTGGACATTTTGCAAGATGTCACCATCTATTTCCCTACAGTCTATATCTTCCATATCCTTTTCCACAGTAAATACTGATGCAAAATATTCATTTAGCATCTCCCCCATTTTTTGTGGCTCCACACAAAGGCCACCTTGCTGATCTTTGAGGGGCCCTATTCTCTCCCTAGTTACCCTTTTGTCCTTAATATATTTGTAAAACCCTTTGGATTCTCCTTAATTCTATTTGCCAAAGCTATCTCATGTCCTCCTGATTTCCCTCTTAAATATACTCCTACTTTCTTTATACTCTTCTAAGGATTCATTCGATCTATCCTGTCTATATCTGACATATGCTTCCTTCTTTTTCTTAACCAAACCCTCAATTTCTTTAGTCATCCAGCATTCCCTAAAACTACCAGCCTTCTCTTTCATCCTGACAGGGATATACTTTCCCTGGATTCTTGTTATCTCATTTCTGATGGCTTCCCATTTTCCAACCGTCCCTTTACCTGCGCACATCTGTCTCCAATCAGCTTTTGAAAGTTCTTGCCTAATACCGTCAAAATTGGCCTTTCTCCAATTTAGAACTTCAACTTTCAACTTTTCCAATGCTATTTTAAAATGAGTAGAATTATGGTCACTGGCCCCACAGTGCTCCCCCACTGACACCTCAGTCACCTGCCCTGCGTTATTTCCCAAGAGTAGGTCAAGTTTTGCACCTTCTCTAGTAGGTACATCCACATACTGAATCAGAAAAATTGTCTTGTACACACTTAAGAAATTCCTCTCCATCTAAACCTTTAACACTATGGCAGTCCCAGTCGATGTTTGGAAAGTTAAAATCCCCTACTATAACTATCCTATTATTCTTACAGATAGCTGAGATCTCCTTACAAGTTTGTTTCTCAATTTCCCTCTGGCTATTAGGGGTCTTATAATACAATCCCAATAAGGTGGTCATCCCTTTCTTATTTCTCTGTTCCATCCAAATAACTTCCCTGGATGTATTTCTGGGAAATTCCTCCCTCAGCACAGCTGTAATGTTATCCCTTATCAAAAATGCCACTCTCCTTCCTCACTTGCCTCCCTTTCTATCCTTCCTGTAACATTTGTATCCTGGAGCATTAAGCTGCCAGTCCTGCCCATCCCTGAACCATGTTTCTATAATTGCTATGATATCCCAGTCCAATGTTCCTAACCATACCCTGAGTTCATCTGCCTTCCTGGGTCCCACCCACCCATCTTACTAGTTTAAATCCTCTCAAGCAGTTCTAGCAAATGTCCCTGCCAGTATATTAGCCCCCTTCCAGTTTAGGCGCAATCAGTCTTTCTTGTACAGGTCACTTCTACCCAAAAGAGATTCCACTTCTCCCATACACCAGCTCCTCAGCCATGCATTCGTCTGCTCTATCCTCCTGTTCCTGTCCTCACTAGCTCATAGCACTGGGAACATTCTGCACCTTCTCTGAGACATCCTTGATCCTGGCACCAGGGAAACAACACACCATTCTGCTTTTTCTCTGCTGGCCACAGAAACGTCTATCTGTACCTCTGACTACAGAATCCCCTAACACAATTGATCTCTTGGAAGCCGATGTACCCCTTGTTGCATTAGAGCCAGTCTCAATACCAGAAACTTGGCTGTTCGTGCCACGTTCCCCTGAGAATCCATCACCCCCTACATTTTCCAAAACAGCATATCTATTTGAAAGGGGTATGTCCACAAAAGATTCCTGCCCTAGGTGCCTATCTCTCTTACCCTTCCTGGAGTTAACCCATCTATGTCACTGTATCTGAGACTTTTCCCCCTTCCTATAACTGCCATCCATCACATACTGTTGCTGTTGCAAATTCCTCATCGCTTCTATCTGTCTCTCCAACCGATCCACTCGATCTGATAAGATTCGCATCCAACAGCACTTATGGCAGATATAATTCGCAGTAACCCTTAAACTCTCTTTAAACTCCCACATCTGACAAGAAGTACATATCACTGCAAAGGCCATTTTTACTCCTTCACAATCTACAGACCCAGAAAATAACACCATCTCATTCCTCTACAAAACACTGCACTAGGTTAAATTAATAGCTATGGCTTATATTTTAAGTTTAATCAAGAGACTTATCTCCAAAAACATATAATCAATAAAGAACCCACTGTACTCACTAATACAGCCTTTCTCTTGGACAGACTTAAAACAACAATTAACCTATCTGATTCTGTGTTGTGAACTTCGCCCAAACCGGTTCCTCCAAGATTAATTGTGAAATTCACTGTTTGTTAATTTTCCCAGATGCACTCCGATGTCCAACGACACATGACTTGCTTGGCCACATTTTGGTAAGAAGGCTCTTGAACCCTGAGGTCCCTCTGCACCTGTACTCAAGGTTGTACCATTGAGCCTGTATTGTTTGTCCTCCCATAATGCATGATATTAGCAGAGGATAGAGTGGGGCTCTGACTGAACAAGCCAAGAGTAAACTGTTCACTGACTTTCTCTGCATTGAATTTCATCTGCCAGATGTCGACCCATTTGGCTAACTTGTCAATTCCCTCTGAAGCCGCTATGCATTATTCTCACAATTCATTTGCACATTTAGAGATTTGCCTCCAACACCCATTTCCAAATCATTTATATACATCAGAAAAAGCAAAGGTCACTGCAGTGATCCCTGGAAATATTACTTTCAAGTCAGCTCCAGTCTTAGAAATGCTCATCTATAGAAATGTCTATTTCCTATCTTTTAGTCATCTTCGAATCAATTCTGCCAAGGTCATCAATCTTATATATTTCTGACTGGCTAGCCAACATGCCATGTAGTATAGTATCAAATGCTTTCCAAAAGTCTAAATGTACAACTTTCAGAGCACTGCCCTCCTCCACTGTTTGTGTCAACTCATCAAAAACTCAATTGAATTGTCAAACATAACCCTAACTTTGACAATGCTATGTTGACTATCCATTATTAGTTTATTTTTATCGAAGTGTATATTTATCTTCTCCCATATTCTGACCTCCATCGGTTTTCCACTATTGACGTCAAGTTGACAGGTCTGAAGTTTCCTGGGTTATCCTTTGCCCCATTTGTGAATAGCAACATCGCATTTGCAATGCTCCAGTTTAATCCTGTGTTCAGTAGGACCTGGAAAATTACTGTCAATGACTCAGCAACCATCTCCCCTACTTCTCTTAACAATCTAGGATGGATCCTGTTTAGGCCTGGTGACTTCTCTACCAGGATTATTGCCAACTTTTTTAGTACCTCTTCTTTATCTATCACTATACTGCTCAGTTGCTGAACACCTATTGTCGCCAAGTTATAATTTAGTAAAGACAGGAGTCAAAGTATTCATTTAGTACCACTGCCGTACTCTTTGCTCACTGTCCCGTTTTAACACCATCACTTTGGCAATTTGTTATGTTCTCTCTACCTTAATTATTTTGTACAGTTTTGGATTATTTGTTACTTTGGTTAGACCCTCAGAATGTTATTCCAGCCATTGGGTTGTCTCCAGCACCACATTATTTTTAATTTTTTGTAATTATCTCTCTGCCTCAATTAATTGGATTCTTGATCATCCCTTTCACTCAATATTCAGTTATTGACACTTTACTCACACTGGCTGACACTTCTGATCACCTGCAGAGACTTATTATTCAAGGCTCCTCTCACACCATGTGTATGATCTTTTGATCTCCCTGCCTATAAATTCTGCGTCTGCGTGCTTCTCTTCACTTCACCTGGAGATCCTTGCTCCTTCCAAGTGCAACATTGTTGCTGTTGTACCAAATGGCCTTTCCTTGGCAAAATATCCTTTGTTTGAAAGTTCAAAATGTATTTAGATGGGTCCACAAAGTCTTCTAAAAATAATAATCAGATCACATCTGATAACAAAATGTTTGGGTTACAGAATGATAGAATATTCATCACTTTATCTGGATGGGTGTAGTCAAAACAGCACACAAGAAAATTGACTCCATGTTGGGTAAAACTGTTTACTTAATCAGAACTATTGCCAATGAATTCATTATCAATCCCTTCCACAGCCAACCCACTGCATCCATTCTGCAGTGAGTAGTTTAGCAACTCATCAAAATTACTTCATTCATATTCCACAAACTCTTGAATTCTATCATCCAGAAGGAGCATGACAATGCATGGATATATTTTGGCCTGCAAGTTTACAATCAATTCATACATTATTCAAACTGTGACCATTACTTTTTCATCATATCAGGGACACAAGCCAAACAAAATAGTGGAAATACCATTACCACTTGACGTATAACAATTGAACAGTTGTCAACCACCAACTCAGAACAGCCATAAATGTGCTCTTTCCCTGAGACTTGGGAAAGGATTTTGCATTTTGGGTTGAGGCCTTGCCATAAGATCAAATGCAGGCCCCGCACACATCCTTTCCTCATGCTTCCTCTAAATCTTCTTTATTCCAGCTTTAGCCTCATTTTGCATTTGAGAAACTGTTCCAGATTTCCATTACTATTATTATTCCAACCTTGTGTTCAGAGCAAGGATTTTACCTGCATCATCCACGCAGTGGCCTAAGGCAGGTTCACCCTCCAAGCCAAGAAGGTAACTGTCCTCTCAAAGCAGGAAGGCCAATGGCAGAACTTCCAGCATTGAAGAACCTGCAATCTGAGGTTGAAATAGGGAGGACACCTTCATCCTGAATCATCTCTAAACAGTCTTAACAAAAATGAAGCACAAAATGGGCACAGCCATCAGCATTATGGAAGGAATCCGTGGTTACAGCAATCACCAGATGGACTTGGGAACCCTCAAAATGGGGGGTTCAGGAGTGTTGGCCCCTGGTTGGGAACCAAAATGTGCACAGGGCAGCTGCCATGCTCTCAGTGGTTCTGTGGATGTCTAGAAAGGTCCAGCTGCCTGCCAATGTTGGGCATTAGTGACATTTTAATGGAGAAACTACTCTGCACTTGAAGGCAGATAACTGCACCATTCCTGACCTGGCTTCCAGGAACATGTCTCAGGAAGAAGTGTGCCCACCAATGGCACCAGTGCCTGCTGCCCCCTCAGAGTAAAAGGTCTGCCCCAAACAAAGGGTCTGTACATAGTAATTAATTCTGTGTGAAGGAAGCAAACTTCCATTGATGCAGCACCTTGTTTAGAACTTAAAACAGCTCTGAGTATTTTACAATTAATAATTCCAACTTGTACTAATGTCACTGCTATTATGTATCCAACACTGCAGCCAATTTGTGCTTTTCACAGTTATAAAAACAACTAATGTAATAAATCAACAATTTAAGTAAATTTGTTGAGGTGTTACAAAGCCTACTAGAGATTCCCAAAATTACAGATGATATAACTAAAGCCTAGAAAAATTAGACCAGGAGGAATCCATGTGAAACCCTTTTAACCTGCTCTGCCATTCATTATAGTCATGCCTGAACATCTAACTCAGTATCCTGTTCCCATGTTCCATCATATTTTTTGATCTCTTGAGATCCAAGTACTATAACACATTTCCTTCTTGAAATTCTGCAATGATTTGGTCTTGACTGCTTTCTATGGCCCATAAAAGAACCATAAAACACTACAGCTAATTAAACCATAAATCATCATTTAAATGTTATAGTTTTGAAAAATAATTTACATTAGTTATTTATGTTTCTGTTCAACTTATTCTGTAATACATAGTAATTCTAATTGACAATTTTTCATAGTATTAACGAGGAATCACTTTAAAGGTGTTTATATTTGAATGCCATCATAACTATAGAATGCATCAACACAGCAGTGTAATAAAATAATTTTGAACCTCAGAAGCAAAATTATAATACGCCATATATTACTAAGCAACTTAAGTAGTTTCCAAGGAGATTTCGAAAGGTAAATCAATTATTAATATGATGAAACAGTTGAACCAAAATTATCACAGAAACTGTTGGCTTTTGCAAAGGTCTGAAGGCAATGACACAATGAACTATTAATCTATGGTAGATTGCAAAATTTGAAGTCAATAAAGAAAAAACTGGAATGAGAAAGCTAGCCTAATGGTGACCACATAATCACCATCAGTTACTGCAAATAATCACCTGGATTGCTGGTGTTCCTTAGAGAAATCTGCTATCCTTACCCTGTCTGGACTATGTGTAACTCCAGACCCACAGCAATGTAATTAACTCTTGGCTACCCTTTGGACAGTAAATACTGGCCTGGCTAGCAGTGCCCACATCTCATGAATAAATTTGTGAAATGTGTGTGTCTGTGTAGAGTTTGTACATTTGCCCTGTGTCTATGTGGTTTGCTTCAGTTTCCTCCCACAATCCAAAGATATGAAGATTAAATTAATTGACCGTACTAAATTGCCCATAGTGTTCAGGGATGTGTAGGTTACATTCATTCAAGGAATGGGTCTGGGTAGGGTTGCACTTTGGAGGGTCAATGTGGACTTGTTGGGCTAATGGCCTGTTCCCACACTGTAGGAATTCTAATTTTCAAAAAAGCTATAAAATCTGGACCATTGTGCTAATGATGTACCATCTTAGGATTGTGTTGCCCGCTGTGATGTAATTGAATAATAAGGTGTACTCAATTTTCTAATAATTGGTGTTAATCTGGTCAAGCACACAATAAATTTCACAAATTTATTGTGCCAAAGAAACTAAGCAGGTTGTGCAGCATCAGTTTAGAATATCCAAAGAAGAATCATATCCAAAGCATGGACTATGCTTCTCTTTGTGCAGATCTCCAGCATCCGTAGTATTTTGCCAATGTTTTTCCTCTATCCTTCTTAGCAGCCAGAATTTGCAGATGTCTGGCCTTAGATATTCCACTATATTTCTGATGAGGCCTGAGAGCAGCTCTAAAGAAATATCTAGCCAAGAAGTTAATGATTAGCAGATACTGAGGTGGAGATAAGTACCACTTCATAGAGAACTCAGGACTAAACTGGATTACCCAGAACGCTTCATAACATGAACTGGGGGTTGAAAACAAGCTCTTTGTTTTGATATTTTATGAAACATATAGATCTCTTATGTTAAGCTAACATGCTATTGGGAAACCTGCTATTGTCAAGACAAACTCAATATTTTATTCTGCCAATGAAGCAATCTTGCTATAGCTTGGGGCAATTTCAGAACTTCAAAACTGAAGTGGTGATTGTTATTTTCTTACTGTTAGTCTGTAATTTTGTTACTAATTGTACTTCTTCTCTTGTGTTAACGAGATTGAACTTGACCATTCCTTGCAGAATAGATGTTTTGATCATTTCACCCTACAATCCTTGAGGTTATGAATTACAAATGGATCTGCTTCCATCCTTTGAACTTGACTGGACTCCAGAGGCTGAACCGCAAGGTCATATTCCATAACAGCAAGTATTCTTTACTCTTTGTCTGCATGCCCTTAAACCCATATAAGAAATCTGATATTCGCCAACACCAAACGTTTCTGACTATATTTCATTCAAGCCTTGCATACAATAAAGCAGCAGGTTCAGTAATCAGGTTATGTATCTAAACAATATTCTACTATTCTCAATATCGCAGCATTGATCAAATGACACTAACCATTTATGTTCATAAAATATCGTCAACATAAGAATACATCTCAAGGCACTTCACAGTGGTTTTATAAAACAAGTTATGACACCAAGTCTCATAAGAAAGTATTAGGTTTGATGACCAAAAAGCCTGGTTAAGGACATCGATTGTGAGGAGTGCTTTTTTTTGTTCTGAATGACAGGTAGTGACTAGTCAGTACTGCAGTGATCAATACTGGGATCACAGTTATTCACAATAAACATTAATGATTTAGAGGAGGGAATCAAATGTAATATCTCAAAATTTGCAGATGACACAATGCTGGGTGGAAGCGTGAGCCGTGAGGAGGATGCAGAGATGTAGCAGTGTAATTTGGACAGGCTGAATCAGTGGGCAAGTGCATGGCAGATACAATACAATGTGGATAAACGAGAGGTTATATCCTTTGGTAACAAAAATAGGAAGACAGCTTATTATTTGAATGGCTGTAAATTGTGAGAGGGGAATGTTCAAGGAAACCTGGGTGTCCTCAGGCACTGGTCACTGAAAGTAAGTGTGCAGGTGCAGCAGGCAGGAAAGAAGGTAAACTGTATGCTGGTCTTCATAGGGAGAGGATTCGAGTACAGGTACAGGAATGTCTTAACACAACTATACAGGGCATTTGGTGAGGCCACACCTGGAATATTACTATCAGTTTTGGCCTCATTATTTGAAGAAGGATCCTATAGAGGGAGGGCACCAAATTGATTCCTGAGATGGCAGGACTGATGTATGAGGAGTGGTTGAGTCAGTTAGGATTGTATTCACTGGACCTTAGAAGAATGAGGAGGGATTTCATAGAAATCTATTAAATTCTAACAGGACCACACTAGTGAGATGCAGGAAGGATGCTCCTGATTGTGGGAGAGTCCAGAACAAGGGGGAGTAGCTTAAAGACTGAGATGAGGAGAAATTTCTTCACCCACAGAGTGGTGAGCCTGTAGAATTCACTACCATAGGAAGTGATTCAGCCCAATACGTTACATGCTTTCAAGAAGGGGGTAGATATAACTCTTGTGGCTAAAGGAATCAAGGATATGGGGGGAGGATGAGATTAGGGTATTGAACTTGATGATCAACTGTGATCATACTGAAATGTGGAGCAGGCTCAAAGGGCTGAATGGCCTACTGCTATTCCTATCTTCTATGTTTCTATGTTTTAAAGAGTAAAGCGTGGTGCAGTGAGGGTATTCCACAGCTTTAAGGACAAGGCAATTGAAGGTAATGCTATCAATGGTGAGAGATTAATATTAGGATGTACAGAAGGCCAGAATTAGAGGAGTTCAGATTAAGAGAGTTGCTGAGCGCTCTTGTGGCATAGTGGTGTGCCCTTACCTCTGAGCCAGGAGATCTGGGTTCAAGTCCCACCTACTCCAGGGGTGTGTCATAACAATACTGAACAAGCTGATTGGAAGCTATCTGAAAAGTGAATCATGGGTTCTGATGGTGCAGTGGTAACTTCTTAACAAATAGGACTGGACTAATAACATTTCTGATTGGGTTGATCAGAAAATATATTTAGCTATTTTCTAGCCCTAACCTTATGAGATTAAATCAGTCAATTCACAACCTTAGTGTCACATTTGATGCCAGGATGAACAACTGGCCTCATATTTGTGCCAATAGTAAGATACTTATTTCCACTTCCATACCATCTCCCAATTTTGCTTCTGTCTCAGTTCAATTGTTGCTGAAAATTTAGTTCTTGCCACCATTGCTTCTCCAATTGAATATCCCAATGGCTGGACTCCCACATTATGCTCTCATTGATGTCACCCAAAATTTTGCTACCTGTGCCTTAACTCATACCAACTCCCATTCAACTGTCACCCGGTTTTAAATTTCTCATTGTTATTTTCAAATGTGTGCATGACCTTCCCCTTCCCCCTCCACACAGGGTTCAAATTCCTCCATGGTATCTGCACAGGTCTAAATCTGAGCTCCAAATTTAAATGTTTCCAATTTTAACTCTTCCACCATTAATGGCCGAGACTTCAGCTGCTTAGGTCCCAAGTTCTGGAATATGCCTCTCTACCTTGCTTCCCCTTTTAGACACTCCTTGACTACACTTTCAGCCATCTGACCTAGTATCTTTTTATGTGATTCGGTGCCATTTCACTCTCTATAATACACCATGAAACACGGTTTTGTTATGTGAAAAATGTCAAATAAACACACGTTGTTGTTGTAGGATTTACACAGAAGTGTCAAGTGTGAACTACTGTATTCCAAATACTAGGTGTACCACTCTATGGTAGGTATAGTTTGAATGGAATGAGTTTAGAAATTTTTAAGCAACATTTCAATAGCACTGACCCCCTCCCCCCCCCCCCCCCCCCACACCCCCCCCCCCCCCCCCACTAAAAATGAGACGTACCTCCACAGTTCATTATCTTTCTGACATTTGTGGTTGAAAGTATCCTCTTGCTTCTGAGGTGATCAGCAATCTGCCCACCAATGGGTACTACAATCGTCATGACAAGATGGGGCAAAGCTGATAGAATCCCCACCTGGAATGATAAAATAGTTAAAGGCAACAGGGAATATTGTTTATCCACTTTTATAAATGGACAGAAACAAATATGAATTACTGGAATTAAATTACTGAAGATTTTCTCTGATAAGATTGTGAACAGACTGACTTAATCTCATTAACTCTTCAAATATATTTTCTCATCAACCTGCTCAGAAATGTTACCAATGGGAGGCTGTAGCCCAGGCCTATTTGCCAAGAAGTTGTCACTGCAGCATCCAAATCCCTATTTCACTATTCAGATAGTTTCCAATCGGCTTGTTCAGGGATGTTACGATATACCTTTGGAGCAGATGTGACTTGAACCCAAATCTCTGGCTCAGAGATAAGACCACTCCCACTGTGCCACAAGACCCCTCAGCAACTCTCTTAATCTGAACTCCTCTAAATCTGACCACTTGATGTCAAGTCCAAAGTATTCAAAGGCCACAAGAAGATTAGGACTGTGGCTTTAGAACAGCCCAGTAGTTTTCAACCACTCTCAGTCTATTATCACATTGTATGGTTTGCCTTCAGTTCAGACCACCCATTCTCTGTTACCCATTGCTCTCATTATCACTTATTCCATTTCTCTTCTGTCCTGGATTGCTATCCGCAATCCACTCCACCTACTCGTATCATGTACCTCTCTCCCTCTCTCCCTCTCTCTCTCTCTGGGTTCTATCACCACCCATCCTCTCCCCTCTCCCCCCATCCTCCTCCCCTAACCTCAACTTCAGCATAAATACCAGACTTTCCTAGTTGCTGTCAGAAGAGTCACCAAACTCATTATGTTAACTCTGCTTTCTTCCCTTAGACGCCACCAGACCTGTTACATTTTGACAGCAATTTCTGTCTTTGTTTCACCAGAAGGCTATCAGTAGTGAATTTGCAGAAAGTCTTTGCTTAAACTACATGCTTTTTTCAATAGGATCTCAATAAGAATTGGCAAAAATAACACAGTGTAAAAGAACAGAAGGATGAAAAGAAAATTATTTTGATAAAGTAAAGAAAGAGAGATGTTTGTAAACTGCTATAGGGAAAGGTGAATGGACCCTGAAGAATATTAGCTTTGCTGTATGCAAAGCCATGATTTCACTGGAGACTTTGGTCAATTATTCTTTCACAGGATGAAGGCATCACAGCAAAGGCAGTATTTGGATCCCATTTCCAATTGCCCTCACATTGTGTGGATTGCTCAGTCACTTCAGAGCACTGTTTGGAGACTTTTTGATAGATCTGGAATCACATGCAGGCCAGACCAGGTTAGGATGGCAGATTTCCATCCCTCAAGAGTATCACCGAAATATTTGGGGTTTTAATGACATTTGTCATGTTTAACATAGTTAACTTTTAATTCTGGAATTATCAATTGAATTAATTTCCACCAAAGCAGGTTGAATTCATATCCTTGGGAAATTAGCTCTGCCTGTGAATCATGAGCACAGTGACATTAACACACTTTTGTCTTCCCTGTTATAGAGTCATAGAGTCACAGAGTCATCCAGTACAGAAACAGACCCTTCAGTCAAATCAGTCCATGCCAACCATTATCCCAAATTAAACAGTTCCACCTGTATTTGGCCCATAATCTTCCAAATCTTTCCTATTCACGAACTTATCCAAATGTTAGAACTGTACCTGCATCCATTGCTTTCTCTGGTAGTCCATTCCATATACTAACCACTCTCTGTGTAAAGAAGTTGTACCCTCATGTCCTTTTATATCTTTCTCCTCTCACCTTAAAAATATGCCCCACAATTAATTTTTAACTTTGGTATTATGAATTAAATTTAAATTCCCACGACAGCAACTTTGAACCCATATCCAGAGATAATTAGCTGGGCCAATGGCATTAACACAATACCTCCATTGATGTGTTGAATATTTAGACTAAGCTAAGAACGTCTGTGTTCATGAAGATGTCAAATACAAAAAAACCTCAGCTCAGCTCCATTGCTTTCATTCTAATGATGTATCACAGAGCCTTTTACTTGCAATACCTTTCTTAAAAGGCTTTCATGTCCAATAAACATTCAACATAATATACTTACATCTCAGCACAAACATGAGAAGTTTTTGAAAACCACATCTCACATTTGGACCTCATCTCACATATTCATTATTGTGAGATTAACCAAACAAGAAAATAATTTAAGTGTATCGTGTGAAGAACTAATTAACTCTTCACGCACAATTGAGAGTAGTTATGGATTTGCAGTAAGGAGGCACCAAATTACAAATGGATGAAAATCTTATTTTAAAAATATGGAATTATAGAAAAACCATGGCTGTCATTAAACAGTGACTGCCCTCTGTATTTTTAACCAGGCTTTTCAGTCTTGCTGGAATTCTGGTGAGATTTTGGTAGTTCCAGTGGCCATCTCCTTATTCTACCTTTGGCATCCACAGTATTTTGATTTATTTATCCTAACCCTGATTTCCTGGGTTCAGACTAAGTAATGCATTTTAGATAAAGGCAGATGTGACAATTAACTATCACTCTTTATGAACTCTCTTCCAACCTCTTCCATCAGGCAGAAGATTCTAAAGCTTAAACACACGTACCACCAGATTCAAGAACAGCTTCTTCCCCGCTGTTATTAGACTTTTGAATTAACTTCTCAAATTTCAAATTTAATGTTGATCTCGCTGTTTGCGCACCTTCCCTGCAGTCGTAATATTGTACTCCTCACTCTGTCCAATCTCTGTCCAATCACCGTAATACACTTTCTCTGGCATGATTTGCCTGTACTGCATCCAAAACAAAACATTTCACCGTACCTCGGTACATGTGACAATAATAAATCAAAATTTTTTAAAAAAGTACAAACCAAATGAAACACTTTTAAAATGCAGTCACTGGAACAATGTCATGATGCACAGAAGACAAACTGCAAATAGCAGGACCCCAACTCATTGATGAGACAATGACATTTAAGAATGGTGCATGAGGGACAAATAGTGGCCAGCACACTGGGGGAGTAACCAATTGTCCACTTCTTTGCATTGTAACATGGGATCTCACATGAACATTTGGAAGGACATGGTGTTACCAAAACTGAATCCACTGCTGAGGTTTATCATTGACCAGAAACTCATCTGGACTCACCACATAAACACATTGGCTACAAAAACTATGAATACTGTGGCAAGTAACTCAGCTCCTGACTTCCCAGAGCCTGTCCATCATCTACAAGGCACAATTCAGGTGTATGATGGAGTACTCCCAACAACTTGAATGAGTGATCCAGCTCCAGAGATTTGACACAATCCAGGACAAATTTTCATTGGGAGCATATCTGCAAGCATTCACTCCCTTCACCACTGACACTCAGTAGCAGCAGTGTGTACTGTCTACAAGAGGCACTGCAGAAATTCACCAAAGGTTCTTAGACAGCACTTTCCAAATCCGCGACCACTTTCATCTAGAAGGATGAGGGTAACAGATACTTGGGAACACCATCACCTGCAAGTTCCTCTCCAAGCCACTGACCATCCCAACTTGGAAAGATATTGCCATTCCTTCACTGATGCTGGGTCAAACTCCTGTAATTGCCTCCCTGAGTGCATGTGGGTTTACCTACAGCATTGGGACTGCAGCAATTCTGGAAGGCAGCTCGTCATCAAGTAGGGATGGGTAATAAATACTAGCCAGCTAGTGAGGCTCCCTATCCCACAAGCGAATAACAAAAAAGATTCAAATCCCATCGTGACAGATAATGTAATTTGTGTTCAATAGAAATCGGGAATAAAAATCTCATTTAATGGAGCCCTGTCAACTGTTTTTAAAAACCCATCAGGTTTTTTAATATTCTTCAGGCAAAGAAATGTGCCATCCTTACCTGGTCTGACCTACATGTGACTCCACACCGTCAGCAATGTGGTTGACTTTTAACAGCTAACTAAAAACTGAAAAGATGGTGGAAATCAGAAGCAAAACCAGAAACTGCTGGAAAAGATTAGCACGTCTGGTAGCATCTGGGGGGAGAAATCTCTATCATGGACATGTAATCACTTTACACATCCATTCCCCAACAGTGTGGTCACAGGGATCTTCACTTCTTCCTGGAAAAAAGGCCTGAATTCACCATCCTCCTCCACCTGGCCGAACTCATCCTCACCCTGAACAACCTCTCTTTTCACTCCTCTCACTTTCCTGTCTGACCTGGAATGGAGACACATCTGGTCCTTATGTCTGAAAGGTTTGGATTGTATGCTTGGAATTTAGATAATGACTTACTGGTATGATCAAAAAGCTATAAAGATGCTCGAATTTCCTGTTTTCTTTGGAGTTTAGCTTTGGTCTAACAGGAGTGACACTCTCCCTGACTCACTCGAATAGAACAATCATAAACCTGGACCAGTGGTTGATTATTATAAGTTATTACAATACTTTTTTGAAGAAATAACAAAGGGGATTGATGAAGGAAGAGCGGTGCACATGATCTATATGGACTTCAGTAAGGCATTCAACAAGGTTCCTCACGGTAGACTGGTTAGCGAAGTTGGATCACATGGGATAGAGTGAGAACCAACCATTTGGATACATAACTGACTCAAAAGTAGAAGACAGTGGGTGATAGTGGAGGGTTGCTTTTCAGACTGGAGGCCTGTGACCACTGGTGTACCACAAGGATCGGTGTTGGGTTCACTGCTTTTCATCATTTAAGTAAATGATTTGGATGTGAACATAGGAGGTATGGTTAGTAAGTTTGCAGATGACACTAAAATTGGAGGTGCAGTGGACTGTGAAGAAGGTTACCTCAGAGTACAATGGGATCTTGATCAGATGGGCCAATGGGCTGAGGAGTGACAGATGGAGTTTAATTTAGATAAATGTGAGGTACTGCATTTTGGAAAGGCAAATCAGGGCAAGACTTACACACTTGATGGTGAGATTCTGGGGAGTGTTGTTGAACAAAGAAACCTTGGAGTGCATGTCCATAGTTCCTTCAATGTGGAATCACAAGTAGATATGATAGTGAAGAAGGCATTTTGTATGCTTTCCTTTATTGGTCAGAGTATTGAGTACAGGAGTTGGGAGGTCATTTTGCAGCTGTACAGGACATTGATTAGGCCACTTTTGGAATACTGCATGCAATTCTGGTCTCACTGATATAGGAAAGATGTTGTGAAACTTGAAATGGTTTAGAAAAGATTTACAAGGATGTTGTTAGGTTTGGAGGGTTTGACATATAGGGAGAGGCTGAACAGGCTGAGGCTATTTTCTCCAGACCATCGGAGGCTGAGGAGTGACCATGTAAAGGTTTGTAAAATCATGAAGGACATGGATAAAGTAAATAGACAAGGTCTTTTCCCCAGGCTGGGGCAGTCCAAAATTAAAGGGCATAAGCTTAGGGTGAGAGGGGAAAGATTTAAAGGGACCTAAGGGGCAATTTTTTCATGCAGAGGGTGGTGGATATATGGAATGAGTTCCCAGAGGAAGTGGTGGAGGCTAGTACAATGACAACATTGAAAAGACATCTGGATGGATACATGAAAAGGAAGGGTTTAGAGGGATAGAGGCCAAGTGCTGGCAAATGGAACAAGTTTTATTTAGGATGTCTGATCAGCATGGACAAGTTGGACCAAGGATGTGTTTCCATGCTATTTCTCTATGATTGTATGACTCTACGTTTCCTATACCTAAAGGTATGGAGAGATGTGTAAAGAACTGGGCAAAGATACCCAAGAGGACATCTCACCTCTTTCTCGCTAATTCACTCATTTATGAGACAGTCCATGGACGATCTTCTTGATCCAATACCAATTAAGGCACTTAAATGGTCAATAAGATATGCATTAAATTCCCACTCCCTGATCAGTTAACTTCTTGATAGTTGAGAATAGTGGCTAGTTGGCAAAGGAGGTGACCTGGAAATGTGTTGCTGGTTAAAGCGCAGCAGGTCAGACAGCATCCAAGGAGCAGGAAATTCAACGTTTCAGGCAACACGTGTATGCCCGAAACATTGAATTTCCTGTTCCTTGGATGCCGCCTGACCTGCTGCGCTTTAACCAGCAACATATTTTCAGCTCTGATCTCCAGCATCTGCAGACCTCACTTTTTCCTAAAGGAAGTGACCTACCTGTTGAAGGGAGGAAGAGAACTCCAATTCCCCTTTGGCTTTCAGATTTTAAAAAACAGATCTGTGAATGGCATTTATTTAGAACCAAATCCAGAATGTGGAGGTTAATAACAAAGTTTGAGCAATACTTTACTCTTTAAAATGATTGCATCAAACAGAACTGGGCTAAGGGTCTATCCTGCTCTCAACACAAACATTTGGAATGAAAATTACCTTGCTGATTTCAAATCCAAACACTTCTTCAAAGTAGGCAGGTTGGCTAATCAGCAGCAAATAGAAAGTCCAGCTTCTACAGAAATTTGCCACAATTATTGCATAGACTGGCAGAGAGGTAAAGAACTTTCTCCATGGTGTTTTGTATTTCTATAAAATAAGATATAACATAATTAATTTGGGGTTTTTGTTGATTTTATTACATCAAGTCCACTTATAAATTATAATCCATTTACTGTATTTTTTTGTTTAGAATGTATCAGAACTAGAATCACTGAAACAAAAATCAGTGCCCTGTACAAATCCAGTGCCCTCTCCAAACCCAGTGCCCTGTACAAACCCAGTGCCCTCTCCAAACTCATTGCCCTCTCCAAACTCAATGCCCTCTCCAAACCAGTGCAGTCTCCAAATCCAGTGCCCTCTCCAAACCAGTGCAGTCTCCAAATCCAGTGCCCTCTCCAAATCCAGTGCTCTCTCCAAACCAGTGCAGTCTCCAAATCCAGTGCCCTCTCCAAACCAGTGCAGTCTCCAAATCCAGTGCCCTCTCCAAATCCAGTGCCCTCTCCAAACCCAGTGCCCTCTCCAAATCCAGTGCCCTCTCCAAATCCAGTGCTCTCTCCAAATCCAGTGCCCTCCCCAAACCCAGTGCCCTCTCCAAACCCAGTGCCCTCTCCAAACCCAGTGCCCTCTCCAAATCCAATGCCCTCTTCAAACCCAGTGCCCTCCCCAAACCCAGTGCCCTCCCCAAATCCAGTGCCCTCTACAAACCCAGTGCCCTCCCCAAACCCAGTCCCCTCTCTAAATCCAATGATCTCTCTAAACCCCGTGACCTCTCTAAATCCAGTGTCAAGAGTATGGTGTTGGAAAAGCACAGCAGGTCCTGATGAAGGACTCATGCCCGAAATGTCGATCCTCCTGCTCCTCGGATGCTGCCTGGCCTGTTGTGCTTTTCAGGTACCACACTCTCGACTCTGATCTCCAGCATCTGCAGTCCTCACTTCCTTCTCTAAATCCACTGCCCTCTTCAAACCCAGTACCCTCTTCAGACCCAGTGATCTATTTGAATAGTTTGCAGATCAGAACTTTACACTGATTTTGTTTGAAATAAAATTAATATATCCTGGTCAGTGGAGGCATCAAGTGATCAACATCCAATTAACACAAAGACTTAATCTTGTTTAAAGCTTAGAAGTTAACTATTTAAATTATCATCCAGTCTGTTCTTACAGCATAGTTTTAACTAATGAGGTGTCAACAATAAAATAATATATATTTAACTGTTCTAATGTTTTATTATTTCCAAGTTACTTCAGGAAGAACTTCTGCAGCTCAGTGGTGGGTAATTCACCTGCTCAATGGCAAATCAAACAAAAGGCTTGCCTGTATAAATAAAAAGTGTTCACGGAGAATAATATGTCACTTGTTGCATTTCATTCTGGGGCTGTAACTTTTCAGATGCTTTCTAATCAACCTGCTCAGAGGTCCCATTGGAGCAGGGGAGACTTGAACCTAGGCCTTCTGAGATAGGGACACTACCACTGCACCATCAGAGCCATTCAGCTATACCATTTCATTTATCTTCCAAAGAAAGACATTTTATTGTCCAATTAAATAATTACTGTAGAATCTGAATGTTTAACTAGATTGTTCTTTAATGTCTGAAGACATAGTTGCAAACTTGATTTTGTTCTTGTGCAGCTCAAAAAAACAATCACTAAAAGAAAGCCCCAGTACTTTCGAAATGGCACTAACAGGGTAAAATCACAGTGTTCTGTTAATATTGAGTTGAATATTATTCTTATACAGTAGTAACACTCGAATGGATTTTCTCCAAGTTTCAAGCTCAGAGTCCCTCTCTGATGTCATCCAACTCTAGTTCATTGTTTGATTCTATTTCAATCTCTTGAGTTATCATTTCTCTGAGTATACAGACTGTGAGGTCTGCAGATGCTGGAGATCAGAATTGAGAGTGTGTTGCTGGAAAAGCACAGCAGGTCAGGCAGCATCTGAGGAACAGGAGAATCAACATTTTGGACTGAAGCAATCCTGATAAAGGGCTCCAGCCCGAAACATCGATTTTCCTGCTCCTCGAATGCTGCCTGACCTGCTGTGCTTGTTCAGCAACACAGCCTCAACTCATTTCTCTGAATGTAGCAGGATCTACTGCAAATAATTCAGCTTCCTTCTCTGGTGAAGATCTGCATGTTTGATCCTTCTCAATGCGTTGACATTCATATGCAGGTCAAAAAGTGTAGTGCTGGAAAAGCACAGCCAGTCAGGCAGCATCCGAGTAGCAAGGGAGTTCAGCTTGAAGTGTCAATTTTCCTGCTCCTCGGATGCTGCCTGACTGGCTGTGCTTTTCCAGCACCACACTTTTTGACTCTGATCTCCAGTCCTCACTTTCTCCCAGTTGACATTTATATGCCTCTGCTATTGCTTGTATATTGACTCTGGCTGAAATTATTCTGTTCCTGCCATTTTGTAGCCCATCCATGTCAGTTCTGTCACATTCAACAACAATTTGTCTGCATTTCCTGTAATATCTGCTGATGTTATGTAACCATTACTAACCCTCGTCTCTTATCATGCTCTTCCTTATTGGCTCCCTAAATAACAGTGCTATCTGAGGTAAAGTTGTACATCTCTATGACTCTATGACTATGACTCTATAAAGTCTGCTCCTGAAATTCATAATATCACCTTATGGATATTGTATTGTAAATCTCTGGTGCTGAACTGAAGGCAAATAGCAATCCTTTGTATCTGTAAAGTCTTCAATGAGGAACAAACGTTGTCATCTTCCTTGAATTAAGATAAAACTGGCAAGTTGGCATGCCTCCCAAATCGAATTTGGAGAATATTTTGCCTGTTGATAAATATTTCATCTACAGAGGGAACTAGATGACATTCTCCCTCGTCATCTCTTCATTCATCTCTCAGGAATGGGTCTGATATCACAATTTCACTGAGGCAGAGTGCTGCTTCTTCAACTGACTCCATGATCTCTTGGTTTTGGATAATCCTAGATCTTTGCCTCACTTTCCCTCTCAGGCTAAAAAGAGTTCTGTGTACAGGCTGCGATACAGACCTCATATTCTCATCAATGAATAATCTCACTTGTCAGAGTTGTAACTCCCCAATTCCTTGAAATACTCATCCAAACCCCTCTCTATACTTCTCATAAGATCTAGCACAAAATTTACACTCAATCTGATTTGTAAAACACTCAAGACTTGGGCTGTTTCTCTATTTAAAAAAGACTCACCATTCTCCTAACTCACTAGAAATTCTACCCCTATATTATAACATTTACCTCTCATCTTCAAAAAAGCATCCAAGCCATTCAAAGTGTTTTTTAGATTGGTAAGGATGAACTATTTTGATATATTTTTTGAGATGTCCACTTGATTCTCTCTATCTTTATTTCATCCCACAATGCTCTGTCCATGAGATACCTGCCACTTCCTCAATTGACAAGAACATTTACTTCAACCATCAACAATCACCAGAACGTTCTCATGATTGCTCCCATTAATGGAAACCACATCATCAAGATTGGCTATGCTTGTCCTCGCTCTCTGCACCTTCTTCAAACCATCTCACAGTTGTGCTACTTTCATCTCTTTGCTTTACTAATTCTCCACGCAACCCTCTTTGCTCAGCTTTGCATCTACACTTCTTGACAAAAGGTACTTTAGCCACACAATTTGTACATACCCTTCCTGTAGAGGGGCAGCAGACGCCTCTCCTATGATACCCAAAGTTGCCACATCTTTGTGTGTCACAAACCTCTGATGTGTACAGTTACATATTCCTAAACTCCAGGGCTCCACTTAGAGCCATAGAGTCATAAAAATGGACAGCATGGAAAAAGACCCTTCGGTCCAACTTATCCATGCTGACCAGAAATCCTGAATTAATCTAGTTCTATTTACCAGCATTTGATCCATATCCCTCTAAACTCTTCCTATGCATGTACCCATCCAGATGTATTTTAAATGTCATAATTTTACCAGCCTCCACCACTTCATTTGGCAGCTCATTCCATACATGCACCACCACCATGAAAAAGTTGCCCCTTAGGTCCCTTTTAAGTCTTTCCTTCTCACCCTAAACCTATGCCCTCTAATTCTGGACTGCCCCAACCCAGGGAAAAGACCTTGGCTATTCATCCTATCTATGGCCCTCGTGATTTTATAAACCTCTATGAGGTGATCCCTCAGCCTCCGACGCTCCAGGAAAAACAACCCCAGTCTATTCAACCTCTCCCTACAGCTCGAACCCTCCAACCCTGGCAACGTCCTTGTTAACCTGAGCTTCTCTCCTGCTGATGGTGAAGGTGAGACTACATTTCTTATGAAATTGTTCATCCAATGCTTCAAGTGCAGCTGACTTTTTCAAAGTTTCATCCAAGGTTAATCCTTCTCCCAATTCTTGAAGCTTATATTTCAAAAGTCCAGCCTTCAACATTGTACTACCATTATCCATTACCATCTACAACCATTATCCATATGGTTATCCATATGTATGATTGCAACTATCTAAAGCCTACCACAAATCAAGTACAGATTAGGCCTTTGTTTCCTCCTGTTTCTAGTTTCATTTGCCAGAAAACATGTCTTTCAGGATTGGCATTTGACATCACAAAGTTTTCATTGCATTTTCCTATTCTGCTTTTCTCCAACTCAAGCAAAATCTTGAAGTCTCCTTCGTTGAAGCAGCCATACCGAACGTGAATAAGACTGTGTTTTCTGTACCACCAGGCAAAAACAAGCCCTGAATGTCAGCACATGTTTCAAACACACAATTTCAGCCACAATTTCCATTTCAAGCCAACAGTCCTATCATCAGCCAATATATCAACATGCTTCTTTGCTAGAATGGCAGACACATAGGCTCCACCAAATGTCAAGGCACAATCCCTAAATGTCCCTGTATTTACCTCTATATTGTTCTTCAGCATTTCTCTTAATTGTCAATGTCATATCACGGGCTGAAAGAACCACTTGAAGTCATTGATATAACTTTCGTGAAGAATATGAAAACTCAATGGAAATTGTTTCGTGTTGCTGCTGCATGTGCTGTCTGGACCTTCCTTGCATTACACAACATACTTTCAGTTTCTTTCCCGAGTACCATGTAGTATTTAATACTCAAGCGATCACCCTGACAACATCCTTAAACCACCATGATATTTAAAATAATCAGTTGTAAAATGCCCAAGCAATTTGTTGTTTTATGCTTAATTCTAAGAGCTGATGGAAAAGTTCTTTCTTCCCCCATCATAATTCCAACAGCCACTGAAAAGAAATGTGTCCAAGTGTTGAGCTCTCAGTTCATTACATGTTTAACTACATAAAGGAAAGCTCTTTATATGTGTAGTATGTAATAAAATATATAAAGTCCTGATGGACAGGACAGGCTAGATGCAGGAAGAATGTTCACAATGCTGGGGAAGTCCAGAACTAGAGATCACAGTCCGGGAATAAGGGGTAAACCATTCAGGACTGAGATGAGGAAGAATTTCTTCACCCAGAGAGTTGTGAACCTGTGGAATTCTCTCCCACAGGAAGATGTTGGGGCTAGTTTGTTAGATATATTCAAGAGGGAGCTGGACATGGCCCATGTGGCTAAAGGGATCAAGGGATATGGAGAGAAAGCGGGAATGGGATATTGAGATTGCATGATCAGCCATGATAGTGGGGCAGGCTGGAAGGGCCAAATAGCCTACTCCTTCACCGATTTTCAGTGTTTCCATGTTTCTAATTATAAAGCTCAGTGCTTGTGTTAAAAAAAAGTATACATGTTATAAGCAAATAAGGTACAGTTTCAACTTGGGCATAATCCATGATTCAGGAAAGCATTGTGTCCAAAATTCAATCCTTTGGGATGCCATGATGGAGAAAATTTAATCAATGCAATTACGCACACACAGAGTTTTTGTGCATATGTTTGAGTTTCTACAGCTGTGTTTGTGTTTAATTAATTTAGCATTCCCAAAAATTAATTTTGTATAAAAATATCCATACATCTATTCCTCCAATAAGTTTGGCACTTTCTCCAATGCTCTCTTCAATATAGGTGCGTTCCTCATCTGTGATAGTTGGATGGGCTGCGGGGCTTTCATAGGATACCAGAATCCAGAACATATACCACACTATTCCAAGTGATCCTAATTCAAGAGGAAAAGCAAGAAGTATTAAATTGTGTATAATCAGGAGTTAAATGTTATTGCACAAAATACCCCTGTTCTACAACAGATCAATTGCTAGTTATTTGATATCTTGTTACTCAGTTACAACATTTCACTCAAATTGTTAGCATCTGCAAACATGGAAAGACAGTATGACTGCTGGGCAACTGAAATATGTACAAACAATTGCTAGAAGTACACAGCTGCACTATCAATATTAAAAAAGGGGAACAGTACAATATCTTAAGAGATTAGTGAACATAACAAATCATCTCAATACATTTAGCAAGGTATCGCACATAACATGAAAGCACATTGAACAATCGTGGATAGTGGAAAGGGTTCAGATTAATAAATAGGTAAAAGCAATGACTGCTGATGCTGGAAACCAGATTCTGGATCAGTGGTGCTGGAAGAGCACAGCAGTTCAGGCAGCATCCAATGAGCAGCGAAATCGACGTTTTGGGCAAAAGCCCTTCATCAGGAATAAAGGCAGTGAGCTGGAAGCGTGGAGAGATAAGCTAGAGGAGGGTGGGGTGGGGAGAGAGTAGCATAGAGTACAACGGGTGAGTGGGGGAGGAGATGAAGGTGATAGGTCAGGGAGGAGAGGGTGGACTGGATAGGTGGAAAAGAAGATAGGCAGGTTGGACAAGTCCGGACAAGTCATGGTGATTGTGCTGAGCTGGAAGTTTGAAACTAGGATGAGGTGGGGGAAAGGGAAAGGAGGAAGCTGTTGAAGTCCACATTGATGCCCTGGGGTTGAAGTGTTCCGAGGCGGAAGATGAGACATTCTTCCTCCAGGCATCTGGTGGTGAGGGAGCGGCGGTGAAGGAGGCCCAGGACCTCCATGTCCTTGGCAGAGTGGGAGGGGGAATTGAAATGTTGGGCCACAGGGCGGTGTGGTTGATTGGTGCGGGTATCTCAGAGATGTTCCCTAAAGCGCTTTGCTAGGAGGCGTCCAGTCTCCCCAATGTAGAGGAGACCGCATCGGGAGCAACGGATACAATAAATGACATTAGTGGATGTGCAGGTAAAACTTTGATGGATGTGGAAGGCTCCTTTAGGGCCTTGGATAGAGGTGAGGGAGGAGGTATGGGCACAGGTTTTACAGCTCCTGTGGTGGCAGGGGAAAGTGCCAGGATGGGAGGGTGGGTCGTAGGGGGGCGTGGACCTGACCAGGTAGTCACGGAGGGAACGGTCTTTGCGGAAAGCAGAAAGGGGTGGGGAGGGAAATATATCCCTGGTGGTGGGGTCTTTTTGGAAGTGGCAGAAATGTCGGCGGATGATTTGGTTTATGCGAAGGTTGGTAGGGTGGAAGGTGAGCACCAGGGGCGTTCTGTCCTTGTTACGGTTGGAGGGGTGTGGTCTGAGGGCGGAGGTGCGGGATGTGGACGAGATGCGTTGGATGGCATCTTTAACCCCGTGGGAAGGGAAATTGTGGTCTCTAAAGAAGGAGGCCATCTGGTGTGTTCTATGGTGGAACTGGTCCTCCTGGGAGCAGATACGGTGGAGGCGGAGGAATTGGGAATACGGGATGGCATTTTTGCAAGAGATAGGGTGGGAAGAGGTGTAATCCAGGTAGCTGTGGGTGTCGGTGGGTTTGTAAAAAATGTCAGTGTCATGTCGGTCATCATTAATGGAGATGAAGAGGTCCAGGAAGGGGAGGGAGGTGTCAGAGATGGTCCAGGTAAATTTAAGGTCAGGGTGGAATGTGTTGGTGAAGTTGATGAATTGCTCAACCTCCTCGCGGGAGCACGAGGTGGCACCAATGCAGTCATTAATGTAGCGGAGGAAGAGGTGGGGAGTGGTGCCGGTGTAATTATGGAAGATCAACTGTTCTACGTAGCCAACAAAGAGACAGGCATAGCTGGGGCCCATATGTGTGCCCATGGCTACCCCTTTGGTCTGGAGGAAGTGGGAGGATTCAAAGGAGAAATTGTTAAGGGTGAGGACCAGTTCGGCCAAACGAATGAGAGTGTCGGTGGAAGGGTACTGTTGGGGACGTCTGGAGAGGAAAAAATGGAGGGCTTGGAGGCCCTGGTCATAGAGGATGGAGGTAGATTAGATTAGATTAGATTACTTACAGTGTGGAAACAGGCCCTTCGGCCCAACAAGTCCACACTGACCCGCCGAAGCGCAACCCACCCATACCCCTACATTATCCCTTACCCCATACCACTATGGGCAGTTTAGAATGGCCAATTCACCTGACCCGCACATCTTTGGACTGTGGGAGGAAACCGGAGCACCTGGAGGTGTTGAGGGATTGGATATCCATGGTGATGATGAGGCATTGTGGGCCGGGGAAACGGAAGTCTTGGAGGAGGTGGAGGGCGTGGTTAGTGTCTCGAACGTATGTTGCGAGTTCCTGGACTAGGGGGGATAGGACAGTGTCGAGGTAGGTAGAGATGAGTTCAGTGGGGCAGGAGCATGCTGAGACAATGGGTTGGCTGGGGTGGTCAGGCTTGTGGATCTTGGGAAGGAGGTAGAACCGGGCAGTGTGGGGTTCTCGGACTATGAGGTTGGAAGCTGTGGGTGGGAGATCTCCTGAGGTGATGAGGTTCTGTATGGTCTGGGAGATGATGGTTTGGTGATGGGGGGCGGGGTCATGGTCTAGGAGGCAGTAGGAAGTGGTGTCCTCGAGTTGGCGTTTAGCTTCAGCCGTGTAGAGGTCAGTGCGCCAGACTACCACTGCGCCCCCTTTATCCGCTGGCCTGATGGTGAGGTTGGGATTGGAGCAGAGGGATTGGAGGGCTGCGCATTGTGAGGGTGAGAGGTTAGAGTGTTGGAGGGGGGTAGACAGGTTGAGGCGGTTAATGTCCCGGCGGCAGTCGGAAATGAAGAGGTCAAGGGCAGGTAATAGGCCAGCGCGGGGTGTCCAGGTGGATGCAGTGAGTTGGAGGTGGGCGAAGGGTTCCTCGGAAGGTGGGCGGGAATCCTCATTGTGAAAGTAAGCTCGGAGGCGGAGGCGACGGAAGAAATGTTCGACGTCACGGCGTGTATTAAATTCATTGATGCGTGGACGGAAGGGGATGAAGGTGAATCCTTTGCTGAGGACTGACCGTTCGTCCTCAGTGAGGGGGAGGTCTGGAGGGATGGTGGAAACTCGGTAGGGCTGGAAGCTGGGATCTGGTGTGGGTGTGGAGCTGGGAGTGGGGTCGGAGCCAGTACCTGGAGTGGGTGTGGTGGTGGGGGAATGGGGGTGGAGTCATGAGCAGGGGTAATGTGCCCCTCAGGGTTCTGGGGGTTGGGGATAGTGACAGTGGGGTCTGTGGGGGGGGTGTCAGCAGACTGCAGGTGAGTGGCGCTGGTGGGGGGGGAAGTGGTGGCAGACATGGCAGTAGGGGTGGCGGAAGTCACTGAGCGAGTGGCATCAGTGGTGATGTGAGGGCCGGAAGTGGCTTTGGGAGTGGCCATGATGGGGGCGGAAGTGATATCATCAATCAGCATGGGGGTGGAAACTGCACCAGCCGCATGGCTAATGGCGTTTCCGAGGCCGGGGGAATCTTCTGGAATGTTTGAGGAGCGCTGGTTATGGAGGTGGGTAGATAAAAGTTTGTAGTACTTACAGTTTTTGATGTTTGAGATGGAGTTGAAATACTGTTTGTTGAGAGTATGAATTCTCCTGAGGATGTAGTATAGAGTGGGCCCTTTGCAATTCTGAGAGAGTGTGGCTCAACACCCATGGCCAGTATTTTGTAAAATTACCCTGAAGATAATGATACTTAAATTTTTCAATTAAAAATAGCTACATGATAAGGGAGATATCCATGATTTCAGATTTATGTGCTATGTTTTTTTTTAAACAGACCATGGGAGTGCCCTTCAATTTACTCCAAAACCTAACCAAACCAGAAAATCTTCTTTTCCACCTATCCACTCCCCCCTCTCCTCCCTGACCTATCACCTTCATCTCCTCTCCCACTCACCCATTGTACTCCATGCTACTCTCTCCCCACCCCACCCTCCTCCAGCTTATCTCTCTATGCTTCCAGCTCTCTGCCTTTATTCCTGATGAAGGGCTTTTGCCCGAAACGTCAATTTTGCTGCTCGTTGGATGCTGCCTGAACTGCTGTGCTCTTCCAGCACCACTGATCCAGAATCAGATTAATAAATAGTTGAGTAAAAATGGTTACCACATTTTGAAGACAGTCTCTTGCTAACTCAGTTTCCACTGACTCAACTTTGAAACATACTTGAGAAATTTTCTTTCACTCGTTTATCTAATTTTTTTTTTGTAACGAACGCACTTATGCACAAGATCCATTCTGCTCAACAGCTTCTCAACAATAATTTTCTGAATCTACACTGAATCTACTGGCTCAACACCCATGGCCAGTATATTGTCAAATTACCCTGAAGACAATGATACTTAAATTTTTCAGTTAAAAATAAAAAAAGTAATCTAATCTAATCTAAAATGATAAGGGAGATATCCATGACTTCAGATTTATGTGCTGTGTTTTATTTTTAAAGAGACCATGGGAGTGCCCTTCAATTTACTCCAAAACCTAACCAAACCAGGAAATGCTGAAGAAACACAAGTCTAGCAGCATCCATAGAGAGAAAAACAGAGTTAATATTTCAAGTCCAATACTTTTGTAAATCCTGATAAAGGGTCACCAGATTTGAAATGCTATCTCTGTTTCTCTCTATAGTTGCTGCCAGACCTGTTGAGTTTCTCCAGCACTTTTCATTTTTGTTTGAGATTTCCGCCATGCAAAGGTTTTTTTTTGGTTTGAATCCGCGAAAGTAACTTTTCTTGCTGGCCAGGACTCATTAAAGAAATAACGCTGTCGGAAGATGTGCAGGTGAGGTGAATTGGCCATGCTAAATTGCTGAAAATGTGTTGCTGGTTAAAGCACAGCAGGTTAGGCAGCATCCAAGGAACAGGAAATTCGACGTTTCGGGCCAGAGCCCTTCATCAGGAATGAGGAGAGGGCGCCAGGCAGGCTAAGATAAAAGGTAGGGAGGAGGGACTTGGGGGATGGGCGATGGAGATGTGGTAGATGGAAGGAGGTCAAGGTGAGGGTGATAGGCCGGAGTAGGGTGGGGTGGAGAGGTCAGGAAGAGGATTGCAGGTTAGGAGGGCGGTGCTGAGTTCAAGGGAATCGACTGAGACAAGGTGGGGGGAGGGGAAATGAGGAAACTGGAGAAATCTGAGTTCATCCCTTGTGGTTGGAGGGTTCCCAGGCGGAAGATGAGGCGCTCTTCCTCCAACCGTCGTGTTGCTATGTTCTGGCGATGGAGGAGTCCAAGGACCTGCATGTCTTCGGTGGAGTGGGAGGGAGAGTTAAAGTGTTGAGCCACGGGGTGGTTGGGTTGGTTGGTCCGGGCGTCTCAGAGGTGTTCCCTGAAGCGTTCTGCAAGTAGGTGGCCCATCTCCCCAATATAGAGGAGGCCACATCGGGTGCAGCGGATGCAATAGATGATGTGTGTGGAGGTGCAGGTGAATTTGTGGCGGATATGGAAGGATCCCTTGGGGCCTTGGAGAGAAGTAAGGGAGGAGGTGTGTGTGCGCAAGTTTTGCATTTCCTGCGGTTGCAGAGGAAAGTGCCGGGAATGGAGGTTGAGTTGGTAGGGGGTGTGGACCTGACGAGGGAGTCACGAAGGGAGTGGTCTTTGCGGAACGCTGATAGGGGAGGGGAGGGAAATATATCCCTGGTGGTGGGGTCCGTTTGGAGGTGGCGGAAATGACGGCGGATGATACGCTGTATACGGAGGTTGGTGGGGTGGTAGGTGAGAACCAGTGGGGTTCTGTCTTGGTGGCGGTTGGAGGGGCGGGGCCCAAGGGCGGAGGAGCGGGAAGTGGAGGAGATGCGGTGGAGGGCATTGTCGATCACGTCTGGGGGGAATCTGCGGTCCTTTCCGTCATTTCCGCCAATTCTAAACTGACCCCACCACCAAGGATATATTTCCCTCCCCTCCCCTATCAGCGTTCCGCAAAGACCACTCCCTTCGTGACTCCCTCGTCAGGTCCACACCCCCCACCAACCCAACCTCCACTCCCGGCACCTTCCCCTGCAACCGCAGGAAATGCAAAACTTGCGCCCACACCTCCTCCCTTACTTCTCTCCAAGGCCCCAAGGGATCCTTCCATATCCGCCACAAATTCACCTGCACCTCCACACACATCATCTATTGCATCCGCTGCACCCGATGTGGCCTCCTCTATACTGGGGAGATGGGCCGCCTACTTGCAGAACGCTTCAGGGAACACCTCTGGGACGCCCGGACCAACCAACCCAACCACCCCGTGGCTCAACACTTTAACTCTTCCTCCCACTCCACCGAGGACATGCAGGTCCTTGGACTCCTCCATTGCCAGAACATAACAACACGACGGTTGGAGGAAGAGCGCCTCATCTTCCGCCTGGGAACCCTCCAACCACAAGGGATGAACTCAGATTTCTCCAGTTTCCTCATTTCCCCTCCCCCCACCTTGTCTCAGTCGATTCCCTTGAACTCAGCACGCCCTCCTAACCTGCAATCCTCTTCCTGACCTCTCCACCCCACCCTACTCCGGCCTATCACCCTCACCTTGACCTCCTTCCACCTATCACATCTCCATCGCCCCTCCCCCAAGTCCCTCCTCCCTACCTTTTATCTTAGCCTGCCTGGCACCCTCTCCTCATTCCTGATGAAGGGATCTGGCCCGAAACGTCGAATTTCCTGTTCCTTGGATGCTGCCTAACCTGCTGTGCTTTAACCAGCAACACATTTTCAGCTCTGATCTCCAGCATCTGCAGACCTCACTTTTTACTCGAACATGCTAAATTGCCCATCGTGTTCAAGGATGTGTAGGTTAGGTGCATTAGTCAGGGGTAAATATAGGGTAAGGGGAATGGCTCTGGGTGGGTTACTTTTTGGAGTGTTGGTGTGGACTTGTTGGGCCAAAGGGCCAGTTTCCACACTGTAGGGATTCTTCTTTGGTCAAATTTTTCTTACCTACTTTAGTGAGGCATGATAAAAGTATTCATCCAGTTTGAAGAACTAGTTTGATTATATAAACTATATTAGCACTTATGCATTCTCATATACCTCAGATTAAAGAATTTTACAATGAAGAAAGTGACCATTAACTCATTTGGGTCACCACTGCCTCTTTTAAAGGGACTCAATGAAACCTCCCCCCACCCCTCCAGTCCACCACCAACCCCCCACCGCCCCCCCCCCCCCCCCCCCGCTTCATTCTTCTCCCATAGACATGATTTTTTTTCCCTTTTCTCATTAATAACAAACTGCCTTTTGAAATTTCCTGTTGAATCTGCTGCCATCATTATTTCATTCAATGTGTTCCAGGTCATAAAAGCTTGCTCATCTCACTTCTAGCTCATTTGCTAATTCTCTTACATCAACATCTTCCAAATACTGATATACCCACTTTCACCATATTCATTTCATCGGAACTAATCTTCTTTTAAACACATCTAATAAATCTTCAAATCTTCTCCATTGCAGTGTTTCCACAGAAATCTGGTTCCTTAAACCTGGCATCATTCTACTTTTTCCACAAGTGTGGTGTCCATTATTGAACACAAAGGGGCAGAAATTCATTTTCATAGGATGTAGGTGCTAAAGAGGCATTAGTGAATTAGCCACCCACCCAATATTCAATTCCATGAAGTTGCAATAGTACTGAGTTCCAAGTGGGTGATTTAAGAAGATGATAATTAAGATGATAATAGTCAATTTTGTGCAATGATCCATAATGAGTTTCAACCACAATCTTCCAGCTGAAACCTAACTAAGGTTTAGCAGAACATTTACGTCCTCTTACTCTATCAATCAAGTCAGAAATCTCATTCGCTTTCCCAATGTTTGTATGTAGTCATGAAATGATCTCTACTGGTATATTTCTAAACAACTTTCTAGATTCTTTTTGGAAATGACACAGAAACTTCTATTTTCTCTAAGAAAAAACACTCTGAAACTGTTGAGCTATTTTGCAAGTTGTAGTGATGCAGTTTCAGAGTTGCCTGTTTTAAAAAAGCTTTTCATAGGATGTAGGCATCACTGGCAAGGCTGGTGCTTCTTGCCCAACTCTAACTGAACTTTTATTGAGGGTCTTCCTCACCTAACTCACAGGGTGGATAAGGGTCAACCACATTGCTGCACATTTGAAGGTACAGGTAGGCTAGACCAGGTAAGTGGTTTTCTTTTCCTTAAAGATCATTTGTGAAAGAGATGGATATTTACAACATTTGCTTAATAGTTGCATGGTCCCATCAGGTTAGCTGTTATTTCCAGAATTTTATTGAATTCAAATGCACCATTTGACATTATGGGATTCAAAGTCACATCCCCAGAACATTAGCCTCTAGATTAAAACTAAACCATTCACTTCCTATATTTGTATTCATAACCACAAATGCAGAAATTAATAAAAGAAGGAAGGGCTTTTTTTGCATTCTGAAGCCTGATGGCAGGTTGTATTTGGGGCATATTGACTGACAACCACTAATTTCATTGGAATATAGAACTTACCGTACACATAGAAAACTGAGGGCCATCCAGTGTATTGCACCAGTATCCCAGCAAGAGGCATTGCAACGACTGCTCCGGCATATGAACCTGCAAGAAAATCAGTGTGAAACAATATGCAAACAAGATCCCAGTCAAAGGTTACTCTTCAAACTTTTAAATCTTTTGAAAAATAACTTAGAGGAGAAAAGATAATTACCACAAAATGAAGTGGTTGCCAGTCTGCTTCTCTCCAATGGCGGTGCCCACTTACTCCAAATGCCATGGCAGGCTGGGTACGTGACTCCCTGCAAACACACATCAATTTTTACACAGAGCGAAAGTTTCAGACAGGTCTGTAATTTTGCTATCAGTCAATAAAGCAATAAAGCAAAAACAATATGTTTATTCTTTCAGAAGTACTAATGCAGACAAAACAGAGAAAACTTCATTAAAGATTTTATTTGAGAGGGGCAATTGTACCTTGCTGTTCAGTTACTGTTATAATTCTATGCAATCACACAGTGATTTCTCAAACTTACCCTCAACACTTTAATAGTCATAGAGTCATAGAGATGTACAGCATGAAAACAGACCCTTCAGTCGAACTTGGCCATGCTGACCAGATATCTTAGATTCATCTAGTCCCATTTGGCAGCACTTGATCCATATCCCTCTCAAACCTTTGTATTCATGTGTCATCCAGATGCCTTTTAAATCTGGTAATTGTACCAGTCTCCTCCACTTCCACTAGCAGCTCATTCCATACACGCAGCACTCTTTGTTTGAAAAAGTTGCCCCTTAGGTCCCTTTTAAATCTTTTCCCTCTCATCTTAAACCTATGCCCTCTAGTTCTTGACTCTCCCACCCCAGGGAAAAGACTTTGTCTATTTATCCTATCCATGCACCCTTCAGCCTCTGACACTCTAGGGAAAACAGCCCCTGCCTATTCAGCCTCTCGCCCTAGGTCAATATCGCAAAAACGAACCTGAGAAACCAGACATTTGTATTCTTTCAAAGTACTCTGCAAAACCAATTGAATTGCAATGCTAATTAAAATATTGGCATGCAGCTACAGTTATTAGTTTCCAGTTAGTACCCCAACATGATAACGTATAATCTGGAATAAAACATTACCATCTCAGCAATTAACAGCAAGAACAAATGTAATTATTGGGAACTAAAATAGCAAAGGTTGAAAATGCATGAAAAGTCAGCCAACATCTATCAATAGGTCAATGTGTTATGGGAGTGCAGCTTTTACCAGTTTAAATGGATAAAGCATAATGGACAAGCTGCAAAACGTCAGAGACAAATGTAGCATTCTTCAGAGCTGACAACATTGTGTCACAGTCACTCTGCAGGATTCTGTGAATTAATTGGTGTTGCTCCTGTACCCTAGGAGAGTTAAACATACCTCTACCAGTCCCTGCAAGATCCTGACGAATATCACAAAACCATAGTGCACTTTAGCTGCAGATGGGATAAGCATATTGAGAGTCGAGGTGAGAAAGATGGCAGCGCCAAATACTCTGAAATAGAGCAGAATAAATATTTCTATCAGATATATTTTTCTTACAGGTGGTCACTAATACTTTCCAATTTTAGTTTCTGAGATACAGTACCTTGGGTAAAGTATTTCATTTAGTTATTTTGAGTATCTACACAATTAATATTTACATAAACAATTTGCACATTAATTTGTGAACACTTATGTTCTGATACTGATAACTTTGTTGTTATTTCCTGAACCTTAGTAACAGATTTTACAATCCTTCAGTGGTTAATTGTGACTGCAGAGTTTCAAGAAGGCAGCTTTCCCAAGGACAACACAGGACAGTGAATTAATGCTGGCCGGCCAGCAATGCCCACGAGTGAAGGAAAAAAAACAACCTAACAGTGCCTGAAGCAGCTGGCATTATCTGTACAATACTTTATAAATTAATATTTCTTTAGCTTTTCCAGTTTACTGCATAATGCACCTTTTCAGATTATGTAAGATCGATTCAATTTGTATTATATTTAATGCAGTCTGAGAAAACAATAATGTAATTGGACCATAGAATTTTAAGTTGAGTATCAGGTTGTGATTTCATGCGGTCAAGAGTGGTGCTGGAAAAACACAGCGGGTCAGGCAGCATCTGAGGAGCAGAGAAGTTGACATTTCAGGCAAATGTCCTTCATCAGGAATGAAGGGCTTTTTCCTGAAATGTCAACTCTCCTGCTCCTCAGATGCTGGCTGACCTGCTGTGCTTTTCCAGCATCACACTCTCGACTCTAATTTCCAGCATCTGCTGTCCTCACTTTTGCTCTGTGATTTCATGCAGTTGTTCCATTCATCTGAAGTTTCAATGCTGTCACATTAATAGGACCAAGAGGAGGTCAGTTAGCCCCCTCAACCCGCTCTGCTGTTTAAATATGATCTCACTGATCTGTGGCCTTACTCTATAATCTGATTGACATCTCCTAATTCCTATGATTAATAAGACTCTATCAATATCAGATTTAAAATCAATAATTGATCTAGAATTAGTTTCCAGTACGGAAGAACATATCAAGTTTTCTACCACAATTAATTTAAAAGTGATTTTTAATTATACTCCTGCGTGGTTTGGCACTAATTTTGGAATGTCATTCATAGTCCTAGCCTCCCCAGTAGTATTGAATATTTTTGAATAAAATGATCAAATTATTCCATTGAATTCGAAGATCACAGTCTGAGTTTATGTAATCTAACGTTAATTTAATCGTTTGAGTCCAGGTATTATTCTGGTGAATTCATATTGCTCTACCTCCAAAGGTCAATCTATCCTTCCTAAGGAGATTCTTGAGGCACATGATAGTGTCTCTACCTCTGGGCCAGAAGCAAACAGAAACAGAAATCGCTGGAGAAATTCAGCATGTCTGGCCAGCTTCCGTGGAGAGAAAACAGAGTTAACATTTCAAGTCAAGTGACCTAAAGGATTGTGGTTCTGTATAGTTTAAGCATGGATCCTTAAAATGTCAATCAAGTACTCATAAAGGCAAACAGCAGGATTGTGATGGATATGTTCCAATGGCAAAAGTGAGGACTGCAGACGTTGGAGATTAGAGCTGAGAGTGTGATGCTGGAAAAGCACGACAGGTCAGGTAGTATCTGAGAGCAGGAGAATTGACATTTCAGGCAGAAGGGCTTTTGCCCGAAACATCAATTTTCCTGCTCCTCAGATGCTGCCTGACTTGCTGTGCTTTCCCTGTGCCACACTCTCGACGCTATAGTCCAATAGCAGTCATTTAAGAAACCACACATAAGAGGCCACTCCATTAAGGATGGTGGCCTGTCTCTCTCGGATAATAATCTGATCTGAAGACCAGCAACATAGTGGCCTTAGCAGTGCCACGTGTAGTACACATGGAGGAAACCACTACGATAGAATGTCCTCATAGATCCAGCAGAAGATATTGATAAGCATGGGTGAGATGGACAGTCCGGGTAACTAGCGGGTGAACCTCCAGTGGTTATTTAACACACAGATGCAACCACTGCCATTGGAGAGTCACTCTGGACCACAGACCTCCAAAAACAAAGCTTCCCCTCTCAACAAGGAAGGCAAAAAGCTACTGATGGTCCACTTCTAGGAATCTACCAGACTTGCTGTGTGATGGCAGCCATTCTGACTGTGAGCAAATCCCAAAGGGGTCATTGAATGGCTGGCAATAGACCAATTAATTAGCTTCATTGTCTCCAGTTGGGAGGCAGGCAAGATATTGCCATTCTTACCATTCATCCATTGTCACACTGACAAGAACTTCCATCCCAACACACCTTCCACTGTAATCTTAGCACCGTCTGTGCCTTACAAGCCTTCTCCGAAGGACTGATCATATTCAGTTACTTAGGTTCCAAAGTGTCTGCGGACCTACACTTTTTCCACATTTCTGTTATTCAGGAAGTACTCCATTGTACATTTTTGGATGTCAAGAGTGGGTGATCTTACATTTGCCTAAATTGGAATTAATTTGCCATAGTCTGCCCATTTACTGAATCCTTAAGTATCCCTTTGTAATTGTATGTGCCAGTTTATATTACATACAATGCCCTCAGTCTTTTTGCCATTCACAAACCTGGGAGAGTTGAATACAAGCCCATCATTTAAGTTGACAATAGATACGATGAATAGATGTTGTTCTAATATAGATGTCTGCAGGACAGCACTAGCCTCATTCTACTAATCTGAGCACCTGCATAATGCCTCTACTTTCTGAGTCCTGCAACTCAGTTAATGAAATTCAACATTACCTTCATAGTTTGCCTCAGATTTCATGAGCCTTAACCTTAGCAAACAGCCTCTTATCAAATGTCTACTAGAACTCTACCTTAATTACATCCACAAGTATTCTTCCATCAACTATATTACTCATCTCTTCAAAAAAAAATCCAATCAAGCTTGTCAGGCACAACAAAACCGGTATAAATCAATAAGTCTCCCAGATGGTATTCTCATTTGAGGGCCTGACAACAACTCTTTACTAATCCATGATGGCTTCTCTGATCAGCAGCAATTTTTTTACAAGCGTTTCAGAGTGTTTATTCACATCATACTTAATCATAGACTCAAACAATGTCCAGTCAACAGGTGTCAGACCAACTGGTCTTTACTTTTTCCTCATTTGCCTTCCTAAATAGTGAAAGCATGTGCTCAGTTTTGGTGATTCAAGACAATGTTGGAAGATTATAGTTGGGGTATCTGTAATTTTCTCAAGGATTTCCTTTAAAGCCCTTGGATGAAAAACATCTCAACAGCGGCAGAGGAAGTATTTACCTCTGAGTCTATTCTACTATTCAATGAAATCGTGATTGATTTGGACCTGGGAACGTGCCAATCTTGAATACTATGATTTCCTGCAATGGTGTTATTTTGTTTACCTTAATTTTAGTGAGTCTCCGCCTTAATTCCCACAGAGAAAAATGATAGTATTAACAAATCTAGAGCCACTTGATTATGCAGAGGCATACAGGGGAATGTAAAGCAGAAAAAAATAGAGCTCAGACTATCTCAACATGTAATATTTTAGGAAATTTTGAGAATATAGAAAGCACAGGGCTGAAATTAAAAATGAAATTAGGGAAGTAAAAAGAGAGGAAGGAAAGGTATTGGTCAGTAAGATTAAGAAAATGCTTTATTTTACATCAAGATCAAGAGAATGACTAAGGAAAGATAGGGCCATAAAACAATAGACCATAAGATATAGGAGCAGAATTAGACCATTCAGACCATATGGTCTGCTCCACCAATCGATCATGGCTGATATATTTCTCAATCCTATTCTCCTTCCTGCTCCCCACACTCTTAATTCCCCTACTAACCAAGATCTATCTATCTTTATTTTAAATCTCAATGATATAGCCTCCACAACCTTCTGCAGCAATGATTCATCACTCTCTGGCTGAAGAAATCCCTTCTCCTACAATTGGAAACATCTTCTCCAGGTCCACTCTGTTTAGGCCTCTCAGTATTCTGTCAGTGTTAATCACTTGGAGAGATATGGAATAATTTATTGCAGTAAGTATGATTTTGTTAAGGCTGTGATGTGTTTAACTAAGGGAGCACTCTCGACTTTCTATTCGAATGGCAGTCATTTAAGAAACCACACATGAGAGGCCAATCCATTAAGGATGGCGGCCTGTCTCTCTCAGATAATAATCCAAACTGAAGACCAGCAACATAGAGGCCTTAGCAGTGCCACATGTAGTACACATGGAGGAAACCACGAGGATAGGATATCCTCACAGATCCAGCAGAAGATATTGATAAGCATAGGTGAAATGGACCGTCCAGGTGACTAGGGGGTGAAACTCCAGTAATTATTGAAGACACAGATGCAACCACTGCCATTGGAGAGTCACTCTGGACCACAGACCTCCAAAACCAAAGCTTCCCCTTTCAACAAGGAAGGCAAAATGCTACTGATAGCCCACTTCTAGGAATCTAGCAGACTTGCTGTGTGATGGCAGCCATTCTGACTTTGAGCAAATCCCAAAGGGGTCATAAAATTGCTGGCAATAGACCAATTAATTAGCTTCATTGTCTCCAGATGGTAGGCAGGCAAGCTATTGCCATTCTTACCATTCATCCATTGTCATACTGCAAGAACATGTCACACTTCCATCCCAACACACCTTCCACTGCAATTTTAGCACCTTCTGTGCCTTACAAGCCACCTCCGAAGGACTGATCATATTCAGTTACATAGGTTCCAAAGTGTCTGTGGACCTACACTTTTCCCACATTTCTATTATTCAGGAAGTACTCCATTGTACATTTTTGATGTAAAGTGTGGGTAATCTTATATTTGCCTAGATTGGAATTAATTTGCCATAGTCTGCCCATTTAATGAATCCTTAAGTATCCCTTTGTAATTGTATGTGCTAGTTTATACTACATACAATGTACTCTGTCTTTTTGCGATTCACAAACCTGTGTGTGTTGAATACAATCCTATCAACTAAGTTGGCACTAGATATTATGAACAGATGATGTTCGAATATGGATGTCTGCAGGACAACACCAAACACATTCTACTAGTCTTAGCACCTGCATAATGCCTCTACTTTCTGAGTCCTGCAACTCAGTTAATGAAATTCAACATTACCTTCATAGTTTGCCTCAGATTTCATGAGCCTTGACTTTAGCAAACAGCCTCGTATCAAATGTCTACTAGAACTCTACCTTAATTACATCCACAAGTATTCTTCCATCAACTATATTACTCATCTCTTCAAAAAAAAATCCAATCAAGCTTGTCAGGCACAACAAAACCTGTATAAATCAATAATTCTCTCAGATGTATTCTCATTTGAAGGAGGTGATGGCTTATTGGAATTGTTGCTGGAGTGTTAATCCAGAGACCTAGGTCATTTTCTGGGGATCCAGGTTTGAATGATACGTATGGTGGAGTTTGAATTCAGCAAAAAAAAATCTGGAAATAATTATTTAACGATGACCACAAGGTCAATGTCGATTGGCAAGAAAATTAATCTGGTTCACTAATGACCTTTAGGGAAGGAAACTGCCATTCTTACCTGGTCTGGCTTACATGTGATTCCAGACCCACAACTGTGTGTTTGACCATTAACTGCCCTCTGGACAATTTGAGATGGATAATAAATACTGGCATGGCCAACGACAGCTCAACCCATGAAGGAATAAAAGGAAATAACCTCATTTCTCTTTGACATCCTCAAAATCCCAAATTTTTGAGTAAGTCAAGGAGGATTGATACGATTTGATATTGTCCACATTAATTTTAGAAAGGCATTTGGCAAGGTCTCACAACGCAGACTGGTTGGAAAAATTAAAGCCCATAGGATACAGAAGCATGTTGTAAGTTGGATCCAAAATTAGTTCCATGACAGTAAACAATGGGTAATGGATGACTTATGCTTTTGTGAATGGAAAGTGGTTTCCGGTGGTGTATTACAGGGCTCAGTGTTGGGTCTCATGCTGTTTGTGGCACATATTAAAGATTTACACTTAACTATGGAAGGACATGATTGGGAAATTTGCAGATTCATCTTGTTGATAATACAAGGGATAGGTGTTGACAACACAATGATATCAATCATTTAGTTGAGTGGACAGAAAAGTTGCAAATGGAATTCAATCTGGGGAAGTATGAGGTTATGCACTTGGGAAGGATAAATAATGTGCAGGAATACAAAATATGCTGAAGGATATTGAGAGGGTAGAGGAAGTGAGAGATCTTAGAGTGCAGGTCCACAGGTCCTTGAATGTGGCAGAACAGGTAGGTAAGGTAGTAAAGAAGGCGCATGGGAAGCTTTCGTTCATTGGGTGGCTCCGTCGCATCTGCTCAGCTGAGGAGACATTCCATTTGCTAGCCTCCCAAATGTCCACCTATTTTGAACAACGTGCTTTTCCTCTCTCTGTCATCCAGAGAGCCCTCTGCTGCACAACCTCCATTCCCTGTTCCACTGCTCTAAACCCATTCCATGCGATAAAGACAGAGTCCCTTTGTCCACACCTATCACCCCACCTGTCTCCGCATCTAACACATCATCCTCAAACATTTTCACCAACTCCAAATAGACCCCACCACCAAGAACATCCTCCCCACCCCACCCATCTCTGCCTTCTGTAAGGACCGTTCCCTCCAATAGTCCTTAGTCCATGCCAGCCCCTCCACCAAACCCCCTAGTACCTACCCCTGCAACAAGAAAAGATACAAAATCTGCCGGTACACTAACCCTCTCACCTCCATCCAGGGCCCCACAACCCTTCCAGGTGAGACAGAGGTTCCCCTGCTTCTCTTCCAACTTAGTTTACTGCATCAGGTGGTTCCAATGTAGTCTTCTCTACATCAGAGAGACTGATCATAAACTTAGGGAAAGGTTGACTGAGCATCACAGCTGGGTCAGCTGGGGCCAATCGGACCTCCCAGTCACTGCCTATTTCAATTCCCCCAACCACTCCCTTTCCGACATGACCATCCTTGGCTTCCTCCATTGCCAAAACAAATCACAGCTCCTACTGGAGGACCAAAACCTTCTTTCTGGGCACGCTACACCCTACAGAACATTTAGTTTGCCATTTCAAATAACCTCCCTCCCCATCCCCTGACACCCTTCCCAGCCCCTCCCCTTCCCTTCCCTTCCCTTCCAACAACCAGATTCATTCCTCCCATTGACCAACTAGGTCATACGCTCTACCTGTCTTCACCCACATCACCTCACCTCACCACCCCCTTTATCTGCTTCCCCCACACGCACCCCCAATCCTGAGGAAGGGTTACACCTGAAACATCAACTTCTGCATCTCTGATGTTGCCTAGCTAGCTCTGTTGATTAGATTGGAAACAGGCCCTTTGGCCCAACAAGTCCACACCGACCTGCCGAAGCGCAACCCACCCAGACCCATTCCTCTACATTTACCCCTTCACCTAACAGTATGGACAATTTAGCATGGCAGATTGCACATTTTTGGATTATGGGAGGAAACCAGAGCACCCGGAGGAAGCCCACGCAGACACGGGGAGAATGTGCAAACTCCACACAGAGAGTCGCCTGAGACGGGAATTGAACCTGGGTCTCTGGCGTTGTGAGACAGCAGTGCTAACCATTGTGCCACCGTGCTGCCTGTGTGTTCTCCCAGCCTCCTGCCTGTACTGAATACAAGAGCAAGGATGTAATACTGAAAATATATAAGACACTAATTAGGACATAATTGGCATTTTGGGCACAATCGTAGTGACCGCATTACAGGAAGGACAGAATTGCTGTACAAAGGAGATTTGGAATAATGTTGCCGGGATTTGAAAATTGCAAGTATACAGAAAGATTCGAAATGCCAGGCCTGCTTTCCTTCGAACAGAGGAAGCTCAAGGATGACTTAATGGCGGTGCACAAAATAATGAGTGGGTGGATAGAATGGGTAAGGGTAAAAATAGACTGAACTGTCACGTTCTGCGATGCAACTATTCCATAGTGTTATGGCTCAATAGCTGCAACTTCAGGCAGTCAAAACTATATCATCGTCTTAAGCGTAAATATTTATAAAGATTAATTATTCAACCTATCTGCCAATTGCTTATTTTCATTTTTTTAATGATAATCAGTTTAAAGGGGGCCATATTTCTCCAACTCATCCATTTTTCCTGAATGTTAAGACATGACTAAGATTCATATTGATTTTGATATTCTTTGCAAGTTTTGTTCTGTAATCACTGTTGTCTCCTTTTATATATTTTGCATCTCTTCCCAATTCCAGGAGTTGCATTGTTTTGTTTTCAATTTTTGTGTGTTTATTAATGTTGTCCTTCAACTTATTATTCATTCATGGCATTTCTTTTAAATTTGGAAAGTAGGCAATTTGTTCCATAGAGAAATGAACAGGATCTGTACAACTTAAAATCATTTTTCAACATCTCCCCCTGATTTCCTGTAAATGTACTGAGCAATGTAACAATGTAAATGTAACACATGAGCAGGAGCAATCTATGCAGACTCTGTTCCATCACATTAATATCAACCTTATTTAATTTAGCTTTCAAACACTTCATTGAACTTGTAAGCAATAATGTCACTGAACTAGTACTTCACAAGTCCAGGTTCTGAAGATGTGAGTTTGAATCCCATTGCAGCAGATGGCAAATTCTGAATTCAATAAAAATCCAGAATTAAAAGCTAGCCTAATGGTGACCAATGTCAATTTTTGTATAACCCCATCTGATTCCTTCAGTTAAGGACATCTGCTATTCTTACCCAGTCTGTCCTATATGTGGCTCCAGTCTCAATATGATTGATACTGATATAAAAACCAAAGGAACTGCAGGTGCTGGAAATCAGAAACCAGAACAGAAATTGCTGAAAATACTCAGCAGGTCTGGCAGCACTGGTGGAGAAAAATCAGAGTTAATGTTTCTGTCCAGTGACCCTTCGTCAGAACTCTGACTGACTCTTAACTGCCATCTCAAATGACCTAACAAGTTCAGTTCCAAGACAATTAGGTAGCCAGTAATACCCGCAGTCCATGAATTTTTTTTTAATTATTAAGCAAATATTTATTTACCATTCAGCCATTAAATAAATCTACTCATTGTGAAATCGAACTGCCCTTTGCTAGTTGAGGAAATATTATTGCAGCAAGTCTCTCTGTACACACTGGGCAAATTCACTGCCTTTCTGGATGAGTGAGACTTCTTGTACCAATCTATATTCAAATTAGAAACCTTCAAAGCCACTCTGTCAATGTTTTTAGTAAGTAGTGCAAATAAATTATCTATTTTGGTGTTCTCTTGAGGTCTCACCATTAGAGTTACTAATTTCAGACAACTCAATGTGACATGAAGAAACATCTAAGGTTGTTGGATACAATACAGGCTATTAACCCTGACTACATCCTAGCTTCAGTGTTGAAGACCTGTGCCCCATCCACCTCCTTAAACATTTACACATCGCCAAACATGGAAAGTGACAGCATGATGTATCATTGGCAAGATGACTCACCAAGACCCATTCAACAGGACCTTCCAAACCTGCACCTTCTACCACCTGGAAGGACAAGGGGAATAGATACATGAGAACACCACAACCTGCTAGATCCCCCTGGGAAACCAACTGGGACTATATTTACTGGGGTTTAGAAGAATGGGGGTGGGGTGTGGTGACCTCGTAGATGCCTATAAACTTCTAACAGAACTGGTCTGAAAGGATGTTGCAAGCACTCCAGAACCAGAGGTCACAGAGTGGGCCATTTAAGATTGAGATGCGAATTAATTTTCACCCAGACGTTGTGCATCTATGGAATCCTCTACCACAGAAAGCAATTAAAACCAAAACATTGTAAGTTTACAAGAAGGAGATAGATATAGTTCTTAGGGATAAAGCAATCAAAGGGTATGAGATAAAAGCAGGAAAGTACTATAATAAATAGGAATGGGAGTAGGCCATTCAGCCCCTCAAGCTTGCTGTGCCGTTCAATGGGATCAACTGACCACAATCCTTTCCCTATAACTCTTGAATCCACTACTGATCGAGAATCTATCTATCTCAGCACTAAATATACACAAGGACTCTGCACCCTTAGCTCTCAGCTCTGAGAGAAGAAATTCCACTTCATCTCAGTTTTAAATTGTCACCCGTTTATTCTGAGACTATGCCCTCTGATCTTAGACTCTCCCCTGATGGGAAACATCCTCTCAGCATTTACCCTGTTAAGCCCCTTAACAATCCTGTAAGTTTCAATTACATCACTCCTATTGTTTTAAACTCCGGAGTAGAGTCCTAACCTGTCTAATCTTTGCTCATAAAACAATTCCTCTGTATTAGGGATCATCCTTGTGACCCTTCGCTGAACTGCGTCCAATGAAATGATATCTTTCCTTAAACAGGTGGATAAAAACTGCTCGCAGCTCACCTGTACTCCAACCCCCTTGAAATAAGGGCCAACATTCCATTAGCCTTCCTGATTCTCTGCTGCACCTGTGTGCTACTTTTCTGTATTTCACACCCCACCTCCCAGTCCATTTTTGTTGCAACTTTCTGTGATTTCTCTTAATTTAAATAATAAGCTGATCTTTACTTCTCCCTTACAAAATGAACAATTTTGCGTTTTCACACCCGAAACTCCATTTGCCAACATTATGCCCACTTTATTTGCCCATCAATATTTCTGTGAGCCCTTCTCATAACCTGTCCTGCCGCCTATATTAGTGGCAACAGTACATTCACTTCCTTCCTCGAAGTCACTAATATGGACTGCAAACAGTTGAGGTCCAAGTACTGATGCCTGTGGAACCCCACTGGTCTTGGGTCACCAAGATGAAAGAGAATCCCTTTTTCCACGACTGTATTGGATGTAGATGGTCAACCCTGATCCTATTAAAGGGCAGAGCAGGTTAAAAAGGATGAATGGCCTCCTGCTGTTCCTAGTTTCTGTGCTTCCAAGCCACTCTCCAGCCTGACTTGGAAACATATCGAGGAGAAAGTGAGGTCTGCAGATGCTGGGGATCAGAGCTGAAACTGTGTTGCTGGAAAAGCGCAGCAGGTCAGGCAGCATCCAAGGAACAGGAGAAGGGCTTATGCCTGAAACGTCGAATCTCCTGTTCCTTGGAAATATATTGCCAATCATTCTGGGTCAAAATTTTGGAACGCTTCCTGACAGCAATGTGGGTGTACCTAAACCACATGGCAATAAGGGGTGGACAGTGTCAGTGAGGGTCACGTGGTAAGAACAAATAAGTCTATACATATTTTTAAATGCATGAGATTGATGTTTACATGCACACTCTGGGTTACTGTTTAAGTCATAGATATCACAAGGATTCGTGCCTAAATTAAATGAATAGGTAACGATTCTCATTGTCTGTCTGACCACTAGAAATTGCTGGAGAACTGGTTTCTGTGCTGGCTAAGCTGTAGTCTGTGTGTAAAAGAAATTGAAACCTGCACATACTCAAAGGAAAGCACTCAGTTCTTTGCCACAATACCTAGCCTTCCTACAGCTGAGTGCGCTGGAGGATATCTTACTGTCGTTCCCCGCCATTCGCTTCCCCGAAAGAAATAATTCTAAATGTAAAAGCCACTTCACGATGGGGGAATGAGATGGATTTCCAACATATGGTGTAGTGGTTTTAAAAATAGACTCCCAGGTGCAGGAAGTACAAAGATTCTTGTGGCTGGTCTGTGCAACAGGAACAGAACTCGAGACCATTAACGTGTTTTTCCACATTCCTTTGTGGAAAGATAAATGTACCAAAAGTAATTGGGAGCCACACGGCCTCTAATTCATTGATCATTTAGTAACTGAAGATCACACGGCCATGAAAAGTCGTTGGCAGATAATTTTCATCCCTGCCTCCACCGGGAAGCTGATGGGGACGTTGTACATTCGAATATGGTCTTTCTTTTACTAAAACGTCAGTGATGTCTGAAACGTGCTCAACTCAAAACGCGACCTAATTTCAGCAAACAAAAACTCCCCACGTCAAAGGGGCATTCTTACTGCTCTTTATTCGAAAAGGGAAATCCGTGCCAGGTTACCAGGGCATCCTCTTCGGAGAATGGATGGGCCCAATGGCCTCATAGTGGAAGAGTGTGGTGCTGGAAAAGCAACTGAGGAAGCAGGAGAGTCGATCTTTCGGGCATAAGCCCTTCATCACGATCCTTCACATGCAAACAGAATGCTGCGGGTGCTGGCAATCAAAAACAGTCTCAGATTGAACTGTTTCTCTCTGCAGTGATTCCTGCTGACATTTTACAGCATTTTCCGTGTTTTTTTTAAGCGTTGCTACTTCCATTTCTGAGTATTATTGTTTGGATCCGTATAAACTCTACAGACCGGGGGCTGAAAGGCTGCTGGGGTTCAGGACAGTTGCAGTATCCCTAATCCCGCTGTTCCTTTTCATTCCTGATGAAGGGTTTATGCCCGAAACGTCGACTCTCCTGCTCCTCGGATGCTGCCTGACCTGCTGTGCTTTTCCAGCACTCTCCACTCTGATCTCCAGCATCTGCAGTCCTCACTTTTGCCTAGGTATGTTGCTGTCTGTCCAGAAAGGATTAAGAACACCCTGCGTTGACATAGCGCCGGCTTTACCTCATTCGGGTCAGCGAGTAACTGAGGAAATAGACCCGAAAGCTTGGTCTGTTGTGCTGACGGCACTTTTCACCCGTTCTGAAGAAAGGTCGCTCGACCCTATACTTAAACTTTGCTCTCTGTCTCCACAGATGCTGCCAGACCTGCTGAGTTTCTCCCGCGTTCTACGTGTTTGTGTTGATTTCCACCCTCCGCAGTTCTTTGGGTTTTAATTTTCCTTTCATGGGAGGTTAGACTAAATATTAGTGGTTATGTGTTTAACACCAGGGCTGGCCCTGTCTCTGGACCAGGCGGCCTGGGTCAAAGTCCACTTCACATGACGAAAGGGCAGAGCTTAAAAAGCTTACGGTTTCAAATAAACCTGTTGGACTATAACCTGGTGTCGTGTGACTTCTGACTTTCTCTACCTCAGTCCAACACTTGCGCCTCCGCAGCATGAGTCCAAGCGGTTCACAACGTGTTTGGTTTTTTTTAAATGGAAATCTTATAGTGCAGACACAGGCCATTCGGCCCAACGTGTCCAACCTACCTAACTTGCACCTCTTTTTGAGAAAGAAAATCTTTGGACTAGGTGAGGAAACTCTTCCAGTGGATGCTGCCTGAACTGCTGTGCTCTTCCAACATCACTAATCCCGAATCTGGTTTCCAGCATCTGCAGTCATTGTTCTTACCTCGAGGAAACCGGAGCACCCCCGGACCAACTAATGCGGACACGGGGAGAATGTGCAAACGCCACGCACACAGTCTGTGAGGAATCGAATCTGGGTCCCTGGCACTTTCAGACAGCAGTGCTATCCACTGAGACACCGTGGTCAAACCCAGAATGTGCTTGAGTAGGTTCAAGGTTGAAAATGTGTTGCTGGTTAAAGCACAGCAGGTTAGGCAGCATCCAAGGAACAGGAAATTCGACGTTTCGGGCATAAGCCCTTCATCAGGAATGAGAAGAGTGCTTGACACTCTTCTCATTCCTGATGAAGGGTTTATGCCCGAAACGTGGAATTTCCTGTTCCTTGGATGCTGCCTAACCTGCTGTGCTTTAACCAGCAACACATTTTCAACTGTGATCTCCAGCATCTGCAGACCTCATTTTTTACTTGAATAGGTTCAATACAATAAATCAGACTAGGGCCGTTGTGATATACAGGTACAGCCTGTACCTCTGACCTAGGAGACTCAGGTTCAAGTCCCACCTGCTCCAGAGAAGTGTAACAATACCACTGAACAGGGTGACTCCGGGAAAATATCGTCATGGGGTTACTTCAGTGAAATTAGATGCTTAAACATTCATCGAGTTTTATTCACCGGCTGGTCATATCGGCTGGTGGGTGGAGAGTCACTGTCTCTCGGGACAACATTTCCATCCTGTCAGAAAATCTAACGCTGCTTCCTGACACATTCACCTTCCTATTCTCCGCAAAACAAAACGTAGATTAAAATAAACGAACAATTAAGAACCATTTGGGGCCGATTAGGATCTCCCAAGACAAAGTCACAACCACCAACTCTCGAGTCGAAGACAGAAAGGGCACGTGTTCCACGGAACATTGAAAACGATTTCTCGATTCACTTTTCAAAGGACAAATCCATCGAGAATACAACAGAGATGAAGTCAGAATATTCCTTCCGTAAAATGGTGTTTAAAATGAATTTCGGATGTAAAATGCATATCCTGTGAACAAATAAATTGCCTTGTGTTCCACAATCTCACTGATGGATGAAATTTTAAAATAGCCAATAATCATTATGTAAATACTATGTTGCAGACAGCAGACAGTAAATCGTTACTCTAAAGACTAAATATTGAATTAATGTGAAAGCATATCGTTTGGCGATTTGGGACCATAGTTACTGTCGAAATGGGTCGTTCCTGGTGTCTTAATCTTTGACAGATATATTGTCATCGTCCTGTGACTTGTTCACATCTCAAAACAAACATCAAACTGAGTCCCTGTTCTATAATGACACCGACAGAACTTTTAACAATGGTTTCATTGCCAAATTAACGAAAGAATTCGTCAATTTGCAAAGGTTTTATGTTTTAAACCATAAGTATGAAGCTGATTATCACAGAAACTATAATAAAACAAAACAAAAAAATGCGGCGCCAGAGAGCTGAAACGGGTTTCTGAAGAAGGGCCATTTGATTCGGAAAGTTAACTCTGCTTTCTCTCTAGAGATGCTGTCAGACCTGTTAGGTTTCCAAAACAATTTCTTTTTGTTTCAAATAGACTATGCAAGATTGAATGTAAAGAATTTCTGTCCTCATCACGCCACTGTTTGCATCGCCTGTACCAACTTTAGGGTACAGCAGTATTTCAGTAGCTTTACACAGGAGAGCTAGTGCAATATGAGAACGTGTTCAGACTGCATCGCTGTGTACTGCTACACTATATGTAAAACCTATGCTTTGCCACGGTCTGATATCTCCTCCCATGTAACTTCGACCCCAAAGTCGCTTGCCTTACTATTAATGACCACTTAATCTCGAGCAATCAGGAGGTATTTGTTATTTGGACGAATTTTCGTTAATCCTTCGCTAATCTTTTTTAAAAAATAATTTACGCAGAATGTAATAGAATTACACTCATGTTTTGACTATTGGTACATGTTTATATGTGGTAAAAACAATGACTGCAGATGCTGGAAACCAGATTCTGGATCAGTGGTGCTGGAAGAGCACAGCAGTTCAGGCAGCATCCAAGGAGCAGCGCAATCGATGTTTCGGGCAAAAGCCCTTCATCAGGAATGTTTGTATGTGTTAACCTGTTAACTGGGCAAGAGTTGTACTGTCTTTTTTTAAAAAAAATTGGGATGTGGGTGTGATAGGCCAACATTTATTGCTCAGAGGATTGTCAACCACATTGATGAGGACCTGGAATCAATTATAATCTGTATGAGTAAGAACACCAAGTTATCTCCCCTAGAAAGGCATTAGTAAACCAGATGGGTTTTCCAATATTCCACAGTTGCCATTGGGCTAGATTTTATTCACAATCTGCCATGATGGGATTCAAACACAGTGGTCAGTGGTCCAAAGACAATACTGTTATGCTACCACCTCATACTCAGCCCATACCAAGTTAAACCACACACAAACAAACCGTTGATTACAATAATTTTCTAAAATAATTGTTTCGATTGCCTGCTTTTTCTATGACCAGCACATTCAATAGTTCAACTACTTTAGGCACTTGTTAATTTATTAATTTGGTTTAATATATCTGCAATTCTTTCATGGGCACAAAAAAGAGTCACTAAACTCAAAATGTGTTAATTCTTCTTTCTCTGTTAGACCTGCTGGATTTCTCCAACAACATCAGTTTTTGTCTCTCTTTCATAGGACCTTTTGTTTCTAAATTAAACACGCAAATAAATAATTACACAAAATTACTGGAAATAAACCATATTTTTTCCCAAGTGGAATTACAACGAATTTATGTTTTTTAAATATAAATAATTTTACACGGTTTGAAAGAAAGTTAACTATTAAGCATGATTTCAGAGACTTTAACCTTGCAAACAATTGCATCGAAAAACACATAATTTCATGACATAACCCGCATAAATTAATAAGGCCAATCTCTCATTTCAATATTTTCTTAAAATTGTCTTATAATTTCTGCTTTTGATCATTAAGGTTTGTTCACAAGGGATCAATGATCAGACCCTCCATACAACTTACATAAGAAAGACAAAAATCATTATCTTGCTTAGAAATTGATTGGATCACTGCAACTTGGGAGTCCTAGTTGTTTGTCAGAACACTGTCCACCAAATGAGAAGATAGGTCAATGTCTGGAATCAACCCAAAGCATCACTCTACATCACCTCCCCAAATTAGGGAACAACATACTAATATACTAATAAAGGATACTTTAAGCATTTCTGCACTTGAAATTGGAACAATATTACTGGACTGCTCAAGATATGTCCTCATTGACAAAATTCCTCAGGCCTTCTTTTTACTAATTATATGAGCAAATAATTAGTTTTTTTTTCTTTCATGATATATGGGCCTCGCTGGAAAAGCCTATAATTGTTCCTTTTCTTTTGTCTTGCTGGGACCATTTAGCAGAGCAGATAAGAGTCAACCACATTGCTGTGTATCTTAAGGCACATGTAAGCCACATTGGATGTGCATGGAAGATATGTCACTGAAGGACATTGGTGGATCAGATGAGTTTTTCATACAATTAATGTTTTACTTTAAGACGTGATTTATTCATTGACCTTAAATCACAACAACTCCTACGACAGTATTTTAAGCCATAGCCCAAGCTTCGAGAAATCTGATTGGTCAGGCTATGTGCCTCTTCACCATCATCAAATTAGGAGAAGATGGTAATAAGATGATGGCAATGTAAATGCACCACCATTTAAACCTAATTCAATATAAGTAATGGCTGGCACATTATAATAAAGGATTTGCCTCTGTTCAGCAGTGCAATTACCAGATTTTTTTCTGCCAATAACTGAGAAGCGCTTAGAAATCAGAGCTGTTGGAGAGATTCTGGAAATGCAGAGGGGTGTAGTTCAGCATTGCAGCGTGCAAATTTTGTAATTGATGAGGACACATTAACACCACTCCAGAGGGTGTGCCATTTGAAATGGCTAGAAAAATAACAATGAAAAATTGGGTTCATTGTCCATTGATTACAAATAAATTAGATTTTAAAAAATTACATCCTTATTTCCAGGCATTCCCTTAATAAAGGCTTAATGTAGTAGCCAGTCCACCAGGAATTAAAATGGATTGATTAGTTTCATATAATCCCGTTTCAAAATAAAACTGACAAAAGGTAAAAGATGTTAAATGGTAAAATCTAAGAATTTTAAGCATGAATTGTTAAATAATTTTCATATTGTTTTCAAATGGATTATTTGATCGGTTGTTTTATTTAATCAGTGATGCTTCTATTTTTAAGCTTGCAAAAATATATTTTCTTATTGAACATAAATCTCATCGATGGTTCTGATGTTCCAGTGCCTATGCAGCAACAGTCAGCTTTGTGCAATGTTTTGAGGAACATTTTCCCACAACTGCTGCCATATGTGTCCATTCTTACCCCAGACTTTGTCATTGGAAATATGGGTATGGTTGGTACTTAAACTGATTCAATATCAATAGTGAGAAGCTGTCTGTTACTTTTAGTAGAAGTGAAGGGAGATAAAGCATGCATCAGGATATTGAATAAGAAGACTCAAATTCAGCATTTGAGGAAATTATTGGAAGGGAGTCAATATATCTGTGATTCTATGTTTGGAGATTGCAAAATTACAGTGCATTTTATTCAGTTTTCCAATTGAATGAGTCTGAATCTGACAGTAACATAATTATTCACCACAATTTTCATTTTATCTTTATTGGATTTTTGAAGTACATCAAAATGAAATATGGACTCATCCTAATGACATCGGGATGGAAGACATGGCCTTTGTAATTTATCACAGTCAACTATAACAATGTGGCTGTGATCTAGTGAAAAACTGTTTATACTGTTCAACTTTGGATTTGGAAATAGATAGAATGATGCACAGATGGATAGACAAATCTGGAGCTTCTAACTGCCTGTTAGTATCATGGCAGATTGAAATGGAACATTATAAAAAGCAAAGAATTCTTAAAAGACAACAAAATTTCATAACTGAACAAAAAACTAAAATCTAATATTGGATTAAACATTCCAAATACTCATAATTGTGTGATTTTAGGAATCTGTCAGCATGTTTATGTTTGCATTTTGTTAGTATCTTGTCTGTTGTTGGTTGTGTCCTTGGCAGTAAAGTATTGGAATGCTAAGTGATGTTAGAAACTAAGAAATGGGATTGTATACTCGTGGCTTAATGCAATTATCTGAAAATTCTCCTGGCACTGTTTTATTAATGGAGTTGATAATCATTTATAGTTTAACACCTCAGTTCCAAAACTGAGGTTAGCATTTATATAAAACAAAGAACTGTAGATGCTGGAAATTTGAAACGAAAACAGCAGTTGCTGGAGAAACTCAATAGATCTGGCAGTGTCTGTAAGCAGAGTTAATGTTTTGAGTCCAGTGACCCTTGTTTCAGAATGTTGTGTTCTCCTGAATTTCTCCAGCAATTCTGTAATTGATTGTTTCAGATTTTCAACATCCACAGTTATCGAGTCATAGAGATGTACAGCATGGAACAGACCCTTCGGTCCAACCTGTCCATGCCGACCAGATATCCCAACCCAGTCTAATCCCACCTGCCAGCACCCAGCCCATATCCCTCCAAACCCTTCCTATTCATATACCCATCCAAATGCCTCTTAAATGTTGCAATTGTACCAGCCTCCACCACTTCCTCTGGCAGCTCATTCCATACACGTACCACCCTCTGTGTGAAAAAGTTGCCCCTTAGGTCTCTTATATCTTTCCCCTCTCATCCTAAACCTATGCCCTCCAGTTCTGGACTCCCCGACCCCAGGGAAAATATTTTGTCTATTTATCCTATCCATGCCCTTTCTTTGTTTTACTTTTTTTTAATTTAATGATCTTTTTGGCATTCTATGTATTACAGCTGATACTATTTCTATTTTCCTGTTATTTTCTTGCAAAGAAGAATATTATTCATTGTCTAATTAAGAGATTACATAAACGTTTTTATGTTTAAGTTAGGACCGAATTACACATCATCTGCATTAGAGGGGTTTTTGTCATACGGTGGTAATGTACCTTTGGGTCAGAAAGTATGAGTTCAAGTCCCACCTGCTTCAGGCATATATCACAATGCATTGATATAAAAAACGACACATCAACTGCATGGAGCATGCCCACCAGATGAGGTTGAACCATAATAAAGTTGTGAACCAATCCAGCTGTATTTCCCGTCCATGAGGATCACTTTCGACTGGTGCTTTCTCCCCACATAGCATTGCGGTTTGGATTTTGTTCAGACACTATCTGCTACCCAAGTGAACAAAGATTGTCTAGTAAGGCAATGCATGAGCTGATTCATCAAAAAGCTCCCTTCATCTTTCTAACCAATATGTTCAGTGATATTATTACATGCCTCTAGTGTAGGTGGGACTTGAACGCGGACCTCCTGGCTCAGGGGTAAGGACTTTACCACAAGAGCCCTCACCCTTAAAAATTTGTTTTTAATTGCCCTTAAAAACTTTCTTCCATGCTCATTAGAGCTACACACTCCGTCTGGCTCCTTTGGCCATGATGATCGTCGTAACAACCCTGAAATAGAAGTCGGTAATTGGGAAACCGGAAGTGGCCGGATAGGGTTTTTTTTTAAATTGGATAATGACACGTGGCTTTCCTGCTAACGTTACAGAAAAGGAGGGTCGTGTGAGATTGAGGAGCGGCAGTATTGCCTCGAAAACGAATCCAGGCATTGCGTCTTTTTACCTGTTGGGAATGGTCCACAAGACGGAGAAGATGACAAGGTATCACTGGCTAATTAATGGACTGATTTTATAAGATGCCATTCTGTGTGAGGTGACGTGATCAATGTGGGTGCACGCAGTAAATGTTCTGCCAGTTTACAAAGTCATTAAATCGAAATGTGGCCACCTCAATAGTCAACAACAAGTGATTCCCAAATAAATATCATTCTCAAGGTTCCTGAATTGTGCGGTAAAAGGCCATAATGTGCTTAAACAAACACCGAGCATCACATCTTTAAAGCGAAGTCCGAACTTTCATTGAAAAATATTATTCTGTTAAACAAAATCGTATATTTTATTTCAATCCTAAGTATTTTTTTCCTCACCATAATAATAAATGTATAATCTAACCAATAAACCATACTGGTACTAACATAATATTACCAGCTGGATCAAGAAGGAGATAGATATATAGTCATTTGGGTTAATAAGAACACATGATTTGGGGAGAAAGTGAGTTGGATGATCAGCCGTGATCATATTGAATGGTGGGGCAGACTCGAAGGGCCGAATGGACTCCTTCTGGCCCTATTTTCTGTGTTTCCATCTCCCATTCAGAGCCAGAAAGGGAAAAATCCCCAATCGACTGCTACAATTCTAAACATGTTACTTCGATATTTCAAAAGCTATTTCTTCTGAATGCTCCCTATATTCAATCTTATTCGATAATAATTCAGATCAAATCATAGAGTCATTGTTATACAGACGCTGATCCCTAACTCTGGGAGAACTGCACATATAAAGTGGAAAAAGTCCTGTTAGGATCAGAGCAAGATATTTCCTTTTATGAGTTCCATGTATCAAATACATTCCAGTGTGATGGTGAACCCGTAGCAGACTAAAGGATAGCAGTTCATTGTTACACCTTCACAGTTTGTACATTCGGTGACTGATGAATTTCTATGCAGCCACAGGGGGCGAGAACATATTTTGGAAATTTTCAGGAATTTTGTTCGTTTGGGAGTATCTCCAAAATTTCCGTATTTGTGTGCCGCAATTAAAAAAAAGGATTCAAAAATAGATTCGAAGATAAACAAAGAAAAAAAACAGGAGTGATGAAGCTCCACCGGAGGTTTAGCGGCGACTTTCAGAGGCAGAGAACAGGTGTAATGAGAGAGATCCTCCCGAATTGTTCTCCATCAGGGGAACGGGGGGTGGGTGGGGGGGAGACCAATACCGCCGCGGGCTTACTGTTGGAATAGGGAAACCTCTGCAAATATGGGCACAAAGTCCTGCGTTGGATTTTTAATATTTGCAGCCGTCTCAAATTTAGAATTGCGAGAGAAATCAACTTGCATGTTAGGAAGATAGTGTAGCGCCTAGTAACAATGCACTTTAATGAAGAAACGTTAGGAGGAGTTTGCAATTCGTGCTAAGAACCCCTCCTGTACAAATTACTGAGCTCCTTAATCGTGGTAACCTGTTGTGGCCGACACACATCATGTGCCCGAAACGTCGAATTTCCTGTTCCTTGGATGCTGCCTAACCTGCTGTGCTTTAACCAGCAACACATTTTCAGCTGTGATCTCCAGCATCTGCAGACCTCATTTTTTACACATCCTCAAGACTCTAACATAGTGAGGTCGCTTTGAATCCCATCGGCATTAGTTAATCGACTTCACCTCTCCACCACTGGGACTCGTTATCTGGCAATGCGTTACCTCCTACTCAAGATGGACCACACCTCATCCCACTCCCAGCGCCTAACCGCACACCCAGGGATCCCATCCCCTTGTAGAGGCGAGCTGGGTTCACAATTTCTACCCGAAAGCTAGAACAAATAACAACGAAATCACTGGAGCACTGGACAACCGAACAAGTCTAACATTCCACACCCACTTGCAGCCCCTACCCCACGTTACTAATCACTTTCCACAATATTTTCTTTTGGGGAGAAATATAAATCGACTTCAAAATCTCTGGGCATGCAGCCGCTTTGTAAGCGAATGTGCCCTCATCACAATTTCGCTCATTCCTCCCGGATTACTACAGGGTTATTTTCCCAACCTCAGCTGCCCTGTCACCTCCGGACTACAGCGTGGTCTGAGTTCAGCGACTGTTATTCAGACCCTGAGAAGGGTTTCCAGACTCGAAACGTTAGCTCTACTTTCTCTCCACAGGTGCTGAGTTTCTCCAGCATTTTATTTATTTTTTGGTTCGTTTGTGTCAGATTTCCAGCATCCGCAGTTCTTTGTTTTAGACTGCTCTGTACTTGCTGAGGACGTGTTCCCGACACACATCGTGTTGTCGGGGCGTAAGAGCCATTATTTTGGTGGAGGGCTGTAATTATTGTGTTAAGAAATGAAGATAGACACAGACACGCAGGGTGTCTGCGGTTTTCAGCAAGTTGAACTACCTCTGTTGCTTAATATAAACGTAAATGTGAAATTTGGGAATCGGTGACAAATCGCAAGGCTAAATTAAAAATCACATTACATTCTGACAGAAAATTAACGAATTCTGTCAAATTTGAGGGAAAATTTTGACGTAAAATCCAAAAGATGTGCAAGTCAGGTGAATTGGCCATGCGAAATTGCCCATAATGTTAGATGCATTAGCCAGGGGTAAGTATAGGGTAGGGGAATGGGTCTGGGTGGGTTACTCTTCGGACAGTAGGTGTGGACTTGTTGGGCCGAAGGGTCTGTTTCCATAATGTAGGGAATCTAAAATAGCTATCTCAGTCTATAAAGCCTCGATCTTAAGGGAAAAATGCATGAAAATTCTTAATTTTCTTCAGGAAAATTAATGACTTGTGCAGGATTTTCCGAAGGCATCCCGCTATTGTTCCCTGTTATTTTCTAGATCCAATTGGAGACAACTGTGCGAAGCTTTATTCCCTCTTGATCCACAGTATACAATCCGCTCCTAACTGAGCAAAAGTCTGGACGCTGTAAGTTGCACAATTGCGGTGTCAAAATAACATCTACAGCGGATTGGGGAATGTGCTGGCTCAGATCGGACACGATGGCTATGAATTCCAGATGCTGTGCACGTTTCAAATGGTGTTTAACATCCAAGAATGGGAGACTTTTTTTTTAATATCTTGCATCCTTCGACTCACAGAAAGGATCCCCCATCACAATCACTTTCAAATCACAGCGCCCTTTCAACCCTTTTCTGGGCTCGATTTTGGCGCAATGTTACGCAGACCTGCACCAACCACACTGAACACGTCCTCCTGCAGCTAAAGGGTGTCAAACATCTTGCCAAGACATGTGACCCTGCACACACAGATGAAAATTGGGCACGGCTTCTGACTGGCTGAACTGCATTGGGACTGGCGCTAGGATCCAGTCGGCAGAGTGCGTGACTCGGATGGGGATGAACTGAGTTGGAGTCTCTGGGGATCTCATTAACAAGTTGGATGAAACCCCATGTGCACCGGATTATTAGTAAAGCACCATAGAAACGGTTCATCCACAAGCTGCTCCTCAACTCAGCCTTACAGTTGGCACAACATTCCCTTCAATCACAGTCTGTTTAGTTAACGCTCATCCACAATGTTACTTATCTGAAAATCGTCTAATCTGTTCATTTATCCACAGGCCGGTGTCAAAGTAATCGTTCACGATTTTCGTTTGGCGTAAATAAAAACACAACAAAAATAACGTGTTTTGGAATAGACGTTGCAATTAACCTAATTATCGGAGAATATTTTATGATCCTGCAGTTCTATTTTATGATCAACCCATTATTTTCTTTTGAAGAAAAGATTGGAGTCAAAATTGATTAAAACTAAATTAAATGTCAGTAGTATTCTGGTAATTATTATAATGTGATCATAGGATAAATCTTGCAGATCCTATTTAGAAACAGAAATATGTACGCTCATCAAATGGCCATAATTCTGATAGTTCCCTCATCAAAAGAATGCTAATAGAGCAGTCGATGGTTTTTTTTGGAATAGAACGGCAAATAACGCTACCAACTGGAGTGGTTTGTTCTATAAGGATATGTTCCACGCCCCCCTCCCCCCACCCCCACAAAAAAAACGGGTGTAGGTGTTTCCCACCAATTAATCTTTTGAATAACATTTGCATTTCCCTGTTCAATAATTTGTCTCTCACCAGATTTTTCGAATTGAAAACCTTCAGTTTAAAATCAGGCATCATCGGTAAAAGGTCCGTTTTGACGCTAAAAACAGAACAGAACGTATATGATGGGTTAAGGTCCTCTCTTGTCCCCCAAGCGCTTGCACTAAGAGACCCAGGTTGGCACCTCAGGGAAAACGCACCAGAAATTCGCAGCATATCTGAGATGAGTAATTTTACCTGTTCGCCGCCAATCTAGACGCTATGTAACCTCCAGGAATCTGCGTGACGATATATCCCCAGAAAAAAGAACCGTGGATCATTCCTACTGTCTCAGGGTCCCAGTTAAACGTCGCTTTCTTGCGGTAAAGAGAGGGGTGAAAATGCAGGTCATGTTATAATGTAATAACTGGGATAAATCTCATACTTTATAAATATATATGTATATATTATATATATATATATATACACACAAACACACACACCCATATCAAATAGCCACTTGTATTTTAACCTTCGGCTTTGAATGACCTGTTCAGTTTATTGTTACAGGGTATATTTGAGGATACGATGAGGAGAATAAAATTTAATTTGGTTTAGCCATAGCTGTAAATATGTTGTCACAGTAATAAAACAGGGAAATCATTCTATTCTGCAATATTTTACATTTTGCAACCATAGAATCAGCCTTCCCACCTTATGAGAGTAAATATATAGAATTAACAGGAAACCGTGTTGCTTTGGGTATTAATTAAAATTACTTTTTTTTCACAAGCGAACGAAGGGTTTGCCCTCCTCACCTTCTTAATAATTGTATTCCCGTGATGGATGGTGCTATTGTTGACCATGTCCACGATCGCTACGCCAAGGTTACACCTGATCCCGAAGGAGATACAAAAGCCCAGGCCACTCATGATGGCGATGATATACCTGCGGGGTAGCCCAAAGCAGGTACAATCGCAAAGCGGCGGCTTCTTCGGCCGGACATTCTGTACCCTGCCATCCTCCGTCAGCTCGATGTTCTCTGCTGGTTGCTGCCTCTTTTCTAGGACTCTGAGTCAGGGAAACATTGGATTTCACACGTTCAGCAGAAGAACATTGCTTTCACAGTGTTTCGAACTGCAGTTTCAATAGACAGAACAACCCTGGCTCTGTTACCTTTGCTGCTTTGTTCAAGGGGTGTGCAGTCTGGATACATCGGCATTATATGTTCTCGAAATATACAGCAGGCAGACAATTAATAAATACCCTTGGCCCCCGTTATGTTGGTGCAATATATGGGCACACAAGCACACCGATATAAAATGTATGCGAACAAAACGGGTTATTCGTTGGATAGTTTATTTTAATAGGCACACAGCTAACCATGGCAACTTTATCTTAGTGATGGTATTTTCGTGCGCTATATACTTATTTTGAGGCATTTATTTCTCTAACAAGTGTCCAATCCAGGGCCCAATATTCTTTGCATAATGCAAATTTGCTGGAACAGTAACAGTTGCAATATTTAAAATATATCGGGATGATTTTTGTCCATGTTAACGACTCGATAGAGAAAATTGAATTAAATTTCCGATCATATTGTTACTTCATCGTGGAGAAAATGATGTAACAAATGCATAACAACCTTAATGCATAACTAAACATAAAGGGGACTTCTCAGTCAAGAAAGACCTGCTATATTGAGTGGAGGCTTTAGCCCAAGATAAACAAAAAACATTCGAGTATTTAAAAGAAAATGTTGTTGATAAATGCACTCATTGCTTAAAATATAGTTAAATGTGACTTAAAGTAAAACGATGTTAGAAGTCTGTATAGAAAAAAAGATGGTGATGATTGTGAAATAAACTATAAAGCGATTGATGTGACAATAATCGATTATTAATCCATATAAGGCGAGTGGTTAGGATGGAGATGTTTGGAATGCTTGCATTTATTCTAGAGATATTTATTTTCGAAACTGATACATGGAAGCCGTTGTGCTTTTTAAAGTAATAAGGTTTAGCTTTAATTGTTTCACAAGAAGCGTTGACTACTTTCGTCACTAAGATCTGTATCGATCTGAAGACATGTATTGTATAATTGTTGTTTTGATGGGGAGGCACAGCAGTGTTACAGCTCTTAAACAGGTCGCTGTGCCTGCCGCGCTGTGAATTAATGCAAAAATGCAGACGCAGGCATTCATTCTGATATGAATTCTTTACACGTTTGCCGGCCGATTCTTCAGGTGCAGATTGAACACAGGAACTCCAGATCAGGAACACAATACCATGAGTCGATTTCTCAGGCCCCCCCAAAAAAATCCTGTTTGTAATATTTCCTACATAACCCGTGCTCAATTTAAAAACAAAATCTGCTTATGATTGAAAGGATAAGAATGCTAACAGCTATATCCAAGTGATTGCATTCAGTCCAGATAGATAAGGGGGTGCAGAATCATATAGGTAGCTATGGGGAGAAAGTGAGAGCAAGAGAGCATTGAGTGGCAAATTGTCAAGTTTGTCTTCATCTGTGGCATGAATGAGGTCTATATGAACATTATTCGTCATTATTACACGCATTTAGCATCAATCTGATAACATTTCCAGAAATAATTTGGAAGATTTACAACGTTATTAATCTAGGGTATTTAAAACCTTTTTAATGTATATAACGCATCACATTTTGACAAATATTGTTAGCAGTCTTACCTGTACAGATGGCTAAGGGACTTCCCAGCAAAATTTTTGAGCCCCTCTTTGGTCGGAGCAAAAACCCGTTCCTTTACAGTATCCATACCTTCCGAAAACAGCTCGGGGATATTCTCTTATGAAAGTGTCATGCTAAAGATCTTGACTGTTCATTCGAATTAATTTGATAGAACGACCGAGTGCTCTCCAGCTACGGAAGAGGATGCGACTCCAACATCAGCTGGTATTCTGCGGCAATTCGAACTTCAAAGAGGAAATGGGAAAGTCTTATTTGGAAGCCCGCATCCAACCACTGAACATTCAGAAACAGCCATAATGCTCAGGAAACCTTGTTTCAGAAATGCAATGTTGCAGTGAAAGGAAGAGGACCAAATAAACAAATAAATAATTCCTTGGATGCAGATTTCGTCAAATAAAGTACATACATGCAAGCAGTGACAACTTGTCTCCAAGTCTGATCTTGGCGTGGTTTGCCCAGTATAAGCTGCTGCTGGCGTTTTCAGCACCTTGGACAGCAGCACACAACCGAAGTGTTCCAAGAACGAGAAGGAGGGGGCGGCGGGGAAATGGGGGAGTGCGATTGGCTCGCTAACTTTCTCGGGGATTTGACCGGATTTCAGCAAATCCCTCACCGTCACCAGGCTCCTTCCAGATGCTATGGAAACTGCATCAGAGATCCCATCATCTCGCCACCGGCTTCCACAGGCGAGCCGCTGCCTCACAGAGGTTGGAGTTTATTAAAAATTGACAAGTTTTCTTTCAGTTCACATATGCGCCCCCCCCGCCCCTCCTCCTCCTCCCCGCGAACGTAAATCCAAGCCACGATTTGTTTTTATTCCTGAATGTACCTACCTAGCTCGCCTTCTATTAAGGTTGCTGGTTGTTTGAATACATATGAAGACCCAAGTACACGTTCATTGGTCTTTCCCTTACATTAGGGAAAAAGAGATCAAGATTACATGCATACAAAAAAGGTCAATGCTTAGGCAACACAGCACCATATATAAAGCCGTCCAATAGTTCCCCTTTTAAAACAGTGGTTTACTGATATTAAACATCAGAGACCCACATACAGATTTGAACATAACCTAGCATTGAAAGCACAAATCGATAGGAGCTAAAAATTTAATCAATCTTTGAAAACAAAAGTCGCATAAATTTGACTCCATGTTCGAATGGCTGATGAAAGACCCAAGACGTTAAATAAGACTAAACATGTTGCTGCACCAATTATCGGAGTGACATTGGCTTGTCTAGGCGATGTCTCCGCCTACTGGCTCAGGATGTCACTGCTCACACTCCCGGTACTGTAAAGACACAGAAAGCTGACAGGAAACCCTGCGCCGTTTATGGATATTAGATTTCCTATTTTTATATATCTTCTTTTAAAAATAAAGCTTCGATGCAATTTGACTTTTGGCGTTGCTTATAAGAGGAGAAAACATACGGTGATTTAATAAATTAATTTTAACTGAAAAGACTGTTTCTATTTGAATAATGATCCGTATTTGGTCAGGAAAATTATTTTGCAGCTGCAGTCACACAATCTTTTAGTTTCAAAAATGGTGTGAATGCCGTAAATTAATTCGCATAAGTTTCTAATTTATATCCCATAAAATCTAAGATGATGAAGAACATTATTTGACTTGGTCACTCGTTTTACATATTGCATCTCACGCCTGTTTAAGGAGTAAACTTTATCCTATACCTCAATTTTCAAAGCTGATAGCTTTTATGCAAAAAAAATTGTACAGAGTTTATTTTTGTTAACCCTTTTCTGTCACCAAGGCTGTGTAAATAAACCAAATGTGTTGATTTCATCTTCAAATTCTCCAAACATTCTAATACATACATTCCTTTACGAATTGCATGCCTCTGGATGGTCATTTCAGTGGATAATTGTTCACAACTGCACCACTCCCAGATTGTATACTTTCAAATTGTTGAAAAGAAGGCACATTCCATTATCACCTGATCATTCTTGCCTGGGAAGCTAACACTAGGATGCTCTTGCCTAACCCTAAACCAAACCTTTTCTTTCTAGAACAATGTCCAGAATTCAAACAAATAAGTTGGAAGTCTTCTTATCAACCATCCCTGTTGGACAGTGACTAAATCAGAATTTAATCGCGTTTGATGCCCATAATGAATATTTGAGGTTATCGTAGTTGTGGGTATGTTCGCTGAGTTGGGAAGTTGATTTGCAGATGTTTTGACCCCTATTGAGGTGACATCTTCAGTGCTTTGGAGACTCCAGTGAAATGCTGCTGTACTGTGTCTTCTGGAATTTATTTGGTTCAGTTCCTGCTGCTTCCAGTTGCTTCTTCTGGTTGTTCATTGTAGCGGCTTGTATATTGGGTCTATGTCAATGTGCTTTTTGATGGATTCTGTGGCTGAGTGCCATGCTTCTAGAAATTCTTTGGCTGTCGTCTGTTTAGATTGTCCTATGATCATTGTTGTTGCCCCAGTCATATTTATAGTCCTTGGCATCTGTGTGTGTGTTGAAAATGTGTTGCTGGAAAAGCGCAGCAGGTCAGGCAACATCCAAGGAACAGGAGATTTGACGTTTCGGGCATAAGCCCTTTTTCAGGAATGGGATGAAGGCATCCTTGCAAGAGGATTCGCTTCCTGAAGAAGGGCTTATGCTGAAACGTCGAATCTCCTGTTCTTTGGTTGCTGCCTGACCTGCTGCACTTTTCCAGCAACACATTTTCAGCTCTGATCTCCAGCATCTGCAGTCCTCACTTTCTCCATCTGTGTGTGTGTGCCTACTAGGGACAGTTGATCTTGGCATTTAGTGGTTAGTTGGTGTTTGTGGTTATGGATTACTAGTTGTCTGCCTGTTTATCCTATATAGCATTTTGTGTAGTCTTTACATGGAATCTTGTAAATCACGTTTGCCTTGCACATGATGGGTATTGGGTCTTTTGTCCTGGTGAGTTGTTGCCTGAATGTGGTTGTTGGTTATAGGCTGTCATGAACCCGAGTGATTGGCAAAGTCTGGCTGTCAGTTCCGAGACATTTTTTAATGTAAGGTAGCGTGGCTAGTGAGTTAGATCATGGCATGTCCTCATCACATTGTTTATCTGTTAGGCATCTGTGGATATCAGTGGATATCTGTTCTTAACGAAGACACTGTGGAGGTCTTCTTCTTCTTCCCTTTGCAGGCTGGGTGTGCTGAGCATATTGTAGTCCTTTTGAACAGAGTCCTAATGCACCTTCTCTTGTGTGCGTTTGGGTGGCTGCTGTTGTAATTCAGGACCTGGTCAGTGTGTGTGGGTTGTCTGTACACTTAGGTGGTGCATTCACCATTCTGTGTTCTTTGTACCATCACATCCAGGAATGGGTGTTGATTGTTGGCCACTAAATGCCATGACCAGCTGTCTTTAGTAGCCATACACACAGATGACAAGGACCACAAATTTGACTGGGACAGCACAGCGATCACAAGACAAGGTAAACAGAGGACAGCCAGAGAATTTCTAGAAGCATGGCACTCAGCCATGGACTCCATCAACAATCAAATAGACCTAGACCCAGTATAGCAGCCACTGCAACAAACAAATGGAACTGGCAACTGGAAACAGCAGAAATTGAATCAAATAAATTCCAGAAGACACAGTCCAGCAGTGCTTCACAGGAGGCTCCAAAGCGCTGAAGATATCACCGAGACAGGGGGCAAAATGTCTGCAAATCAACTTCCCAGCTCGATGAACATACCCACAACCACAACAACCAGCACCCACGTGACAAATCTTTATACAAACCTTGAATATTTGAAGTTATTTCTGGTTGGCCTTGCTGCCAAGATTCACTGAACTTCCCCAGCAGGAACATGAAACAGTCCCATGCTGGCACAAGCTTTACCGGAGCAGCCACTCAATATAAGTGAACTTGGTTAAACATTTATTTGATTAAATTCAAATTGAAAAGACTAGCTCATACACATGAAATACTGCCATACCACTGCATGATGTGCTTTTAGAAACAATCACATAATTTAGACATTGCAAAAGTGAGCAGTCAACCCTTTAGATCCTAACAGTCTAGTTCAAGTTGACTACAGAAGGTAACTAGCAGAACAACAAGACCAACTTGCTTATACTTTGTTTCAAAAGCGGATCTTCTACTCAGGAAGTCTGTCAACATTAAGGATGACTTATTTTTCCTCAGGTTCAATGGGTTCTGAAAAAGTCCAATGCACAAACTGTGGACACAAACTGGAGGACCAGGCATATCAGATGATGGAAAATTTGTGAGCTCCCTCTGATATCTTGATATTGCCTCTGCCTGCATCTGAGGCATTCTCCCGAAGGCTTTGTTACCTTGCTGAATACACCTTGACCAACTTGGTTGATTACAGCCATGGATGAGTTGGACAGAAGGGTCTGTTTCTGTGATGTGCGTCTCTTTGACTATGGTTCCAGAGTAAATAGAAGTGATTGATCTCTTTGCCAATCCTTTAAAGATATCCCTAAGGACAATTAGCTTCCCTCTTAAGAATCTCCTGCCAAGATTGAGTTCCAAACACAATTATTTCAGGAGTCTGATATTAGGGAGGTAAGCTATGGCTTCATACAACAGAGCTGGCTTTGATGTCAAGGTTGCAGTTAGGGAAATGATACTGCTGTTGGACCACTTTTCTTGCATCTGAATTTGGAAGAATACATTCTTTCTCCAGTGCTTTGTGGTACCTGCTGTAGGTCATCCAATTCTCTGAATTATTTTGTAGCCTAAGGATCACTGCTACTCAGAAACCTATAACCTACGTCTGAATGAATAGAGCTCTAATGTATCTATTTCTGAAACAATTAGAAATGAATTTACTGCATCATTACATTTATTTAGTTTGTTGCTATTTTATTCCCTCATCTTCCTCCCACTCCAGAAGGAACAATATTCATGGGTTTAGTTTCATGAATGTCAGCAGTTCAGAATGGTTCTTATTAAAATGTTCAAGATAATGAGGGTCAAACACACATGAAAAATCATACACAAACCAGACCTTACCAAAACAGATTTATTTATAAGCCATTTACCAGAATGTTGCTGGGAATGGAGGGTTTGAGTTATAAAAATAGAGTGGATAGGCTGAGACATTTTCACTGGAGCATAGGAAGTTGAGGGGTGACCTTATTGAGGTTTATAAAATCATGAGGGACAAAGATAAGATGAATAACAAGGGTTGTTTCCCTACAGTAGGGGAAACTAGGGGGCATATTTGTAAGGTGAGAGGCAAAAGTTTTAAAAAGTATATGAGTGGAACCTTTTATACACATAGAGTTGGTTATGTTTTTTTACAAAGAGAGTGGGCCTCCTTGTGGTAATGCTGCCCTTTTAACAAGGTTGTGTTGTCCTTGTTTTTTGTCAGAGGGATCGCAAATGCAAAGACTCTGGGAGGTCTGGTATTAGGCAGGTAAGCTACGGCTTCATACAACAGAGCTGGCTTTGATGTCAAGGTTACAGTTAGGGAAATGATACTGCTGTTGGGCCACTTTTCTTGTATCTGGATTTGGAAGAATACATTCTTTCTCCAGTGCTTTGTGGTACCTGCTGTAGGTCATCCAATTCTCTGAATTATTTTGTAGCCTAAGGATCACTGCTACTCAGAAACCTATAACCTATGTCTGAATGAATAGAGCTCTAATGTATCTACTTCTGAAACAATTATAAATGGAATTTACTGCATCATTACATTTATTTAGTTTGTTGCTATTTTATTCCCTCATCTTCCTCCCATTCCAGAAGGCACATTATTCGTGGGTTTAGTTTCACGAATATCAGCAGTTCAGAAGGGTTCTTATTAAAATGTTCAAGATAATGAGGGTCAAACACACATGAAAAATCATACACAAACCAGACCTTACCAAAACAGATTTATTTATAAGCCATTTACCAGGATGTTGCTGGGAATGGAGGGTTTGAGCTATAAAAATAGAGTGGATAGGCTGAGACATTTTCACTGGAGCATAGGAAGTTGAGGGGTGACATTATTGAGACATTAGCAGTCTGGCTATTCAGTCAGGTTTGAGGCTGCTGGTCAAAGAAACAGCTACATGGAAGAAGGTGTTCCATACTGAATCTCTCTGCTATCTCTCCTGTTAGACCCTGTATTTGATTTTATCTTTTGGGCCAAAGGGTGTTTATGGGGATTGTTGCAGGAATTTGCAACAACATCATTACAGTTGGATAACCTGTTAGGTTTTCAGATAGGTTAAGTTATTCTATATTTTGTTCTCTTTTGTTTGTGTTTCTTTTGGTAATCTTGCAAATAAATTCTGTTTTGTTTAAAACTAAGTGGTTGGGCCAGCTGCATCCCTCCTGGAATATCCATTCTACACCTGCCTAAAACAACGAGAAAAGTTAGGGTCCAGACTACTTTCTTGAAATGTTTTGATGGGGTCTGGCTTGGTCTGTAACACCTTGCAGTAATGTTTATATCATCTATAAATACGGCTGAAGTGTGGGATGGCTGGAGAGTGGCTAATAGAGTCATTGGGTCATAGAGTCAAACAGCACAGAACCAGACCCTTCAGTCTAACCAGTCCAGGCTGAATATAATTCCAAACTATACTTGTCCCATCTGCCTGCTCCTGGCCCATATCCCTCCAAACCTTTCCTAATTATATACTTATCTCAATGTCTTTTAAACAATTCCTCAGGAAGTTCATTCCACATGCTGTGACTTTGTTTAAGAAAGGCTGTAAGGAGAAGTCTAGGAACTACAGACCCGTGAGTCTGACTTCCGTGGTGGGTAAGTTGTCGGAGGTGATTCTGAAAGATAAGAGTTAGATGCATTTGGAGGGCAAGAACTGATTACGGATAGTCAGCTTTGCTTTGTCCAGGATAAATCATGTTTCATAAACATGTTTGAGGTTTTTGAGAAGTAACCAAGCACATTGATGAAGGCAGCGTTGCAGACATGTTTACCTGGACAGTAGTAAAGACTTTAACAAGGTTCCACATGGTAGACTAATTAGTAAAGTTAGATCATGTGGGATTCACAATAAGCTTCCAATTAGATACAAAATTGGCTTAATGGCAGGAGACAGACAATGACAGTGGAGGGCTGTTTTTCAGACTGGAGTGTTCCACAAGGGTCAATCCTGGGTCCACTTTTGTTTGTCATTTGTATAAATGATTTAGATGAGAATATAGAGGGCATGTTTAGTAAGTTTGTGGACAACAGCAAAATTGGTGGTATAGTTGACAATGAAGAAGGTTAGGGCTGAAAATGTGTTGCTGGAAAAGCGCAGCAGGTCAGGCAGCATCCAAGGAGCAGGAGAATCGACATTTCGGGCATGAGCCCTTCTTCAGCATCTGCAGTCCAATGAAGAAGGTTATCTGAGGCTACAAAGAGATATTGATCACCCAAGTCAATAGATTAGATTAGCTACAGTATGGAAACAGGCCCTTCAGCCCAACAGGTCCACACTGACTCAAAGAGTAACCCGCCCAGACTCATTCCACTACCTGATATTTACCCCTGACTAATGCACCTAACATTATGGGTAATTCAGCATGGGCAATCCATCTAACCTGCACATCTTTAGATGCTGGGAGGAAACCAGAGCACCCAGAGGAAACCCACGCAGACATGGGGAGAATGTGCAAACTCCATACAGACAGTCACCCGCGGTTGGAATTGAACCTGGCCCCTGGTGCTATGAGGCAGCAATGCTAACCACTGAGCCACAGCGCCACCCACAGCAGACCATTTGGCCCATCAAGGTTATATCACTCCTCTGAAGAGCATCCCAACCAGACACATCCCACAACCCTATCTCAGTAACTCTGCATTTCCCATGACTAATTCACCTAACCTGCACATCTTTGAACTGTAGGAGGAAATCGAGGCACCTAGAGGGGACCCACACAGACACAGGGAGAACGGGCAAACTCCACAATTGCCCGAGCTGGAATCGAACACAGGTCCCTGGTGCTATGAGGCAGCAATGCTAACCACTGAGCCACCATGCCACTTAGGCTGAAGAGCTAAAGGTGGAATTTAATTTGGATAGATTAGATTACTTACAGTGTGGAAACAGGCCCTTCAGCCCAACAAGTCCACACCGACCCGCCGAAGCGCAACCCACCCATACCCCTACATTTTACCCCTTACCTAACACTACGGGCAATTTAGCATGGCCAATTCACCTGACCCGCACATCTTTGTGACTGTGGGAGGAAACCGGAGCACCCGGAGGAAACCCACGCAGACACGGGGAGAATATGCAAACTCCACACAGTCAGTCGCCTGAGTCGGGAATTGAACCCGGGTCTCAGGCGCTGTGAGGCAGCAGTGCTAACCACTGTGCCACCGTGCCGCCCACTAAATGAGAGATAAATGAGAGATATTTCATATTGGTAAAACAAACAAGAGCAGGATTTATACAAATAAAAGTGGGACCTCGGCTACTGTTGTAGAACAGAGTGACGAGAGGTTCAGGAACATAATTCTTTGAAGTTTGCATCACATGTAGACAAGGTGGTTACTCCTTCCCATATACCATATCCCACCCCATCTACCCACCTTTTCCTAGTTACAATCAGTACTGAAGAAGGGTCACTGGACCTGAATGTTGACTCTGTTTTATCTCCTCAAATGCTGCCAGACCAGCTGAATATTTCCAGCTATTTCACCCTTTGTTTCATGATTGGGCGGCTTGGCTGCCGTAACTCAATGGTGCTCAAACCAATTAGAATGTTGTAATTATTATCTTATTGTGCTGCATTATGGCAGGTGAGACTAGGCATGAAAACCTAGCACCTAGTAAGCTGTATTTTTATTATGTAATGTGGTACCCCAATATAATGGAATCTTAAGTGGCCAATATTAAAATTCTTCCGTTCTCTGCAATGAAGGATGACAAATTTATTAGATTACTGAACATCATAATAAATCTGAATCATTGAGGGAAGAAAATATACTTTCAATTTTTATTGATTTTAAGATTAAACTGATCATATTTTATATAAGCAAAATACTGCAGATGCTGGAAATCTGAAACAAAATAAGCCATTGCAGGAAATACTCAGCAGGTCTGGCAGCATCTATGAAGAGAGAAAGAGTTTAGGTCAAGTCCAATAAACCTCTTCTTCAGAACTAGATTGTGATGGATTTTACACTGATGAAAAAGAAGGAGGAGAGCTGGAACAAAATAGAAGATGAGAGAAAGGTTTGGAGCAGGGTAATTAAAGATCAAAGATGTCATGAAACAAAAAGTAAAGGGAGTGGTGATGATCATAATGAAGAAAATGTATTAGTCCACAATGAGTTTTAATAGTGAAAAAAGTTAAGCTCTGTCAGAAAACAATAAAACAAAGCACAAGAAAACAATACAGTGTGGTAACTGAACACAATGATGGAACCAAAAGGCTGTAAAGTGTCTAGTTGTGGGCATCTAAATTTGACAGTGACAATTTGTTCAGAGGCTGGTTGACAAATATTAGAGAAAGAGCTGAAAATGTGTTGCTGGAAAAGCGCAGCAGGTCAGGCAGCATCCAAGGAACAGGAGATTCAACGTTTCGGGCATAAGCCCTTCTTCAGGAATCCTGAAGAAGGGCTTATGCCCGAAACGTCAAATCTCCTGTTCCTTGGATGCTGCCTGACCTGCTGCGCTTTTCCAGCAACACATTTTCAGCTCTGATCTCCAGCATCTGCAGACCTCACTTTTTCCTCAAATATTAGAGAAAGTCTAGTTAACAGAGACGTGGAGCACAGGTTCAGATGATACTTGTGTAATCTGTGATCAAATGAAATAGGAGCGCAAGTAGACCATTCAGCCCCTTAAGCCTGCTCTGCTACATAATACAAACATGACAGAACTGCTCTCATTTCTAATTCCATATTGCCACCTATCCCGACTCATCTACCTAATAAGAATCTATCCGCTTCTGAATTAAAAGTATTCAATCATCCTGCCTCTAACACCTCTAAGGCAGAGAATGATGTAATCCTGAAATGCTGAACAAACCGCCCCATATTGATGGTATGTATAAAACAGAACAATGTGATGCAACCTAAGAAATGCTCATGAAACAAAACAAGAAATGAAATAATTTTTTATGTGTTTGGTGTACTTTCTAAGTGACAGTTACAAATTCATGATGCTGTGGTATCAAAGGTGTTGAACGATATAAATTTGGATCAAGGAGTCAAATTCTTCAATCAGAATTTTTCAAAACATTTAGATTAGATTAGATTAGATTAGACTTACAGTGTGGAAACAGGCCCTTCGGCCCAACAAGTCCACACCGACCCGCCGAAGCGAAACCCACCCATACCCCTACATTACCCCTTACCTAACACTACGGGCAATTTAGCATGGCCAATTCACTTGACCTGCACATCTTTGGACTGTGGGAGGAAACCGGAGCACCCGGAGGAAACCCACGCAGACACGGGGAGAACGTGCAAACTCCACACAGTCAGTCGCCTGAGTCGGGAATTGAACCCGGGTCTTCAGGCGCTGTGAGGCAGCAGTGCTAACCACTGTGCCACCGTGCCGCCCACATATACTTTATTAAGATAACTTCTGCTTCATGGTATACATCCAGCATGGATCATCTCATTTGTAGCATGCAACTCAATCTTTGTTTTTTTTCTCTCTAAAACACAAATCTGGAAATGAAAATTTTGTTTCATTTCTACGAAACAAAAGATTGAAAGATTTATACCATAAAGTCATCTTTTCCAAAAGACACTGTATGAAGCAATTCAATGTGGATTATGAGAAATTGGAGTGAACCTGCTTATGGATAAGTTTAACAAGCATCAATGCTGTGGGTGAAGAATTCCTGAAATGTGTTCCAGATGGTTTTGTCAGAGCAACAAACTAGGGCAAGGCTTGTTATATCTAGCATTGTCTATCTGAAAGGGATAAATTATTAAACCTGTTGCAAAATAAATTTAAGGGAATAATGATCATAGTATGATAATATTTTCATTAAATTTGAAGGAGGTACAGTTTAATCCAAAACTTTTAAATCTAAAGCAATTATGAAGTGATGAGCAAGAAGGCAGCTGTGGTGTACAGAACAAATATATTTAAAATGTTTTATGATAGATGTTTAAAGCATTCATTTTTTTTTCAGAAAAATATTCCTTTATTAGATTAGATTCCCTACAGTTTGAAACAGGCCCTTCAGCCCAACAAGCCCATACCTACACTCTGAAAAGTAACCCACCCAGACTTATTTTCCCTAACTAATGCACCTAACACATTGGGCAATTTCACCTGACCTGCACATCTTTTGGAATGTTGGAGGAAACCAGAAACCCACACAGACACGGGCAGACCCCACACAGTCACCTGAGGCGGGAATCAAACTCAGGTCCCTGGCACTTTGAGGTAGCAGTGTTAACCATTGAGCCACCATGCTCCCACAGTGCCAAAAGAAAAACCAACAGGCAAGACGGCCAGGCTAAGTGTCACAAGAGGTTGTTTATAAACATTGCAGGCTTGAGAATTGGAAGAAAATTAGATTTAGCCAAATAGGACCAAAATATGATGAGAAAAAACAGACAATATATTACAAATGTAAACTAACAAGAAATCTGAAAAACAGATTCCAAATGTTTCTATAGATATGTAAAATGGAAAACATGTGCAAAGCAAAATCTGGGTCCATTTAAGGCAGAGGCAGGAAGGTTTTTAATTGCGAATAGAGAATAGTCTTCCCAGACTACTGTAGAAGCATTACATTCCAGAGAACTATTTGTAGATTTATAAATATTGATGACATCAAAAGGACATGGACATAACATAGGAATGTGGATTTGAAGTAGATGATCTAGAATGACAGCGCAGACCCAAATTCCTATAGCTATGTTCAGAAAAACAGAAGAGGTATTGCGTGCAAAAGCTTCATTTCAAATAAATGTTACCTTTATCTTGCTTATTATGATTTTTAAAGAAAGTATTTCAGATAAAAGGTATTGGATCAATGAATAATAGTCTAGTTGAAACATTTTCAAAATTCCATTGATAATGCACAACACTATGTCCTCGGAGGAAGACTGTAATATATTGGAACTGCAGCAGTTATCAGATGGATAGAGAATTGACTGTACTCAAACAGAAATAACAGTTCTGATTAGACACCAGAAACAAAGGAACATTGATAGGCATTAATGTTACAAATTAAGACAAGGGCATCGGTGGAGTGATTTTCAAGATAGAGGCTGACAAACTCAGGCATAAGCACTCCAGATGAAACATGTAACTTGACCTATACACAAGAATTAGGATTAACATCTAGAAGATGTCACAATATGGACAGGAGCAGCAGAATGCTATTAGAAGGGAGCAGTTTAAAGCACATTAAAGGATGATGAGTAATAAAAGAAACTTAGTTTCTTGTTACTGAAGTATGAATCAATGGATGTCCATAATAGGTGAAAGTGAGCACTGCAAATGCTGGAGATCAGAGTTGAGAGTGTGGCACTGGACAAGCACAGCTGTTCAGGCAGTATACGAGGAGCAGGAGAATCAAAGTTTTGGGCATAAACCCTTCATCAGGAACGAGGCTTGTGAGCCGGGGGGGCTGAAAGTTAAATGGGAGGGGGGAGGTGGTGAGGTTGGGGAGAAGGTAGCTGGGAATGTGATAGGTAAATGAAGGTGAGGGAGAAGGTGATAGGTCAGAGAGGTGGGTGGATGGATAGTGGGAATGAAGATGGACAGTTCAAGAGGGCGGTGCCAAGTTGGAGGTTTGAGACTGGGATAAGGTGGGGGAAGGGGAAATAAGGAAGTTGGTGTAATCTGCATTGATCCTGTGTGGTTGCAGGGTCCCAAGACAGAAGATGAAGCATTCTTCCTCCAGGCGTTGGGTGGTTAGGGATTAGTGACAGAAGAGGCCCAGGATCTTCATGTCCTTGGTGGAGATAGTGTGGCTGCAGGGTCCCAAGCAAGCCTCCTGTTAAATAATAAAAAGCAAGATCGGAGCAGCATGGTGGCTCAATGGTTAGCGTTGCTGCTTCAGCACCAGAGACGCGGGTTATTTTCCCAACAGCACTCAGGGTCAGTCTACAGCAGGCTCAGGAAGGCAACTCACCACCATCTTCTCAAGGCATCCAAAGATAGGAAATGAATGCTAGTCTGCCAGTAACATTCACTAAAATGTTAAAAAGGCAGAGAAACTGAACAATAATATGTTTATCTTTAGATGGTATAAACAAAACTCCCAGAAATACTAATTGCTCCTTTGGTTCTATTGTAAGTGAAAAGTAGCATTAATGAAATTAATAGGAATGATCGGCAAATTCCTTGGACCTGATGCTCTGTGGAGAGTGAAGGAAGAGATGACCACAGAATGGATGCATGAGAGATCATCTTCTAAATTTTTCTACATCCTGAAATGGTTCATTCAGATTGGAAAGTGGCAAATATATCTCCACTACTGAAAATAAGAAAGAGAACAAATGGAGAGCTACAAAGTAAGTTGGCCTAATATCAGTTGTAGAGAAACTACATGCATGCGTTATAAAGCATATGACAACAGGACACTTCAAAAATTATAGTGGAACAGTCAGTCAACATGAATAATTCATGTTTGACAGACCTCAGACTTTTGATGATAAAATTAGTAAAGTAAATAAGGGAGACCAGTAGATTTAGTATGTTGGATTTTCCAATAGATATCCCACACAACATATTAACAAACAAAAGTAGAGCATGTAGGACTGGGGTAACATACAAGCATGGTTAAAGGTTGGTTAACAGATAAAAGCAGGGTAGCAATTATTCGGTCATTCTCTGCTTGATAGACTTTGGCTAGTGGGGTTCAGCAAAAATCAAAGGTTTGACTTCCGCTGTTAACAATCTATATCAATGATCTGGACAAAATCCAATACTTCCCAAGTTTGCTGATGACACAGAATAAGGTGAGGATGGGAGTAAAGAGGAGGATGCAATGAGATTTCAAGTGGATTTACACAGATTGACTGATAGGCAAGAGGATTTTCCTGCTCCTTGGATACTGCCTGAATTGCTGTGCATTCCCAGGACCACCCTAATCCAGTATCAGGTTTCCAGCATCTGCAGTCATTGTTTTTATCTAGGCAAGAGTATAGCCATGAATTATACTGGAAAAATTGGTAAGAAAACAAAATGCTCGATAGTGAGAACTTGAGATTTGTTAGTGACCAAAGGGGCAGTTGTGACCTTGTTTATTGAGCCACTGAATGGGATGTGCAGGTACAGCAATTAGGAAGGGACTAACATGTTGGCCTTCATTGCAAGCAAATTTAGTCAGCATTCTCTCCCATTTCTATTTCTACTGTTGCGCAGACCTCCGATGTTCATATGTGACAGTGACTTTTTGAAACTGGATGCTCAGAATGACTTTGGCACGCCAACCAATGTGCACAGGCCCTCCCAGTCATTGTGCAACCAGGCAGCTTCTGGGGAACATACAATTTGAATACATGAGTACAGACATCTTGTTTCAGTTGGAGACAGCCTTCGTGAAACTGCTCCTGGAGTAGCCTATGGCTTGGGACTCCACCACAAAGGATATATTTATTTTCATTGCCCTCCCTAAGTTCAGCAGACTGACTTGTGAAGTGACAGAACTATCTTATGGAAAGATTTCGGTCTGTATCAGGTGACTAAAGACATACTGGATTCTCAGAGGGTAGCCATTTAGGATTGAAATGTAGTGGAATTAAAAAAAAGTCATGGAATGAGGGCATAACTGGCTAGACCAGCATTTATTGCCCATCCTAATTATCCAGGAGGCATGCAAGAGTCAACCACATTGTGGGTCAGGAGTCACATACAGTCATAGAGATATACAGCATGGAAAATATCCCTGTAGTCCAACTCATCTATGCCAACCAGCTATCCTCAATTAATCCAGTCCCACTTTGTCCATAGTCTCTAACCCCTTCCTATTAGTTATCCCATCCAGAATGTATTTGGACAAAGTGAGGACTGTAGATGCTGGAGATTCAGTCAAAAAGCACGGTGCTGGAAAAGCATAGCAGGTCAGGCAGTATCTGAGCAGTAGATTCGATGTTTCACGCATAAGCCCTTCATCAGGAAGGCAAGTAACCAGGTATGGATGGCGGTTTATTCTCTAAAGTACATAGTGAACCAGATAGATTTTTCTGACAATTGACAATGATTTTATGGCTCTTAATTGCAGATTTTTATTGAATTCAAATTCCACCATCTGCCATGTCAGGATTCAAACCCAGGTCCCTAGAAGACTACCTGGGTCCCTGGATTAACAACCCAGCGATAATACCATTAGGCCATTACCTCCAAGAGTGATTGTTTTCACTCAAACTGACGAATCTTAACTTATTCCATGGGGTCATGAAGGCTAAGAAATTGAGGACATTCAAGACAACAAACAGTAAGTATATTAATGTTAACAATAAACAGTTAAATGCTAACAGACAGGAAATGTTATGGAATATTGTAGGCAACTGATATTTAAGTAGAGCAATGACCGAATGGTCCAGGAAGATAGGCAAGGTAACAGGAGATACAACAATGGAAGCCACAAAGATACGGAGAGAAAAATTGCTAGGGCTGTTTTTCTGAATTGGATTATATACTTTGTCTTCTCTACTTGGGGTGTCAATGAAAGATATAGTCTCTGGGGCACAGAAAATACAGTGAAAAGAAACAAATGAAAAAAAGAGAGCGCAGTTGGCACTTTAAGACCATTGTCCATCAAAAACACCTTCTCCACAGTAACAGTAATATACAGAAACTTGTTAGGCAATTTTCAAATGGAACAATTATAGATATAAGCACAAGCATTTAATACAGGTAGAAACTTTAAATTTTATTAAAGTGCACATGATTTAGAAGCAAAATTACTTCTTGATACTTTAGGCCAAATGCAGTTCCACACAGAATATGAAAAGAAACAGATCTGTGATAATGGTGTACATTTATAGTTGTGATTTTTCTGAAACTTAGTTGTTCCAAAACATCTGTTTATCTCTCCACAATGCTGTCAGACCCGATAGGATTTCTCAAAACTATATTCATTCAAGCTTCCAGTCTAGGTGAAGGGTCACCTAGTACCAACTAAGGTATCAGGGGTTCAGTTTGATGAATACTCAGATTATTATTTTATTTCCTCCAAACTTCGCTGGGTAACTATTCAAATTTAATTGAGTTGGAACCTTCTTATATCTAACTCTGGCACAGAAATGGTGAAGTCCAGACACACAGCTCCAAAACGTGCTGCTGTAATGACTGTCACACCCCATGGGAAGTTTGGGCCATTGGCACTAAGAGCAATGTGGAACTGCGTTATATATTAGATTAAACCATAATCTTACACTTTTGCCATAATCTTTCATTTTTTGCAAAGGAGTACACATTCTGTCTAGATTGAAAAATCGAGACAGAAATGATTTGTACCTGCTTGCTCTAAGCATTGTATACCACATTAATTTAAACAATCAGATAAAAGATTCCTACAATACCAGATTATCAAGATGGAAAGCATAAACAATACGCCTGGCTATCATCCAAAAGGTGATGAACCCATCAATCCCTTCATTATAATCTTCATGGTCTTTAACTCAACACCAGGCAGAGACTGAACCTGTAACCAGTCAACTGGTTCACTGACTGTAGACTCAGAAGTAAAAGTGACTTGTAAATACCTATGTGCAAGGCAGGCCATTAAAAAAAAAAGACATGGTATTTTTGCAGGTGGTTAGAAACTGAAATCAGAAACATTAGATTCAAATGAAACAGTATTTCACAGTTGCATCACAACTACATTCAGGTATTACAAAAGAGATTGAAACTGTACGATTCAGGTGCAAAGGGCAAGAAAGTTGTACTGACAGAAATACAACTAAGTGTAGCATTATCCTAAAGTGTAAAATAGGTATTACCAAAGCACACAGAACACATTCATTTCAAGCTTGCAGTTAGTAAAAACTAACAAAAAAAAAATTATCCCTTTTCTCCCAAGTGGCAAATATTCAATTCAATGAAGTTCAAAACTTAATATATTTCAGGATCCTCCAAAACAAATTCAATGGATATCCCAATGTGAAACCTGAAAGACCCAAGACAATGCAAATTCTACATTTGGAAAACTAGTTAATGTAGAACTCCATAACATCATATGGGCCAAACAACACAGAAATGAGCAAGTTATACAGAATTTTGCTGTTGTGTTCATCATATTTCAGGTGGCCTTAACAAAGGTGTTCGTTCTCCAAAGGCTGCATGTCTCCTCCTCTTCCAGTTATCATATGGACAGGGTGGAAAAGGTAATCTATTTCTTTCCAAAATCAACTGCAATGCTGTACTACTGACAAACAGCACTGCCCATACAGCAGTCAGAATATAATCTGGGAAGAGAAAGAATTAAAAATACTAATTTACATTCAGCGGGGACCACAAAATCTCCATTAGTTCTTCTTTTCTAAATTAAGTGTGTCTCCTTATGCACTTATAAAGTGAAATTGGTGACTCAGGGGTTAGCACTGCTGCCTCACAGCACCAGGGGCCCAGGTTCAACTACACCCTAGGTTGACCGTCTGTTTGGCGTTCACACATTCTCCCCAAGTCGGTGTGGATTTTCTCTGTGTGATTCAGTTCCCTCCCATGATCCAAAGATGCGCAGATTAGGTGGATTTGCCATATTAAAATTAGCCACTGCCTTCAGGGATGTGCAGGCTAGGTGGATTACAGGGATCGGGTTGGGAGGGAGGTGGGTGAGGGTGGGGTTAGGTGGATGGTTCTGAGTGGGATACCCTTTGGAGGGCTGGTGTGGACTTGATGGGCCGAATAGCCTGCTTCCACACTGTGGGGATTCTATGATTGCTCTATTGGTATTTATATAACCACTGCAATTGTTCCTCCATAGTAAAGTTACATTGTGGAGAACTGGAACACACCAGAATACAAACATAAAGGGTCACCAATTATTTATTCATGGGAGGAAGCAGACTTCAGTAATTAGCATAATTCACTAATCCCATGTAAAAAAAAAGTAATAAGTTTGTAATCAGAACCGCCCTGAACAAAACTATAATCAGCTCTCTTCAACCCAAAGAGGAAAATTTTACTCAAAGTACCTACCCGTATGCTGGAAAGGAGCATCACTCTCCACTTTTGCAAAATCTGGGTATATTGCTCTTTTAATGATATTGAGAATTATGAATGTCAGGCTGGTGTAGACATATAACCCAACTGCAGTAATTACAGCATAAGAGCCAACCAGTGTACAGCTGATGATGTTCAACTGTTTAAAAAAAAAACACACACACACTATTAACAGTAATTTCTTTATCCTACAGCCCTATTTCACAATAATACTCAAATCATTTCATATGAAATATGAAGGAT